>NC_139624.1:4081074-4131074 GCF_964638095.1 Poromitra crassiceps | reverse complement strand
CTACAGTCATGGGCTACAGCTGGTCTCTCAGTCTGTTTGTTTCCTGAATCTCCAGTCCACCGATCATGTAACTACTTCCTCACGTGACCGATCCTTCTATTGCTTGCGTGAGGTATGCCCTCTGCTGGACTGGTGGAATAACACAGTGTAAGCTCTGGACATTGAGGTGATACATGCAACCATGGATCTACCTATTATACAATGTCGGTCAAAACAGTTAATTAATTTTAATCGGTCACGTTCTTAATGGCAGTTAACCGAGTATCGGTTAATCATTAACATCCCTAATTCAGAGTCACTCACTCACCTGGCAGAGTGGCAGGGCAATGGGAGGAAGAGCTGGGGATTGAGTTGTCGGATATGGATTGGCAAGCGATCACACTGGTGCACTCATCATCAATATGTATTCGGCATGGCTTGTTACAGTTTAAAGTTCTACATAGGCTTCACCTACAGTATCCGCGAGCAAGTTGGCGAAGTTACACCCTGGTTTAGACCCAAACTGCATTAGGTGCAGTCAGGACCCAGCTAGCCTCAGACATATGTTTTGGCTGTGCCTCAAACTGAGCCCATTCTGGACAGGTGTTTTTAACACATTTTCATACATGTTATTGATACGGTTATTGATCCCAATGAATCCATTGACTGCACTGTTTGGTGTAGTCCCACAGGACACACTAACTCACCAAGCTGAGGCTATAGCTTTCTCTCTACCTTACTTGCTAGATGTCTGATACTCCTCAGTTGGAAGAAAGGTAGGCCACCGCAAGCGCTGGGTAGAAGAGGTAATGTCCCCTCTCAAACTAGAACAGCTTAAACACACTGCCCGAGGCTCCACCCAGAAGTACCACAAGGTCTGGCAACTGTTTATATCTTATTTTGAGACTGAATTCCCACTGATTATGGCAATGTAGCTGCTCCCCCCTCAATATTAATATTTATTATATTTATTATGTGACTGGTTACACTATGATACCTTTCTAGATTCATGTGGACCAGTATCAGAAGAACTAGGACGAAAGGAGCCTGAATTTGAATATCAGTAATGATGTATCCAACACCAGAATGAAGTTATAAAATTGATATTATTAATACCAAACAGTTCAAATACATTATATGAAAAATAACAAACTAAAATAATAAAAGGTGTGCACACACAAAAAAATGTTGGGGCCCAAGGTAAGTGTTTGTGTGTTAGTGTGGAATCGTCCCGAGTAGTGTCCATCCAAGGGAATGTGTGTGTGGATAATGGTGTCTCCTACCGCACCAAGTTGTATAGGAATTTGTGTATGAAAGTTCTTTCACGTTCTTTCGTGGGTCTGGCTCGCCACCAGTCGACTGGAAGATCCGGATTCTTGTCCTATAACCAAAACCTGACCGAAAGCAAGTGGTTTCAGTGTAATTCACTGGCCCGATCAGCAACCTCGGCATCATCATTGGTTCAAGCAGACGAAGAAAAGTGACTGCCCTCACTGACAGACAGCAGCAGAGGGGAAGAACGAGACGAGAGACGGAAGAAAACAGAGGCGGACCCGGAAGCATCTGCTTCCACTGATCGGTCATTGGTTGTTTAAGTCTGTCTAAGAGTTCACTGATTGACAGGCCAGTCAAACCAAACCAAACAAATAAAATCTGGAAACAGCGTGTGTTGGTAAGGTCATGTGACTCACCTCTGGAAGCAGCGTGTGTTGGTAAGGTCATGTGACTCACCTCTGGAAGCAGCACGTGTTGGTAAGGTCATGTGACTCACCTCTGGAAGCAGCGTGTGTTGGTAAGGTCATGTGACTCACCTCTGGAAGCAGCATGTGTTGGTAAGGTCATGTGACTCACCTCTGGAAGCAGCGTGTGTTGGTAAGGTCATGTGACTCACCTCTGGAAGCAGCGTGTGTTGGTAAGGTCATGTGACTCACCTCTGGAAGCAGCATGTGTTGGTAAGGTCGTGTGACTCACCTCTGGAAGCAGCATGTGTTGGTAAGGTCATGTGACTCACCTCTGGAAGCAGCGTGTGTTGGTAAGGTCATGTGACTCACCTCTGGAAGCAGCGTGTGTTGGTAAGGTCATGTGACTCACCTCTGGAAGCAGCGTGTGTTGGTAAGGTCATGTGACTCACCTCTGGAAGCAGCGTGTGTTGGTAAGGTCATGTGACTCACCTCTTGAAGCAGCGTGTGTTGGTAAGGTCATGTGACTCACCTCTGGAAGCAGCGTGTGTTGGTAAGGTCATGTGACTCACCTCTGGAAGCAGCGTGTGTTGGTAAGGTCATGTGACTCACCTCTGGAAGCAGCGTGTGTTGGTAAGGTCATCTCCAACAGACTGAGCAGAAACAGCGTGAGTAGCAGAGCCCCTTTGCTTCCGATCTGTGTGATGTCACTCATCCTGCCATAGGGAGAGAGCAGCGTTACCAATGGCAACCAAGTCTTATGGACTCAGTTCATGACAGCAGTGTTTGGTATTAATCACGTTCAAGCTCACAAAAGCATTGTGGTCAGCCTCTACTCTGCATCTCGGCAAAGGGGCTGATGGAAAATGTGGTCTAAAGTGATAGTTCAACATTTTTTAACATCTAGCCCTATTTGCTACTTAGCAATGATGATATTGATTGGTCGAGTTCTTTCTCAGCACAATCCATGCTGTTCCTTATAGTAGTTCCGGAAAGTTGGGCAAAAATGAATGCAAGGTCACTGGGGTGACGCTCCTGTCTGTACAAGCTGACTGAAGCTCACTAAAATGTCATCCACAGTGCACACACACACATACACACACACACACACACACACACACACACACACACACACACACACACACACACACACACACACACACAGTGCACACACACACACACACACACACACACACACACACACACACACACACACAGTGCACACAAAGTACATTTCAGTGTGTTTCACTTAGCTTGCACAGACAGGAGCGTGACCCCATTGACCTTGTCTTCATTTTTGCCCAAATTTCCAGAGCTACTATGAGGAACAGCATGGATTGTGTTGAGAAAGGACTCTACCAATCAACATCATCATTGCAAAGTATAGGACTTAAAAAAGTGTGAACTATCTCTTTAATGTAGAGAAACATGAGAACAAAAACAAACTGCTGGAGTGAGATAGAGGCCAACAATAATCTCCAACATGGAGTCATTAGCCCACGATATCACAAGTAATTTTAACTATGATATATTGAGGTATGAAAATGAACCTTTAACGCCAAACCCCACTAATTATCTTCCAATAATGCCATTGCCATGCGATTATTTTCTTTGCTCTTTGTATAATTTAGGCTGCGTTCAACAGCATCATGTTCTGATCGGTTTCTCTGAGCTCTGCAGTGTCTCCTCTTTCAGCCTATAATTGGTTTGTTCAGGGGAGAACGATGACCTTTGAACTCTTCTATCCTTTCCCCAAGCCAATTTAGATTAAACCACACCCTCTTCCGATGAAAGCCCCGGATTTCAAACTGGAAAAACATGGCAGCTCGTTTGGAAACGTTCTCTAATATTAGGAAAATGGTTCACTGAAATGTGTTTCTGAAAACATCTGAGGAGACAAATCAGCCCTCTCTCTCTCAGGTTGCAATGCCCGACAACTATTCTGCAAAAGAAACATTGTGATTGGACAATAAAGTGAACGACGACACACCTGTTGCTATGCAGATGTTCATTCAAGGATTTGAAAGGACATGCACTGTAGTAGCGTAGGATTAAATTTGACTTTTTGTGTGTGTAGAGTATGAAGCTAAATAAACCAAATACAAAAACATAACTTTTCCACTCTGGTTCAGACCAAATAAATCAAACTGTAGATGTGATGGCAGCCTTCGTAACCACTCCTCTCTCTCTCTCTCTAACAGGAGTCTCTTGCAGAAGGTGAAGATAGCAGAAGCGTGCTCTCCCTCTCTCTAATGAAGTGATGAGCAGAGAGCAGCGTGTTACCATGGGCAGGGCGTGATCCGGTTTCAGCAGCGCTACGGTAATTACTGGCAGAGAAGAAGAAGGCAGGTATCGAGTGGCGTAAGCAGACACGCTAACATGCTGCGTTTACGCCTTATTTACCGCTGCCCACGCCTCGCCTCGTGGCTCGGTTTCTTCATGTAATTAAGTTTATTTTGGAAAACCACACTTGACCTTTCTGAGAGGGGTGCTTAACACCTCTGACTCCCACAGGCTGAAACAAGTCACCTGAAACCTAACAAGTCACTTACTCACTTACGCTTCCAACGAACAAGTGGATTTGATTTGCATTGGAAGCTGCTCTCTCTCTTCTTCTACGATTTATTTATCCTTGTTTGATTGTTGAACGTCTCTGGGTGATGTGATGAGATGTGTTCCAGTAGAAGACTGAATTTAAATTCTGTTTTCTGGATTTGTATGGAATGATTGAATTTATTGAAGTTGAAACTGATTATAGAAATCAAACTTGCAGGGGGAATTGCCCAAGTACAATTGTGGAGAAAATATATATATAAAAAAACAAAAACAAAGGAAAAAGAAGAAACTGTCTGGAGAGATCACAAGTTCTGTTTGTGCATTTTCCTCCAACAGTGCTTCATGTATAATGCATGCTTTTTGTCACAGAATAAGTTTGCTGTGAGCTTGGAACAAGTTTTGGAGCATAGCGGGTTGTAAAAGTAAACACTAAAAACACTAATAAACAAATGTACTGTAATTACCCTCCGATTGTTCCGAGTGCCTTACTTCTGCCTTTGCCAGCAGAGATAACATCCCCCCATCGATATTGTTGAAGAGGCTTTTCTAAATGCAAATGAAAACCTTTTATTGAAGAATAACACTGGATTCTTTCCGTGGTGCCACCTCACCTTCTGCTGGGTTTGTGTGCTCGCATTATCCACAGATTGGTCTCTTATCCCTTTGTTATGAGTGGGCCTGTGTTTGTTGGGCGTATCGGCCGCGGTGCACATCATTTGTTTGGTTAGAAGGGGGTACCTCCCCCTTTTTCTATTTTTTCCATGCATGCTGCTGAGATCCTTGCTCGGCTCCAGTACAGAACTCCGCTGCCAGGATTCTCATCCGGACCAAACCCGGACAACACATCACCCTGCAGCAACTCCACTGACTTCCCATAAAACACAGTATAACTTTCAAGGTCCTCCTCCTCACATATAAAGCCCTGCACGCTCTGGCCCCCTCATACCTGTCTGACTCCACCTCTAAACCAGTGCACGCGTGTACTGTACGTGTATCTACCCTTGGTGAGCGAGCGTTCCCTGCTGCTGGTCCCAAATTCTGGAACTCCCTCCCACTCTCCATCCGTGACTCTGGCTCCATCAACATTTTCAAGAAGAGACCCAAAACGCATCTCTTCAGTCTCGCTTGTCCTCAGCATGGCCTGTGTTCAGGGTAGCATTATCCCACAACTGTTTTTAGTCCTCCTAAACCTAAATCAAACCACTCCCACCCCCCACGCCTAAACCTAACCTCTTCCACCCCTCTCAAAACTCCCAGCCCTGTTAAAACTACCATTCAAAAACATTTTAGAGCCGAAATTGTGAAATAGAAAATTTTGGCTGTGGAGAAACGTTTCTATTTCACTTTTTTTTTTTGGAGACTGTGTTGGTGGAATTGTGTGCTCCAGTCTACTCTTTGGGTTCAGTCACTGTCTGGAAGATGTGGCCCATTTAACTGTTTTCCATGAAGTACATGGTATTGCAGCAATAACATCCCCACAGCCCAAACCCTGTAATAAGTCTGTGGTGTAGCTGAGCACTACGTTATGAACAAAGCAGATTAGATTTCATCACGCAGTGGATTAATAATGCAGAAGCAATAAGTCTCTTTTACAGCGCTGATCATTCTCATCCTTGAAGTTACCACGCAAAGCCTGCAGTTCACGTTTACATCTCCACTTCTGTGACTGGCAGGAAGTGCAACTGATCTAACGAGGGTGACCACATTTTCAAACCCCCAAACCTGGACCCTTAAGAGCTCCTTTTATGCTCCATTTTTGTCCAAAAATAAATGCGTCCGTTTCAAACGCTGTAAAAGTCACTGCCCCATACTTCCATTGCTTTTTTCATGTTGGTATTATGTTAAGTACATCCGCTAGTGGGCAGTAGAGAGTCAAATGTGTGAGTGTGTGTGGTACTGCTCCGTTTCATCCATATCCAGAAAGCTCTGACTGACCGTATGCCTATCCGTATTTAACTTAGGCCTTAAGTGCACCGCGCACGTGCACATAATGCATGTGCGTGTAACCCAGTTGAAAAAGTGTTTTGGGTTAATAGGCTATTATTTTGGGTACAGTTGTACGTTTGAAATAATCTATTCATGTTGCCAAAATAACAGTTGTATTATATTGCACTATGTTGAAATGGTTAAAATATTCATTGTTATCAAAATATGTATGACATATGTTAAAAGTTTGTTTACTTACCTATGAAGAAGAATGGCCAATCCGGAGCAAGGTTGAGGGTTCAGTGGAACGGAAGGAGGAAGTGGGAGAGAGAGAAAAAAGGAGAACAACGTGAGATGATGGTGAATTAGCTTACTAGTAGCCAGATATAAAGAAACCTTTAGAAAACGTAACCCACGGTTTTCCTCATAGTCTTATAGTTTACCAGTTTAGCGACCTGCTACTCGGGAGTGTAAACTGTGAGTGAGTCTGGCGGATATCTAGTTAACTTCGGCTAGAAGTTACTGAGAAGTTATTCCCCAGTAAATTAGCAAGCTAGTTGGCTAAACTAGCTCAAGACGGCTATCAGCGTGGAGCGCTCTGTTAACACAGCAGACATACACCGACGCTACGCCTGCATACGGAGGATCAACACGGACGGTCGGACACACCACATAGCGATTGAGCCACCTGTGGAAGCTCAATTTCCTCTGGCAACGTTGGAGTTCGTGCTGACCAAGCAGCTACCAGAAGCAAGCCCTCTCATCTCGTTCTGTAAGCCAAGAAGCAAGCCTTTCCTCTCGCCTGTATCTTAGCCAGCTGCAAACCGTTCGCGCAAATCTTGGAACTGTGCCAAACTC
The DNA here is from genome assembly GCF_964638095.1 of Poromitra crassiceps. Taxonomy (NCBI): domain Eukaryota; kingdom Metazoa; phylum Chordata; class Actinopteri; order Beryciformes; family Melamphaidae; genus Poromitra; species Poromitra crassiceps. The sequence goes on along the minus strand of NC_139624.1, from coordinate 4,124,076 downwards.
CCGGAGCTCGTTGGAATCTGGAAATGTGCCAATTCGCGGGACTGAGTGAGTAACGGAGGTTACGAGCGTAACCCTAGTTCTAGGAATATCTTCCCTTTAGCTCTAAAGAGTGAAGAGGACGTTTTTCTTTGGATAATCTACCCAAACAGGTCTGCAACGTTTTGTTTGGTTGAACTAATTTCATTTGGGGTTTATAGTGCCGGCTTAGTATTGCACAGAGTGCATCTAGGTGTGTATGTGGGCCCACAAATAGTAATATTTGAGAACTGTAGTAACATTTTGATTTGGTAAACTGTTTTTCACTTGAATCTATTATTTGGAAGTTATATGGCATTTATGTTAATACAATAAGAAATGTGAAAACTTACCTGTTTACCTGAAAAGAAGAGAAACTCGAATTGTTTGTTTATTTGAATATCTATTTTGTTTATATTTCTATCCAACAAATCACTAACTAAATAATTGATTGCTATTTTTATAAACCTGAGTTGTGTGATTTACTGAGTTTATGTTTCTACTTACCTGCTAAGAGGGAAAGTTTTCTATTAGAGAAAACTGACATATTGATACATTTATCCCTCGTTAAAAGTGAAGATAAAACCAATTCCATTCCAGGAGGATACAATATTTGGTTTAAAACTGATTGTGTGTGTTGCTTAAAATAAGTCCAAGATAATTAAAACTGAATTGATTCAGGGTTAATATAAATAGATATATACATTATATACAAAGAACTCAAGGGCCCTGCCCTCTCTACTATGACTACGGGGTAGGAGCGCTACATAAAATGGAGGCACCGCTGGGATAGTCTTGGATTACTAATTAGCATAAATTAAATAAGAATCTAACACACAAACAGTAATAAAATGGACCGGGCTGAACTAGCGTCAGAGCTGAAGAGCTGGTGCCGTGGCGAGGGTTTGGATGAGGCTCATGTGCTGATGATCATCGTCCCTGAAGAAGTGGAGAACACCAAAATTGAAGAAACCCTTCAAACAATAAAATGCTTGGGAAGAGTGCGTGTGCGGGGAAGGAATTTCAGTGCAAGACTAAACCGTCGGATGGTCTTGTGTGAATGCAAAGAGACAATTAAGGAAGAGAGTGTTCCTCCTGATGCCTTGTCTACTGATGGTCAAGAGGCGTGGCCTATCATCACTGTAGGAGAAGCACCGGCAGCTGCTGAAGATTTCAACAATAAATTAAAAGGGCTGCTGGAGGCTGAAGGAAAGACTATGGAGGACCTTAAATCATTATTCCCCAGTGCACACCTGCCCACTAGCTCCACTGAGTCCATCCTACGTGCTGTCGGTGATTTGTTGGACAAGACAACAAAACCTTCATCAGATGGTGGGAGTCATTGTCGACTACGCACATTCTCAGGAGCCCTGCCGACTCCAGCAGGTGAGGAACCATTTGACCATTGGCTTGAACAAGCATGGCTTATGGTGGAGGAGACCGACTGCTCTGACAGAGAGAAAAGACGAAGATTGATGGGAAGCTTGAAAGGGCCAGCGCTGGAAATAGTAAAAGCAGTGCGTGACATCAACCCTGACACCAGCCCTGATCAGTGCTTGAAAGCCCTTGAAAGTGCTTTTGGGAGTGCAGAGTCAGGGGATGATCTCTATTTCGCTTTCCGTCTGATGCAACAGCAACCCGGAGAGAAGCTATCTGATTTCCTCAGACGTCTACAACGGTCTCTGGCTAAGGTGTTACAGAGAGGTGGCCTTCCTGCTAGCTGCGTGGATAAAGCCCGATTGGAGCAACTGCTGAGGGGTGCTATTGCCTCAGACTTGATGCTGATCCAGCTGCGCTTGCGAGAAAGGAAGACAGCGCCACCAAACTTTCTGCAGCTCTTGAGTGAAATTCGTGCTGAAGAGGAATATGAAGCATCTAGGAAGAAGCTCAATACCTCAGTACACCAAGTACATGCAAAACAGGAAGTGGACGTGAAGCAAGCTGAGATCCAGAACTTAAAAGCTGAAATAAAAGAGCTAAAGTCAATGGTTGCAGCAGTAGTGACCAAACCAACCCACTTCAAGGAAGATTACAGTGAAGCTGCACCCGTGAGTACACCATCTGGGCCTGAGAACCGCCAATACTCTGAGCTGTCTGCCTTGAAGAAACAAGTGAAAAGACTGAAACAGAAAATTAGCAACAAGACGACTGAGTCAGATGCTGCAGTGGCAGTTTCGACCATGGAGGCATCTAAACAGGCCTCCAACTCCTTCAAAAGAGCACCGAAAAGTTCAGAGGAGAATTTCTGCTATCGGTGTGGAGAGAGCGGACATTTTGCTGGAAAGTGCCATAACCCTGAGAATCAAGGCAAGGTTATCAGGAAGCTAATCCAGGCTTTGAAGGTGCTAAAAGACAAGCAGTCTGGTGATGCTACAGCCAGTGAAGTTAACTGTGGTGTCAAGAAAAGTTCTGTTACCACACCAGAGCCTGCAGGCATCCCTGAAGGTTTGATTGGCCCACCCAGCATTGTACCGTTGAAAGTGAATGGACACTCTTGTAATGCCTTGTTCGATAGTGGCTCTCAGGTGACCATTCTCTTTGAGTCTTGGTATCAAACTCATCTGTCTGATGTCCAAATTCGTCCAGTGTCTGGTTTAGCCCTCTGGGGACTAAGTGAATCTGACCTCAGCTACCCCTACCGTGGTTATGTTGTGGTGGATCTTGAGTATCCGGCAAAAGTTGCAGGGGCTGACAAGATTGTGGCAGTCCTCGCTCTCATCTGCCCCAGCCCTCGAACTGCAGACCAGACTCCAATCATTGTGGGGACTAATGCCAGTCATGTCCGACGTCTTGTGCAGCATTGTAAAGAGAGTGGCATTGACATCACCCATACACTGGGAATACAAGCATGTTACAGAGATACACACCTACCATGTAAAGACACTGCAACAGCCATAGAAGAGGAGGATGATGATGTTGGCTGGGTGACATGGCAAGGCCCAGGCCCCCTGATTCTACCTCCTGGTGGTGACTGTAGTGCAGACTGCAAAGTCGAGTTCAAGCACCAAGTCGACAAAGAAATCCTGATGGTTGACTCATCCCTTGCAGTTCCACTCCCAGCTGGTGTACTACTTCAGCCTATGGTAGTGCCCAGTGAGAAAGTGAACGTCAACAACTTTAGAATCTTAGTCCAGAATGAGTCCCTGACAGAGACAATCATACCAGTAGGGACCATTATCGGACATATGTACCTGACCGACGCAGTCACCACTCTCACTCCTTCCAAGACATCTGCACCCGAGTTTGATGCTGACCTGATCAACTTTGGAGACTCACCTGTCTCAGAGGAGTGGAAAGAACGACTTCGTCAAAAGCTATCCACAAGGTCACAGGTGTTCTCCCTGCATGAATGGGATGTCGGATTAGCCAAAGAAGTAGAGCACACGATCCGTTTGACAGATTCACGGCCTTTCCGGGAGCGCTCTCGTCGTCTGGCTCCTGCAGATCTCGAAGATGTAAGAAAGCACCTCCAAGAACTTTTGCATGCGGGGATCATCAAAGAATCTCGTAGCCCCTACGCATCCCCAATCGTGATCGTTAGAAAAAAGAACGGAACCATAAGGATGTGTATTGACTACAGATTTCTGAACAGTCGGACGATCCCTGATCAGTATACAACACCTTGCATCGACGATGTGCTGGACTCAATGACAGGGAGCAAATGGTTCTCCGTACTCGACCTGCGGAGCGGCTATTACCAAATAGCCATGGCCGAAGAGGATAAGGAAAAGACGGCATTCATCTGTCCACTGGGCTTCTACCAGTTCGAAAGGATGCCGCAAGGAATAACTGGAGCTCCAGCGACATTCCAAAGATTAATGGAGAAGGCGGTGGGCGATATGAACCTGCTCCAGGTCCTCGTATACCTCGACGACCTGATCGTGTTTGGCCGAACGTTGGAAGAGCATGAGGAGAGACTCCTCAAAGTCCTCGATCGTCTTGCAGAGGTTGGACTGAAGATCTCATTCGACAAGTGTCAATTCTGCCTGCCAAAGGTGAAGTACCTAGGACACATTGTGTTGGCTGAGGGAGTCTCGCCTGACCCAACCAAGATTGAGGCAGTCACAGATTGGCCACAGCCCACACACCTGAAGACCCTGCAATCCTTCTTGGGATTTTGTGGCTACTACCGCCGATTTGTAGCCAACTACTCAGCCATCGTCAGACCATTGAGTGAACTCACAAAAGGCTACGCCCCAACTCAGCGGGGTAAGAAACATGAAAAAGACAATACAAAGACATACCTGAAGGAGTCTGAACCCTTTGGTGAGAGATGGGACATGTCCTGCACCGAGGCGTTCCATCAGATCATTCACTGCCTCACCCATGCACCTGTGTTGGCATTTGCAGATCCCAACAAGCCCTACATCCTGCATGTTGACGCCAGCTTGAAGGGGCTTGGTGCTGTCCTCTATCAGGAGCATACGGAGGGTCTGAGGCCGGTTGCCTTTGCAAGCAGGAAGCTGAAACCACCTGAGAGAAACTACGCGATCCATCAGTTGGAGTTTCTGTCCCTTAAGTGGGCCGTCGTGGATAAATTCCATGATTATCTCTACGGGGCAAGATTCACTGTACGTACCGACAACAACCCGCTTACGTACGTGCTCTCAACTGCAAAGCTTAGTGCTGTAGGGCACCGGTGGCTTTCTGCCTTATCCACCTATGAGTTTGATGTCAAGTACCGACCCGGCAGACACAACATAGATGCTGACCTGCTCTCAAGAAACATGCCTGATGAGAGCATAGAGGAATGGGAGACCATACCACAGGCTGGTGTGAGATCCATCTGTAAACGAATCTGCATCCCTGGATCCTTGATCAGTCCACCGAGATATGTGGATCAGTTAGGAGCCTCTCCTGACTGTGTGCCCGACATCTATGCATTCCCCACACTCTTGGAGTTGAAGTCGTTGGGACAAATGTCAAAGCAAGAACTGATTAAAGCTCAGGAAGATGATGCAGTCATCGGATCTGCTATCCAAGCCGTAAAGCATGGCAGATGGCCTGAAGAGACTCAAGCCAGCCCAGAACTGTCTCGCATGAAAAAAGAGATGGGGAAGCTGATGATGAAAGATGGGCTACTCCATCGTCTGAGTAAGCGACCCTCTGGAGAAGAAGTCACTCAGCTCGTCCTACCAAGGGAGTTCCGAGAAGTCGTGTTGAAGTCCACACACGATGACTTAGGACACCTGGGCGTAGAGAGAACGACCGACCTGCTGAGGAGCAGATTCTTCTGGCCTAAATTGGCCTTTGATACAGAACAGTACGTAAAGAACTGCGGAGAATGCATCACTCGAAAGACCCCTTGTCAGAGAGCAGCTCCGTTACACCAGATTGTGAGCAGTGGACCGATGGATCTGGTATGCATGGATTTTCTATCCATGGAGCCAGATTCCTCAGGCATAAGCAACGTGTTAGTGGTCACTGATCATTTCACACGCTATGCTCAGGCTTTCCCAACCAGGAACCAGAAAGCACAGACTGTAGCGAAGATCCTGGTTGACAAGTATTTCATCCATTATGGCCTGCCTGCGAGGATCCATTCAGACCAGGGGCGAGACTTTGAGAGTCATTTGATCAAAGAGCTCTTGAAGATGATGGGGATCCGGAAGTCACGCACCACTCCGTATCACCCACAGGGGGATCCACAGCCAGAAAGGTTCAACCGAACTTTGCTTTCCATGCTAGGGACTCTGGGCTGTGAGAAGAAACGGCAGTGGAGCAAACATGTTGGATACTTGGTTCACGCATACAACAGTACCAAGTGCGATGCTACAGGGTACTCACCCTATTTCTTAATGTTCGGCAGAGAAGCCAGGCTTCCCGTAGACGTGTGCTTTGGAACCTCTCCTGATGGCAAAGATGAAGGTAGCCATTCACGCTACGTAGCCAAGCTGAAAGAAGACTTGCAGAGAGCATACAAGCTTGCCTCTGAAGCTGCCGATAAGACACATCAAAGAAACAAGAGGTCATATGATAAACGAGTCGGCTTCCAGTCATTGGATATCGGAGACCGAGTGTTGCTCCGGAACTTAGGATTGAAAGGGAAGCACAAACTGGAGAGTCGGTGGAGTCCAATCCCCTACATTGTGATGGGGAAAATGCCCAACCTTCCTGTATACAAAGTGAAACCTGAAGATGGGAGAGGAGGAGTCAAGACTCTGCACCGTGATCATCTCCTGCCGATTGGACAGTTCGTGAGAATGCCGACCGTGGATGCAGAGGATAACTCACCTGTCAAACCAAGAACCAGAGCTGAGACACACAAAAGATCAAAGAAAGTCGTACCTGAGACTCACGAAACTCCTCAAGAGTTACAAGAGTTCACAGACTCGTCTTCAGACATGGAGTATTACGGACCTCAGAAACCCTACAGTACTCACCTGGAAGAGATCCTACAAAGGAGAAAAGATACTGCCAGACCGCCAGCAATCATCCAAGATGACAGAGATTCTTCTCAACAGTCAGATGGAAATCCTGCTGAGGATAGCTCATCAGAGGATGATAGTTTGGAAGAGGAGCACCGCAGTATGAGAGAAGAGGATACAGCTCAGGATTCAGTCCCTGAGGATGAACCTGATCCAGAGTCTGACCAAGAGGAAGAGGCAGTCAAGGTGCCCAAAGACAATGTGAGAGTCAGACCTGAGCCAAGAGCAAAGAGAGCTGTAAAGCCAACAGTCCGGCTTACGTATGATGAGCCGGGTAGGTCCAGAGACCAGCCTCTAACCATTGTGCACCGAGGTATTGTCATTAAGATTGGACATACTTAGAGCAAAACAAGCCATACACTCTCTAACACCCTAAGTTCTTTTGTGTCTTATGAGGACATACAGACATTGAGAAGGGGGAGGGTGTAACCCAGTTGAAAAAGTGTTTTGGGTTAATAGGCTATTATTTTGGGTACAGTTGTACGTTTGAAATAATCTATTCATGTTGCCAAAATAACAGTTGTATTATATTGCACTATGTTGAAATGGTTAAAATATTCATTGTTATCAAAATATGTATGACATATGTTAAAAGTTTGTTTACTTACCTATGAAGAAGAATGGCCAATCCGGAGCAAGGTTGAGGGTTCAGTGGAACGGAAGGAGGAAGTGGTCGAGAGAGAGAAAAAAGGAGAACAACGTGAGATGATGGTGAATTAGCTTACTAGTAGCCAGATATAAAGAAACCTTTAGAAAACGTAACCCACGGTTTTCCTCATAGTCTTATAGTTTACCAGTTTAGCGACCTGCTACTCGGGAGTGTAAACTGTGAGTGAGTCTGGCGGATATCTAGTTAACTTCGGCTAGAAGTTACTGAGAAGTTATTCCCCAGTAAATTAGCAAGCTAGTTGGCTAAACTAGCTCAAGACGGCTATCAGCGTGGAGCGCTCTGTTAACACAGCAGACATACACCGACGCTACGCCTGCATACGGAGGATCAACACGGACGGTCGGACACACCAGATAGCGATTGAGCCACCTGTGGAAGCTCAATTTCCTCTGGCAACGTTGGAGTTCGTGCTGACCAAGCAGCTACCAGAAGCAAGCCCTCTCATCTCGTTCTGTAAGCCAAGAAGCAAGCCTTTCCTCTCGCCTGTATCTTAGCCAGCTGCGAACCGTTCGCGCAAATCTTGGAACTGTGCCAAACTCCCGGAGCTCGTTGGAATCTGGAACTGTGCCAATTCGCGGGACTGAGTGAGTAACGGAGGTTACGAGCGTAACCCTAGTTCTAGGAATATCTTCCCTTTAGCTCTAAAGAGTGAAGAGGACGTTTTTCTTTGGATAATCTACCCAAACAGGTCTGCAACGTTTTGTTTGGTTGAACTAATTTCATTTGGGGTTTATAGTGCCGGCTTAGTATTGCACAGAGTGCATCTAGGTGTGTATGTGGGCCCACAAATAGTAATATTTGAGAACTGTAGTAACATTTTGATTTGGTAAACTGTTTTTCACTTGAATCTATTATTTGGAAGTTATATGGCATTTATGTTAATACAATAAGAAATGTGAAAACTTACCTGTTTACCTGAAAAGAAGAGAAACTCGAATTGTTTGTTTATTTGAATATCTATTTTGTTTATATTTCTATCCAACAAATCACTAACTAAATAATTGATTGCTATTTTTATAAACCTGAGTTGTGTGATTTACTGAGTTTATGTTTCTACTTACCTGCTAAGAGGGAAAGTTTTCTATTAGAGAAAACTGACATATTGATACATTTATCCCTCGTTAAAAGTGAAGATAAAACCAATTCCATTCCAGGAGGATACAATATTTGGTTTAAAACTGATTGTGTGTGTTGCTTAAAATAAGTCCAAGATAATTCAAACTGAATTGATTCAGGGTTAATATAAATAGATATATACATTATATACAAAGAACTCAAGGGCCCTGCCCTCTCTACTATGACTACGGGGTAGGAGCGCTACATGCGGATGCACACACAATAGGCATTTTCATCTGGATGCGGGCCGATTTTTTCAGCACTTACCACACCTCGGGCCCTATCTTTGCAAAACCGGTAATTTAGCGTTTGCGCTCGTTTAACACCGCGCGCAATGCGCATGCTTGTTATAATTGTACTGGGCATAGGTGTGCCACATGCCAAACCAGGCGTTTCAGCGCAAAAATGTGGGGCTAGATGGCATTATCCTATCGTCAGCAGCGCGCAATTACTTTGCGCTAAGAGCTTTTAAAAGCACCTCTTATGCGCTAAATACCCTGCTAAATACCCTGCACCATGCGCATGAGCGCACCATAATCTCTGTGCAGAGTAAAATTCCTTTTGGATATGTCATTACGCACAGCCTTGCCACGCCAGGACATCCAATTCTGCTGCTAAAATTGGATATTAGCAGATAATTCAGTGAGGTAATCAACTATAACTCACTGAGAAACTTTTATCACATCGCAAAGAGGGAAATTAATTGAGAAAACTTGTTGGACAATGGACATAGGCTATTCACCTTCACCTATCCCATAACCCGGAGGGTCGTTGGCACCACAGACGATCTGTCAACAAGCTCTCTCCATCTCTCTCTGTCCTCGCACGAGTGAGTCCACTCTATTACGCATGGAGAGAATTACAGCATATTGCATGCCTTGCGCAAACAGCGATTGCGAGACGGTAATTCCATTGGTTTGTATTGATGAAACGCCTCTGGTAATTGGTAATCTGGTACTTAAGACCGCCCAAATCCCGTTTGCGCTGGCATTTTGGGGGCGCAGATGATGCGGCTCTAATTTCCACCTGCGGCACGTGCCGTGACGCATCCCCGCCGAGAATTTCATCCCCAACATATTTCGTTGCTGTTTTAACTTAGAAAACAGGGAGGTCTACCCAGACAATTATATCACTTTTAAACAGTTACATTTCTGTATAAATCATTACAATATGCTCCCGTGAGGTGGGGATGCGTTTAGCTGCTGCCGGGCGGGGGTGCAAAACTCGGCATAACACCTGGGCAAATGCGCAAGGGGGACCGCTATCTTCGCTGCCTTAGCCCTCGTTCACACAGGTCGCCGAAGCAACGCTCAACCGGAGCTGTACCTACGCTGTACCCACAAGTTTCATTTCGCCTTGTTAACAGGCGAAGCCGTTCACACCACCCGCACGCGTGCCACGCTGACGCCGTGCCGAAGCCATGCTCACGCCCCGCCGAAGCGATCACTCAGGCCTGACGCCGAATTTCCAAGCGTGACGCTGAAGCCGTGAAGCCGTGAGGCATGACTGGAGTTGTGGGCGGGTTCAAGGTGCGAGAGTAGGCGCTGAGAGGAAAAGAGAAGGCGTCTTGTGTGAACAACAAGGCGTACGTTCAGCTTGTGCCTGCTTCAAGCTTCAGTTCTGCTTACGTTCGGCGTCCTGTGTGAATGAGGGCTTAAGGCACGCGCAAACAGGTGCACAAGTGCAAATAGGGGATATCGCCTGTACCAAGATAGGGCCCCTAGTGACTTACATGCACCTCAGCAAACCAAAAATTATGTTTTGTCTCCAAAAATCCCACAAAACATAGTTTATTGAAAACTGTATAAAAGAGTGACAGCTAGCTAACCGTACAGACAAGATTCTGTCAGAGTCACAGGCGTGATAGATTGCAACATCCCATACATTGATTGATTGACACACACACACACACACGCGCACACACACACACACGTGGTGCATTTTTATTTTTTTGCGTTAGGTAATAATGAGCGGGACAGATCATGATAAACGTCTATGTAAGCGCTGAAAACAAGTAATATATATGTATTATTATTTTAATTGTGGTGAAAACCGGAGACAATTTTGTTTTGTTTTACAGATACTTGTCAGGAAACCCATCTTGAAACCGGGACGTCTGGTCATCGTATTGACTTCGATGCATTTTGTTGGCTGGAGGTGACGGCAGCGCACTGGCATTACAGACAGGACAAACATGATCTTTCACTACAAAATGAGTGAATATTCATACTAAAAAGAACAAAAGTGAAGATGTGGATATTTCTCCATGCTAACAAAACAAACAGCTACAACTGTTAAAACATCAACAGGGGAAACAAACCCATAACATCTGATACAGTCAGTATTTTAGACGGCTGTTGAAAGGTAAGATGGAGCTGGAGACTGGCAGAAGAAAAGAGCTGAACACCTCCATAGTGAAATGAAATCAAGGACTCCGAGTAGATTCTGATTATATCCGGCCTCTTTTCTCATTCTCGTCCCATTTGTGTCACTTATTTTATACTCGCTTTGACGGGCTTATATAAAGTCACACCGTGTTTCATTAACGAGTAGAAGACTATCGACCTTGGCCCTATTAATAGCTAACGCTGTTTGCAAAGGAGGAAAAAAACTGAGGAATTCATGCATCACCTTCTTCTCTCTGGTGTGACTCGCTGGGAAAAGACGTGTAGAATACAAAAAAAAATAGAAAATATATGGTATTATGCTGGCAATTGGCACTGGCTGACAATTGAGCAGTTTTCATACCAAAAATACAATTTTGGTAGAATTTTTCTACCAGCAATTCAGCTGTCAATACTTCAAAAATATAGATGACTCCTCACTGTAAAGGGCCCCATGAAACAAACGTCAAACGTGGACCCGCAGTCGCCTCTTTTGAATCGACCCGAGACCGGGTCCAGCTCCGACGCTCTATCTCTCTATCTTCAGGTATTGGGGCAGACCTGAAACCTCTAGTGCAGCGATCCTCAAGTCCGGACTCCGGTCCGCATCTGGACCCAGACGCCGTCCTATCCAGACCAAGCCCTATAACCTACAAATCATTGAGAATTGTTACATTTCACGGAGCTTTTCTTTTTTAACCGACACATGCTTTTCTACCCTTTACGGTACTGGTTTATCTGCCAGGAAGCTCACAGACCAATGCATGCGCTGTAAATCATCACACGCGATGCTACTCAGCCAATCAAATATCTGATTCGATTCTGCCTCTTCCAGTGCTGCAGGCGAGAGAGTGTCAGTGACACATGGACGAAGTAGAGGCGGGAGACTCGGAGAGGGGATACCCTGGCATTCCGAAATACCGGCATTCCGACAAAATTGTCGGAATGGAGATCTGTCTCGCCATTGCGAAAGAACCCTAACCCTAACCCTAAACCTAACCTCTCCCACCCCCCACGCCTAAACCTAACCTCCCCCAGAACCTAACCCTAAACCTAACCTCTCCCACCCCTGTAGGCTAAATAACTCAAGATGCTATGTCGGAATGGTGGACCTAATATCTTCACTCGGAGATATGCGAGAGATATAAGTCATTTCACATGGCGTGCTCAAAAGAAACGAGTAGACCGCAAAAGCAAAGATTTTGTTTTAATCCGGAGCAGGCAGACTCTTAGATTTTCATTCATTGTTCTCACAGGCAGTTCAGAACCAGGCAGTATGTCTGATGTGAAGTGCGATGCGATCCTAACCTGTCTGTCAAAGCGCCACACGAGCAAACACTCAAATCCAGACTGAGGGCACACTCACACATTCACTGCCCCACGGCATGTGACGTTTGCATTGCGAACGATCGATAGACAGACAGACAGACAGACAGATACGTAGAGACAGACAGACAGACAGATAGATAGACAGATAGATAGATAGATAGATAGATAGATAGATAGATAGATAGATAGACAGATAGATAGATAGGGAGCTCACTTCTCTCAAGAGAAAAGGTGGAGTTAAGGGAAGAAAAGGGGATTTTCTTTCTAAAATTACTTTTAAGATGCACATTTTCCCAAAGCACTCTGTTGTATGTTATTTTTAAATATTAAAAAAAATATATATATATTTTTAAAGCCATTATTTTACTTGAAATGAGAAAAGAACATATATTTATTATTAGTGTAGGCTAGTTATTTGTAATTAATCCAGTTAAATATGAAAACTAAATAAACATTGTTGATGTTTATTTTGATTTAACAGTCAGTCGTTGACTACATACAGACATTGTACCATTAGGCTACTGCAATCATTGAAGTAGCCTAAGTTCAATGGCAAGGTACGTTACAATGTTCCGGACCTTTGCTCGAGGACATTTTCTCTAACTGGACCTCTATGAATGTTAATTGAGTGCCCCTGCTCTAGTGTGTAGGTGTGCCTGGAGAAGTGGGTATAATTTATGCCCCCATTTTGTTTAAACGGCCCATCCAGCAAAGGATAAACGCCCTGTGTTATAAACAGTGACACGTAACACTACTTGCACGGTTGGGATGGGACGCTGATGATTTCGGCTGTATTTAAACATAGAAGCAGTGTGTAGTGCAGCGTTAATAATAAAGCCATGATGTACTTTTCCGTTGCCTTCACACGCAGCAGGCAAGTGTGTAATTCGCACCATCACACGTTCCCTCAGTGTCTGTGCAGTAGGATTTGATGCAGGGATTTACCCCCCCGGCTCTCCTCCTGGACCGTGACGGAGGCTGTCACCTCGGATGATCGCTCAGCCGCAGAACGAGCGTCGCTCAACTCGCCCGAACACAGATGTTCCCTCCTGACAGTAGAGCCGGGCGTTCACCCCCGTCACGCTAAACCAGCCCAGTGCGCCTGCTCTGCCATGTCCCCACTCGGGCCGCCTGCTCTGCCATGTCCCCACTCGGGCCGCCTGCTCTGCCATCTCCCCACTCGGGCCGCCTGCTCTGCCATGTCCCCACTCGGGCCGCGCCGCAGACCAGACGTGGCGGCTGTCCCCGCGTCGTGCCCAGACTGACGCGTCGCCTGGAGACACCGCCGTGATCCAGCATCCAGACTTTGTCAGAACCAGTTGTTCGTTAATGGTTTAAATCCACCCTATATTTTATAGGATATAGAGTAGGGCAGGGATGACATATTTTTGTAGGCTTGAATGGACTTGTGGTATTTATTGTTTATTAAAACGGATCCCCATTAGCTGACGCCTAAACGACCGCTATAGTCTTCCTGGGTCCAAGACAATAACGTACATTACATAACAGACAACGAAATAGAATACACTAAAAACATGTATCACATAAGATAGAATACACAAGAAAGAAAATATATTATGCTGTGTGTGTGCGTGTGCGTGTGTGTGTGTGTGTGTGTGTGTGTGTGTGAGTGAGGGAGGGAAAAGGATAGAGAGAATTTTATGGAATTTATAGTTTTATCTCGAGAACCTCGACTTTAAACTTGGCGGGTGCGCTGCTGGGAACCTGAGAAAGTGCAGTGTTGAATATTTTGCAATTCGACCAATCAGAACAGAGCTTTCGCGTATCTACAGAAATGTTTGTTCGACTGACTTCAAACTTGGCAGGTGCGCTGCTAGGGACCCGAGAAAGTGCAGTGTTGAATTCCATGCAATTCGACCAATCAGGGGCACTGACACTGCGTCTCCACCTCCTCCCAGTATGCTCTTGTGAGGCCAAAATACACCAGATTCAGTTAACCGGATTCTGCGCAGTAGCTCCGTTGGGTTAGAACCTGCATGAGGTCCCTGGCCCTCTGAACTTTTTTACGTAGCTGCTGGGTGTAGCTTTGCGCAGTGCGTAGTGAATTTATATACAGTCAGTGCTCTCTATCTCTGTAAATATGGCACTTTAAGTTATAATAATTGTTGTCTCGCAAAAAGTAATCATGTAGATTCCCACTATGATGTCAGTTTATCAAAATGACGGCTGTATGGAAATCTGATTTTTGTTGTCGGAGAACCATACGTCCTAACGTTATTTCCTCGCTCACTTTTCTCCAAACTATCTCCTTTCACATCAGTATTGTTCTATGCCTTGTTCATGTCAGCTGCTTTCATATCAGAGCTCTGATGAGTTGGAGGAGGTGGTGTCTAAAAGGCATGTATTGAGTGATGTGTGTAGTTCTTCATAGATCTAGCCTCTTAATCTTCCCCTCAGAGTGCACCAAATTTATGTATTTTACTTTAAAATGTAAAAAAAAATCTTCCGGGGGGGCATGCCCCCGGACCCCCTTAGAGGGTCGGCGCCAGGCGCGGACTGCATAATCGGGCACGTCGGGCAAATGCCCAGTGGCCTGGCCTGGCCTGATTTTTTTTTTATTTTTTTTGGTGGCCGCAGTCAGGCCACTCACTGAACAGCAGGCCAGGCGCCGCCTACTGGTTTACTAGTGGTTTTATTACTTTATTCAGGGTTAAAGTGGGTGCATCGCATTGTAAAATTGGACTCGGCCCAAATTGGGCTTCAAACGGCCCAAATTGGGCTTCAAACGGCCCAGATCTAGCTACAAACGACCCAAATTGGGCTTCAAACGGCCCAAATCTGGCTTCAAATGGCCCAAATTGGGCTTCAAACGGCCCAAATTGGGCTTCAAACGGCCCGAATTTTTCACCGCCGCCCTTTGGACGCCGGCACGCGCGTCGGCCCGTATCGGCCTGGCCTGCTTGGTATCTAATGCCCGGTCTGAATTATGATCCCAGTCCGCCCCTGGTCGGCGCTCCACATTTTATTGTGTCCCCCCCACTTGTGAAACCAGGTATTCGCCCTTGCTCCCCAGACTCAAATATTACGTTGAATCGCTGCGCTCTGCATACTACATACTGTAAATGAGTCTGTGCCCCTTCACAGCCACAGTTGGTTATTTGAGGGCGGGTGTAGGGGTTTGAGTTTGAATGAGTGACAGGTCGTAGCACCAATGAGAGAGAGGTTAGAAATGCTCGATGTTGAAGGAGCCAGTTAGATGGGCGGGTCTCGGGGTGGGTGGGGCTCCCTGATGGCAAAGTCGTTACTGATTGGTGAAGGGTGAATCCACCACTCCTCAATCCACCTGTGCCACCTGTTGCAAATTACATCTGCCGCTTACAACACTCGCTCTGCTCAACACACTCTCCTGAAGATTCCAAAAACAAACACTTTACTTGGTCAAACCTCATTCAGGGCTGCTGCTGCCAGTGACTGTAACAACCTACAGAAAACACTCAAATGACACTTTTATGCCTGTCAGCATTCAAGGACTCTATGGACATTCTCACTGACTCCTGCAACTGTTTCTCAACCCAGTAACATCCCCAACCCCCTGTCTGTTCGCTGATTGGTGTCTGTCCCTTACATGTTGCCCCTCCCACTGCTATCTTGCTTTTTGCCTCTCGCTTGTCTGTCCTAATGCATGTGTGTGCTACTCTTTGTTTTCTGTTCTTCTTCTACTGTTGTGCTTGCTGTCATGAGTATATGTAAGTGGAAGATATGCTGCAAATGTTATTACTGTATATTGCTTGATTGGTATATTTGGATACGTGTGTCCCTTTGTCCTTTTAACTTTTTACAATTGTGCTACTAGTTGGGTGTTGTATGTAATGTTTGCATGCTGCTGTCGTTTAGCTACAGTACTGTATGTCGGAAATGCTGTATGTGTACCACAGCTTTTATCTGTTTTATCTGTTTATGTTGAAGTGTTTGATGGTTTATATACTTGTAAACATACTTTTCAACATTTAACCTGATTTCTTTTTTCAGCCCCCCCTCCCTTCAAGAGGCTTTGGGCCCTATCTTGGTACAGGCGATATCCCCTATTTGCACCGGCGCCTGGCAGCAGCTAAACGCATCCCCACCTCACGGGAGCATATTGTAATGATTTATACAGAAACATAACTGTTTAAAAATGATATAATTGTTTGGGTAGACGTGACCTCCCTGTTTTTAAGTTAAAACAGCCCCAAAATATGGTGGGGATGCAATTACTCGCGGGGGAGCATAACTCATTACAACAATGGGCACAAGTGCAGATTAGAGGCATGCCAAATAATTTATGCACGGCGCAAAGGGGATTTGGGCGGTGTTAAAGGGATAGTTTGGTTTGTTTGAAGTGGGGTCCTATCAGCTAGTTTGATAGACTAACTGAAGTAGGTACAGTGATCTGGAGGCTGGGCGCAGCGTGTAACGAGACCCGACACTCAGAGCAGCAGCCAAACCAGCTTTTTCTCTGTAAGTACGTGGGGTCAACAACTAAAATGTAATTTAGCCACCTAAAACAACGCCCACCTAAACAAATCGATATATGTGTACATGCACGCTCTATTTTGACAATTTTCAGCGCTTTACTTTTCCGCCAAACAGCAGTTTCATTCGGCACTGCTTTTTCTCCCAACCGTACAACTACCGTATTCCTCCGCTAAAAGCCTGCACAGAGCCGCAGCACTGGATTGCTCCACAGATCAGCTGTTATTTAGGGTTATTTTATTTCTCCCGGTTTGTTATTGAAGACACAACAAATAGAATACACGAACGAAAATATGAGTGATTTTGATAGCGAGGATGATACGCCATTCACCTTGGTGACAAGAGGATACAATTATGAACCAGAGAGAATACAGAAGAGGAACTTTTGCATTGATACAATTTTTCCAAAACGTCGTGGTGGTAATGTCGACCAAGCACTTTTACAGTGCGAGTGTAAATTGATCTATTATCTCAAAACATTGCACCCCAATGGCTTGAATGAAGAACTCGAAATGGCCTGCTTTTTGTGAATGTCTGTATGCACTACTAGTCCCATGGCCTATAATCTAATAATGTATATACTTACCTTTATACCTCTGGTTCATGTATAGGTATGGATATGTGATTGATTGATTGATTGATATGATGATTTGTCTAACATGAGCTAGCTGTGCTGATTACCTGCCCCATGTGAGGCTCCTCCAGGTGTGCCTAATTAAGCTCTCCAGCTTGATTGAGAACTCTACAAAGACACTGCCACCAGGGCCTCCCAGTACTGCACTGACGATAGTCCAACTAGGACTGAAACGTTTGCTGCCAATTTGTGCCGATCCTACAATAAAATGGATCTGACTTTTTAAGACTTTTTGTCTTGTCTATAGTTCTGTGTGCGAGTCCTCCACTGCTTGTTACTGTATCTCATCTGACTGCCGCACCAGAAGCAAGAATCACTAGGACCAATGTCAAGCGTGCAGCTCTCTTCATGCTCAGTAATTAAATAAAGGTTAAATAAATAAAAAATAAAAATCACTGGCCAAGATTCCGTTCCCAGTTTGGTAAGAGGAGTGTCCCAGACCCACAAAGAGATCTGCAGCATGCATCAGCATCTATCAGCGTAAGAACTCTCATGGGTCTGGCGTTGAGACTACCTATTCACTAACGGAGGCGGGACTTATGACCTATACTGAGACCGGCCTGGGCGGCAATGCTGGCCCACGCTCCATCCTTATTTATCTCAGTGATCGGGGGGGGGGGGGAATAATGTGTGAATGGGGGAAGGGGAGGGAGGGGAATGGGCACTGCACTATTGAAATTAATACAAAAATCAGCATTTAATATGACATCATTATATAGACTTCTCTCAGCACCCCAGCTCTGACTGACTGCCAGTGTCCCTGGGCCAAGGCCCTGTTCACATCAGATTATTTTGGGGTGACGTTTTGTATCCATTTTTTGTATTTTTGTATCCAGAACTAGAAAGGACTAGAGGCCGACTGATGCGTCACCTTGCGTCTCCTGTGTCGGGGCCAAAAAGTTGCACTTGAAAACACCGCAAACACGACAGCCGACAGGCAACTAGTACCTACGTTCTGTGCCTGCCTGAGACCTGATTCATGGAACATAGAGTTTGCCGCATTTTGCTCATTTAAACTGTTTAGTAATATCGCTACTTCTAATCGAGAATATGTCTGATAAAAGGTTACAAATGGCACTGATGTTGTCAGCCCTTATCAGATGAGATGAAGTTGGAGAATGAGAAGAGCGTTTTGTGTGGGCCCGGCCCTCTCTTCTCTGTCACGCCAATCAGAGTGATTTCTCTCACCAACGACCCGACGCCGATTCAACATGTTGGAACAAATCTCATCACTTTCAATCTAATTTCAATCTGATTCGGCTGCTCATTGTTTTTCCTCCCATCTCACTTAAATAAAGCTTCAAAAGCCTCAAACAAACTAGAACGACCGCACCGCGGATTTATGCCTCCGCCATTAGTTCATTCTTGAGTCCAAATCGCCATTTGAGGCAAATTGGAAGAAATTCCCTCAAGGCACTCCTGAGATGTTGCGTTACAGAGCTTGGAAATTGGGTGTGTGAGGTCACAGTGACCTTGAATTTTGACCTTTAACCATCAAAATCTAATCAGTTCATCCTTGAGTCCAAGTCGATGTTTGAGGCAAATTCGATGAAACTCCGTCAAGGCATTCATGAGATATTGCATTAACAAGCTTGAAAATGGGGTTTGAGAGGTCATAGTGACCTTGACCTTTGACCTTTAACCACCAAAATCGAATCAGTTCATCCTTGAGTCCAAATCGATGTTTGAGGCAAATTTGATTAAATTCCGTCAAGGCATTCCCGAGATATCGCGTTAACAAGCTTGAAAATGGCATTCGAGAGGTCACAGTGACCTTGACCTTTGACCTTTGACCACCAAAATCTAATCAGTTCATCCGTGAGGCCAAGTCGATGTTTGAGGCAAATTCTATGAAATTCCGCCAAGGCATTCCTGAGATATCGCATTAACAAGCTTGAAAATGGCGTTCGAGAGGTCACAGTGACCTTGACCTTTGACCACCAAAATCTAATCAGATCATCCTTGAGCCTAAGTGGATGTTTAAGGCAAATTTGATGAAATTCCGTCAAGGCATTCCTCAGATATCGCGTTAACAAACATCGGACGGACATACGTACATACGTACGGACAGACATACGTACGTATGTACGTACGGACAGACAGACAGACAACCCGGATCCATAATACCTCCGGTCTGGCTATCGCCGGCGGAGGCATAGCAAAGTGATTATTGCAGATTTGCGACAGTTTACTGGCTTCATTCGTTGAGGAAATACAGGTGAAACAGGAGCAGAGGCTGTTTTTTTCTGTGTGGCCTGTCAGCTGTGATAAGCTATCAGAATATTACATGTCATTCTCTTTCATCCTGGTCCGATAGCCGAGTAAAAACTGATCGGATGACTGGTTTCTGATGCTGGACCGTGTCGCTGCGTCTATGGGCTTTATCGTCTCCACAGCAGGATCATCAGGTTCGCTTTTCAGGTAAAGCGAACCTGATGAAGCAACAGCGAAACGCGTTGTTCGCCATATCTATGCAACTTAAATAAAAGAAGTCTATTCTGACAACCTGGTGTGCGCTGGGTTTCCTTACTACTGCTATTTCTGCTGATCCTGCTCCAGCTGCACCCGGGACTAGCAGCACAGCTGTGCACGCAGTGGCACAGCAGCAGTGCAACAATGATCAGCAACGGGGTCTGAAAGCAGAGAGGGTTATATAGGCGGCCAACCAGGTGCAGACAATCATAGAATTAGTAAGAGATGATGTCACTGTTTTCTAATAGGCCGCTTTCTCCCGCTGCTCCGCTCAGCGCGGGATGCCTGTCCAGCACCATGGACAGCAACGGCTTGGCCTCCGCGCGCCCTGGCCGTGTCAGCACCTCGGACCGTTCCTCTGCTGCAGCCTGGCGCGCCGTCACTGACACTCGTTCCCGGGATTGTGTCACAGTGATGTCGTCATGCCCGGCCAATGCCAACATCACAGTGGTTTGCCCCACTCTCTGGCCTTTAGCAGCAGCATTGTTTTGAGACTCCAATCGAGTCAGACCGCTGACTAGCCAAACTGTATACTTTCTATTTATTTGCCTACCTACAAAGGGAAAAAAACAAATCACATTCTGGCAACGCAACAGTCTCACATACCTATCTCCACACTTCATTTTAGCACTATGCTAGCACTATAGAGAAAGTCATGCAGTAACTTGACATTAATTTAATTAGTAACTGTAATATAATTATGGTTTTGGAAATTGTAATCCCTTACATTACTAGGAAAGAAGTAAATGCATACTTGCACTGAGTCAAGTTCCTTGTTCGTAATCTAATGACTTACAATGGCTAGAATCTCGAATATATACACATACTATATATATATATATATATATATATATATATATATATCTATATATATATAGATATATACTGTATATATATAAGAAAGTAGTGCCCTCTGCCTGTTCGAGCGCTCCTGTGAACTGTTTCTGGACTAAAACCCTGCCTTCTGGGAAACCTGTTTCCAGCTTCTGGACTGAACCTGCCTGCCTTCTATCTTTAGTTTATTGTCGGCCACCCGACCCTGTTTAGTTAGGCATTCAGTTTCCATGTTTATTTTGTGAATCCTTGAAAACCAGTAAAAGATTTAAAACTGATTATTGACTCTGTCGTCTCTGCTCTTGGGTCAATACCACAGCATTACACACTGACACAGTTAGTGACATCACCGACACAGTTAAATGACATCACCGACACAGTTTAGTGACATCACCGACACAGTTCAGTGACATCACCGACAAAGTTCAGTGACATCACTGACAGTTTAGTGACATCACCGACAGAGTTCAGTGATATCACCGACACAGTTCAGTGACATCACTGACACAGTTTAGTGACATCACTGACACATTTCAGTGTGACCAGTCTAATAATAGGCCCTGTCTGCAGTAGACAAGGTGATGTGAGGACTCGTGAGTATCCCAGTTTAATACTCGTGTATTTCATTAAAGGGAAACTCAATGAAACTGTGCAATGAAACTGATTTATTTTTAGTCATGATAGTCTGTCTCTCTCCCCACTACCTCCTCCCCCCTCCTCTCCCTCTCTCTCTTTCTCTCCATTTTATTACCGTTATTGAATGTTAGGAATGCTCAGATCTTGGTGGATGGTGAATGCAGAACTGAAAATGCACATTTCTAACTGGGGGGATTGTCCCTTTTACTCCGACATGAGACCTGACAGCAGCCATTTTTCTGAAGACAAGGCCGGAAATGACAAAGGCAAAAATAGTGACTCCAGGCTTAATAACGTTCTTTGTTTCTCAGTGACCCCATTTACAGATTCAAATGTGATCTTTAATTTGACACGTTATCCAGATCATGAAAAATCACACCCAGGTGTGAAGTAAGTGGCGCAGGTTTGCGCAGGTCAGGTTGTACCCTTCTCCCCGCCCACCCCTCTCTCCGGCACTGTGTGTGCGTGCCTGTGCATGCGTGCGTGTGTCTGTGTGCATGCGTGCATGTGTGTGCGTGCATGTGTGTGTGTATGGAGATCCAAAGGACTGAATAAACATGCATGCTTTGACGCCTGTGTAGCAAAGCAACGCTTGACGTGTCATGTAGTTTCACCATTGACTTGTAATGGGCACGCGTACACGCTCTGACTAATGTTGCACGTAACATTACACGCAATGTTACGTGAAGGCAGGTTTAGAGGAATAACTAATTTTTAATTAACAGTTGTGATGTCATTATTCAGTCTTAACCACCAATATTTGATCCTTTTCTCACTCCTATGTCACCACCTGCTCTCCCTGCAGGGCTTGAAATTAACTTTTTTGACCACCTGCCAATATGGCTGTTAGATTTCAAAGTTACCAGCCAATTAGAATTTCCACTAGCCAAAATGTTTTTCTTGAAATAAACGAGAATATATATAATTTATAATGTATTTACCAATTGGACTTAATCTAATTTATAAATGCTTTGTAAGGCATAGATAGTCCTCAGTTTAGATTAGCTCACATAAAATACTTAACTAACAACTACTATAGCTTAACTAGCAATTACTAACTACCTTACATGGGCCATGCCTATAGGGTTGGCCCTGGCCACACCCTGAAATCTGATTGGCCACCCCAGTTGCCACACCAAAATCCTGAGGGCCCAGTGTCAGCATTTTTCAAAGCCTTGGCCTAATTACAAAATTTAAAAATAAAAACTTTTTGTTATGTAAATGCGTACCTGCCAAGGCTTTGAAAAATGCTACCTTACCTCTAAACAGGAGACTCTTGGGTAGTACCCACAGAACCCATTCTCATTCAGATATTATGTTATTTAGCCCCCTTGCCAACTATCTAACATGACTTGGTTGATACCAGTGGATGCCCTAGGTCTTCTAGTTTTATATGATACCAGGCTCTTCATGCTATCTTTAAAACGGAGCCTGCTACATCCTCTGAAAGACAGTGATGTCAGATGCAGGCACCCTCAGGATTTTGGGGTGGCCACCCCTATAGGCATGCTCCATGTAATTAGGGTAGTTAGTAATTGTTAGTTATAGTCTGAGTGTTTATAGGCTTTATAGGGTTTACCAGAAAAGCTCAGTGACACGGCTGTGGAGGGTTTACCAGACAAGCTGAGTGGTGTGGCTGTGGAGGGTTTACCAGACAAGCTGAGTGATGTGGCTGTGGAGGGTTTACCAGACAAGCTGAGTGGTGTACCTGGGAGCGTTTACCAGACAAGCTGAGTGGTGTACCTGGGAGCGTTTACCAGACAAGCTGAGTGATGTGGCTGTGGAGGGTTTACCACACAAGCTGAGTGGTGTACCTGGGAGCGTTTACCAGACAAGCTGAGTGGTGTGGCTGTGGAGGGTTTACCAGACAAGCTGAGTGATGTGGCTGTGGAGGGTTTACCAGACAAGCTGAGTGATGTGGCTGTGGAGGGTTTACCAGACAAGCTGAGTGGTGTACCTGGGAGCGTTTACCAGACAAGCTGAGTGATGTGGCTGTGGAGGGTTTACCAGACAAGCTGAGTGGTGTACCTGGGAGCGTTTACCAGACAAGCTGAGTGATGTGGCTGTGGAGGGTTTACCACACAAGCTGAGTGGTGTGGCTGTGGAGGGTTTACCAGACAAGCTGAGTGGTACCTCACTTACTGTATGACAAGTTTTACACAAGCCAATAAAACTACCCTTAAGCCACTTGAAACATTATACAAACAATCTCTCAAAATTTTGGACCAGAAGCTAAATACTTATCACTACTGTCCTATCTTAAAAAAGTATAACCTTTTGAGTTGGCATAATCTAGTTGGATATGCTAATCTTTGCCTTGTGTACAAAATATTAGACAACACTGCTCCCCCTCCGCTCCAAACCTTCATCACACAGAGATCAGTCACTAACCGGGCAACCAGAGGTGCAACTCGTGGAGACTGTGTTGTTCCTAGTAGGAAAAGTGCTTTCAGCCACTCTGCTTTTTCT
The DNA here is from genome assembly GCF_964638095.1 of Poromitra crassiceps. Classification (NCBI taxonomy): domain Eukaryota; kingdom Metazoa; phylum Chordata; class Actinopteri; order Beryciformes; family Melamphaidae; genus Poromitra; species Poromitra crassiceps. Next base: position 4,100,616 of record NC_139624.1, on the reverse strand, counting down.
GTCAAGGCATCACAGGAATGGAACACGGTACCAGTTCACATTAGAGAGCGTGCTACCTACCATTCCTTTACAGGACACTTGAAATTATGGCTCATCAATAACCAGGCATGTACACACTAGCACTATTTCTGTCGGCATCCTGCCAACTCTCTTGTCCTGCTTGTTGTCCTGCATCCAGTCTGTGATGTGTCTTGTAGTGTTGCTGTCCATTGCTGTCTGCATTGTCCATGCATGATGTGTCCGCTTTGTGCCCTAGTGTGTATGCTTTTATTATGCCTCCGCTGGCGATAGCCAGCGGAGGCATTAGGTGAACTAGGCAAATGCTAAGGGCGCTTGAGCCGTTAGGGGCGCCAGAGAGGGTAAAAAAAAAAAAACGTTTTTTTTTTTTCTTTTTTTTTTTTACAAATACTTTTTCATGATAATAGGCCTACTATTATTTTACAATAGTATACAAAAATAAGAAGAACAATGGCTTAAATCTTTAAATAATAGTGAAATCATTTTTCTAATTCTGGCTTTCTGGCTGCCCGGGCTGCAGCACTTTCACCATGGTCCCTAATCCATACCACCCCACCCACTGCGCGGCCGCGCCCCCTTCTACCTGCTCTGAGCTTTTTCCCAGAGTGGGGGAAGGGAGCTGGAAGGTGGGTGCTGAGGGTGCTGCAGCACCCCCTGGTGGCAAGAAATTGATTTTCGAAATTGTTGGATTTGGCTGTCTTGTGTTTATACCACCAACAAGATGCATTAAAAAACAGTTTGTGCTTCCCAGCTCTAATCTTATTTCATATATCTTATTTCTCTTCAAAAGTGTTTCAGTTTCAGTTTCAGTTTCAGTTTCAGTTTATTTAGAAAAAGGACAGTACACATTAATCAACATTACTGTAAATGCGCCAGTTTTAGCCAACTGGCTAATTCGCAACTGTAGTCCTTTTGGCAAGATGTTATAAAACCATACACCTAAAACAGAAGCATTAAAAGTAAAACACAATATTTACAACACAATCCACAATAATAGTAAAAACAATAATACAATACACAATTAACTGATTACAAGTGGTCACATGTTTGATTTGTTAATAGCCAGGTCTTGAGTTTTTTTGTAAAGGTGTGGTAGGTAGCACAGTATCTTATATCAGTTGGTATGATGTTCCAAAACTGAGTGGCTCTGACTGAAAAACAGGATTGACTGAAGGAGCTGGACCTAAACGGCACAGTACAGTCCCCCCTCTGGGAAGATCTTGTGGACCTATTATGAGATGTTTTTTGTTTGACAAAAGTACTGAGAGGTGGAGGGGCCTTACCATTTAAAATTTTAAACAGTAGGCAGGCATCAGTGAATTTTGTCAGGTTTTCCCAGCTGAGGATTCTGTACTTGCTGAGGATGTAACAGTGGTGGTAAGTATACGGTTTTCGGTCCAGCACCTTGAGAGTCTGCTTGTACAGAGAGAGAATGGGTTTCATGGTTGTGTTTTTTGCATGGGTCCAGCTAGTCATACAGTACATGAGATGGGAGATGATCATTGCGTTTATATAGAGAATCGCAGCAGTAGATGTTAAACAATTCCTCATGTATCTGAAATTTGACAAGTTGTATCTGGCAGTCTGTATTACTCTTTTCGATCGGTTTGATTTTCATCATAATCTGGTTTTCCATAATAATAATAATAATAATAAGTTCAGTGTTTATGCCTGTGTTTCTGTCTGTTTTAGTGTAAAATGACTAAAGGGAGAGCAGGTGCTTACATGAAAGTGAGTGAGAAAAGGAGAAGATACTGAATAATGACATCACAACAGTATAATCCTAATGTTAATTTAAAATTAAATATTCTTCTAAATATGGATGAAAGTCCAAAAAACGTAAAATTTTCTTCGGCGCTGCCCTCGCGGGCAGCACCGTGAGACCCTTCCTTACAGCACCCCCTACCTAAAAGTACTTCCAGCGCCACTGGGGAAGGGCGATTATGAGCCTGCACTGCAGTGCTGGATTAGCTGCGATATAATTTTTGGTCAGCCACGCCACTGCCGTCCGATGTTTGTTAACGCGATATCTGAGGAACGCCTTAACGGAATTGGTCAAATTTGCCTTAAACATCCACTTAGACTCAAGGATGAACTGATTAGATTTTGGTGGTCAAAGGTCAAAGGCCAAGGTCACTGTGACCTCTCGAACGCCATTTTCAAGCTTGTTAACGCAATATCTCAGGAATGCCTTGACGGAATTTCATCAAATTTGCCTCAAACATCGACTTTGACTCAAGCATAAACTGATTAGATTTTGGTGGTCAAAGCTCAAGGCCACTGTGACCTCTCAAATACCATTTTCAAGCTTGTTAACGCGATATCTCAGGAATGCCTTGACGGAGTTTCATCAAATTTGCTTCAAACATCGACTTGGACTCAAGGATGAACGGATTAGATTTTGATGGTTAAAGGTCAAAGTTCAAGGTCACTGTGACCTCACACACCCAGGGCAGCAGATGGTCCTTTGGAATCTGTACATAATGCAACAAATGTTTATGTATAGTATAATATTGAAGTGCGCCTTTATTACTTTAAAACTAGTAATAATGTATCTCAATTCTGAAGTGTGCCGTTATTACTAATCTCAAACTAGTAATGATGTTGTAATTATCCACTACTGTCTGATGTGAACCAAAGTGCCCTTCTGGGACATACGAATAAACTTGAACTTGAACTTGAACTTGAACACCCAATTTCCAAGCTCTGTAACACAACATCTCAGGAACGCCTTGATGGAATTTCTTCCAATTTGCCTCAAATGGCGATTTGGACTCAAGGATGAACTAATGGCGGAGGCATAAATCCGCGGTGCGGTCGTACTAGTTGTAGGTGTACCTGTTGTAGATACTGTATGTTCCGCATTAGTGTCATGCTATGCTTATTTGTGCCTTTGTTTTCTCTGCATGCCATTGGTCTAACCAGTCTTTTATGTTTTATTGTATCTTCTGAGTCACTAGTATTTTTTATTTATCTTGGAACACATGCATTTTAATTTTTTGAAATTTCAGGGTGCCCTGCAACATCTGGCCAGGGACAGCAGATGGAAACTAGCCGTCCAGGCTAACTCTGGCTCACTTAAAAGTTTTACTGTTGATTGGTGTGCATTGTCCCTGTGAAATAAACTAATAAATGAAATGAAATGAAAAATGTAACGCTCTGTTTTAGTCTTCTTCTGCATTTTGCTGTGGCAGGGAATTTTAGTCTTCTCTGTTTTCCTGCGGCAGGGAATAAACCCGCTTGTCGTTTCCAGTCTTCCTCCTTCCTACACGTTATAGCCAGACGCAAAGCTACACTATCTGTCATCTGTCTGTCTGTCTGTCTGTCTGTCTGTCTGTCTATCTATCTATCTATCTATGTAGATCTCTGCTTTGGCTACTAAATTTGGCGGCTGGCCGAGCAGGCCATCATCACTTACCGCGGTCGCCGTAACGTTACGCCCCGGGGTCCACCCGCTATGTCGACGTTATGTTTAGGAGTGGGGGTGGGAGAGGTGCTAGTTAGCTAACTTCCCAAATGCTTGTGACTAATAGCTGGGCCTCTCCTAGCAAAGGCTACACGGACCAAACAAAAATGAGGACTTGGAGAAGTCAGCAAGTTGGACTAACGTTACAAGTTCTGAACATGTGTGCCTTCGTCATTGCAGCTATTATGTTCATATGTTTAGGCTATATATAGCAAGCGCTAACGTTACTTAGCACTTCCTAGCACAGCAGGTTGGTTCGCAGTACAACCGATGCTGGAATGAGACATATTTTTAGAACTTACCACTTCAGTCCTACATCCTTGCTCACTTCCAAGTCGTCTCCTTGCTTTTGCGGTCCTGAATCCATTGAGAATAGAGAGGCAAAGTGACTGCCTACTTCCTGCTTCAGCACTGTACCGGAGATTTTCATCCGCCATTTATTTTCCCATACACATTTCGTAAAATGCATATAAAAATAGTTTACTGGTTCAAACCAAACGGTTCAGCTAACGCTATAATCGGGAGAGACCATAGAACCAAAACGTAAAAGAAAATGCGGGTTTAAAGAAAATATTTTTTCAATGTTGTTTTTTAAAGTTTTGGGTGAAATGTTCTATGGTCTCTCCTAATTATAGCGTTAGCTGAACCGTTTGGTTCGACGAAGTAAAACTATTTTATAAGCATAAAATGGAAAATAAATGACGGATGAAAATCTCTGGTACAGTGCTGAAGCAGGAAGTGACGTACCACTTTGCCTCTCTATTCCATGAAACTGGTGTGTGCGCGAGCCAGTCTGACCGCCACGTTGGCAAGGCAACAAGTCCTAACTGATGTCACCTAGACCAGTGGCTCTCGCACAAATCCCGTACCATCTCGTACACAAGATTTCATGGGGGTAACATTTAAACACTTTCACCTATTTATTTGAAGCTTAGCCCACGTTTAATATGACCATCCAAGATTGTAACAGCATATATATGATACAAAATTAAGAAATGCATAATATGGCCCCTTTAAGTAAACTACATTTATTTGCAAAACATCATTATTCTGTAGTCAAAGTCAAATATTCTGATAACTCCACTTGTTTTCACTGCAGTTTGACTTTAGAAGGGATTTTGCTGTGTCCGCTGCCAGCAGGAGAAATGACTCTTGATTTGAGTTGAGTTGCATCTAATAAAAAAAAGTGATTCCAGAGTGAAACGAGTGTAAACTAAACTGTGCATGTTGTCAGACTGTAGATGGATTTGCAGTGCGGCAGCAGACTCCGTGTCATTTCCTGGGCGGTAGGTAATGCATTCAGGCGCCACACATTTCCATAATCGCGGGCGTGAATCGTGCCCATGCCCTGAATTTTGAGCAACGCGACGGATTCTTTAAATGAGGGAATTTCATGTTTTAGCATTCATTGTCATACATTACTTCTCCTCCGACAAAAGCGAGACCTGGCGCCGGCGTGTTCTTAATCACTTAAACCCACACGCAATCTGGCTCAGTCATCTCCGCCCGGCCGCCGAGCCGTTAGCCGCGGCTCGCTCGGCGCGGAGCAGCCAGCCCATTAGTGCCGCTGTACGCTCCGCTACATTTCCATATCCCCCATTTCAGCATCTTCCTCCCAGAAAATGGGAAAAAGTTGTGGATTAATTCCAACTAATCCTCCATTTTTCTATTGCCTTTAATGATGGTCATCGGCCGTGTGTGTGTTGGGGGGGAGATGGGTTTGTGTGTCATCTCTGCCTCTCACTACCCACAAACACATACTCTTCCTCAGATTTTTTTCCAATATTACCCCCCCCCCTTCCCCTCCATTTTTTATCCCATTTTTATCCCCCATTAGTGCTAATTTTTCATTTATCCTGGTTGCTGCTCCACCCTCTGCCGATCTGGGGAGAGCCGAAACTGGCTCCATACTTCCGCCGAGACATGGGCAGCTGCTTCTTTTCACCTGAGAGGGGACGCTTCACCGGTAGGACATACAGTAGCACGTGGAAGGGAAGGATCATGCTATTCCAACGAGTTCCCCTCCCTCCGAACAGACGCCCCCGAATGACCAGAGGAGGCACCACTTCAGCAACCAGGATATTACATGTGAAGGAAACCCCCTGGGGGCACGGGGAGAACATGCAAACTCCACACAGAAATGGTGACGACCCCACCCGGGCGGTGGGGATGGGCAGGCACTCCTTCAGCGCTTACAGCATCCCAGGTGGGAATCGAACCCAGGACCTTCTAGCTGTGAGGCGACAGCACTACCACGGTGCCACCGTGCCTGCCTCTTCCTCTGAGACTAGACTTCTATGGAACTCCCACAACGTGCAGGGTAGTCCAGTAGACTTCTATGGGACTCCCACAACATGCAGGGTAGTCCAATATACTTCTATAGAACTCCCACAACGTGCAGGGTTGTCCAATAGACTTCTATGGAACTCTCACAACGTGCAGGGTAGTCCAATAGACTTGTATGGAACTCCCACAATGTGCAGGGTAGTCCAATAGACTTGTATGGAACTCCCACAATGTGCAGGGTAGTCCAATAGACTTCTATGGAACTCCCAAAATGTGCAGGGTAGTCCAATATACTTCTATGGAACTCCCACAATGTGCAGTGCAAGATAGTCCAATATACTTCTATGGAACTCCCACAATGTGCAGGGTAGTCCAATAGATTCAAGATTCAAGATTTTTATTGTCACTCCATGGTACAAGTACCACGTGTGAAATTCTTGTGCAGTGGACTCCGTTTACGACATAGTACAAATAGGCAACAAGCAATAAGTAATAGGCAATAAGAAATAGGCATCAATAAGCAATAAGACAGCAATAAGGCAATAAGAAATAGGCATCAATAAGCAATAAGACAAGTCGGTGGCTTATACGACAGTGGCATATTCATTGCACATAGGTGCACATGTCATGTGCATACGTTAGACGTGTTCAGACATTCCAAATTCGACGTTTTATACATACATGTGCAAATAGCATGTACCTTATTAAACATACACTTAAATTTACAATTAAACGTTAGGCACCTTATTAAACATACACTTAAATTTACAATTAAACGTTAGGCATCCGTAATAGTAGCAGCTGCAGTACGGTACGGTACGACTACTGCACTATTTTGTGCATATTAAGGAGTCTCGTGGCCTGCGGGAAGAAACTGTTCCTCAAGCGATTTGTGCGTGTTTTTGGAACCCTGTATCTCCTCCCTGAGGGTAGCAGGGAGAACAGGCTGTTGTGGGGATGGTTTGTGTCTTTGATGATCTTCAGGGACCTCCTGAGGCACCGCTGGTTGTACAGTTCGTGCAGTTCTGGCAGTTCACCTCCTGTTACGTGCTGGGCCACGCGCCTCACCCTCCGTAGCGCTCTGCGGTCCATGGTGGTACAGTTCCCGTACCAGGCGGTGAAGCCGCCTGTCAGCAGGCTTTCAATGGTGCCTCTGTAGAAGTCCCCGAGGATTTCTTTCCTCAGCCCGAATTTCTTCAGGCGCCTGAGTCCGTGTAGTCGCTGTTGGGCCTTTTTGACAACAGTGGCGGTGTGGCCGGCCCAGGTCAGGTCCTGGTGGATGTTGACTCCCAGGTACTTGAAGCTGTCCACCCTTTCCACCACTGTGCCGTTGATGGTGATTGGGGGGGTGTGCGCCCCCCCCCTCTCCTGTAGTCTACAATGATCTCCTTGGTCTTGGAGACGTTCAGAGAGAGGTGGTTGTCCTGGCACCATTGTTCCAGGACCCCCACCTCCTCTCTGTAGGCCGTCTCGTCGCCCCCCGAGATCAGCCCCACGACCGCTGTGTCGTCTGCAAACTTCACAATTGTGTTTGAAGTTTGAGTCGCCACGCAGTCGTGGGTGTAGAGGTCGTACCAGAAGGGGCTGGAGACGCACCCCTGGGGCGCTCCTATGCTAATGGTCAGTGGGGAGGAGGTGAGGTTGCCCACCCTCACCACCTGGCGGCGGTCTGTCAGGAAATCCAGGATCCAGTCGCACATTGCCGTGTTTAGTCCCAGATCCCTGAGTTTGCTTACCAGCCTGGATAGACTTCTATGGAACTCCCACAACGTGCAGGGTAGTCCAATAGACTTATATGGAACTCCCACAATGTGCAGGATAGTCCAATAGACATCTATGGAACTCCCACAACGTGCAGGGTAGTCCAATAGACTTCTATGGAACTCCCACAACGTGCAGGGTAATTTCAGCAGATTTCAGCATTAATCAATCTATTCAAAGATTCAGCTTTTCACACACAGCTTTAAACACAGTTGGGCTGATTTGGACATGCCTCTGTGTGACGTCTTCAGCTGGATGGATTAAGGTGATGACCTTGTCCATGGTGTACCAGATCTTGTCCTCCATTGCCGGCCAGAAAAAGCGGTTTTGCCCAATGCTGTGCATGACTTTGACCTCAAGGGCACCTGTTGAGAGATGGGGTGTGTGGCGGGGGGAAGGGGGGGGGGGTCAAAAGACATGGGGCCCTATCTTCCGACAGGCACTATCCCCTAATATCGCTTGCACACCTGTTTGCGCATGCCTTAAGGCAGGGAAGATAGCAGTCCACCTTGCACCGTCCGCCAGGTGTTATGCCGAGTTTTGCACCCCAGCGCCGGCAGCATCCCCAACTCACGGGAGCATATTGTAATGATTTATACAGAAATGTAACTGTTTAAAAGTGATATAATTGTCTGGTAGACATGACCTCCCTGATTTCTAAGTTAAACTAGAACGACTGCAACACGGACTTATGCCTCCGTCATTAGTTCATTCTTGAGTCCAAATCGCCGGCAAATTGCAAGAAATTCCGTCAAGGCGCTCCTGAGATGTTGGCGTTACAGAGCTTGGAAATTGGGTGTGTGAGGTCACAGTGACCTTGAACTTTGACCACCTAAATGTAATCAGTTCATCCTTGAGTCCAAGTGGACGTTTGAGGCAAATTCGAATAAATTCCATCAAGACATTCCTGAGATATGGCGTTAACAAGCTTGAAAATGGCGTTGGAGAGGTCACAGTGACCTTGACCTTTGATCACCAAAATGTAATCCGTTCATCCTTGCGCCCAAGTCGACGTTTGAGCCAAGTTGGCAGAAATTCCATCAAGCCGTTCTTGAGATATCGCTTTAACGAACTTGGGAATGGCATTCGTGAGGTCAGTGACCTTGACCTCTGACCACGAAAATCTAATCAGTTCATCCTTGAGTCCAAGTCGATGTTTGAGGCAAATTTGATTAAACTCCGTCAAGGCATTCCTGAGATATTGCGTTAACAAGCTTGAAAATGGCGTTCGAGTGGTCACAGTGACCTTGACCTTTGACCACCAAAATCTAATCAGTTCATGCTTGAGTCCAAGTCGATGTTTGAGGCAAATTTGATGAAATTTCATCAAGGCATTCATGAGATATCACATTAACAAGCTTGAACATGGCGTTTGAGAGGTCACAGTGACCTTGGCCTTTGACCTTTGACCACCAAAATCTAATCACTTCATCCTTGAGTCCAAGTCGATGTTTGAGGCAAATTTGATGAAATTCCATCAAGGCATTCGTGAGATATCGCATTAACAAGCTGGGAAATGGCGTTTGAGAGGTCACAGTGACCTTGACCTTTGACCACCAAAATCTAATCAGATCATCCTTGAGTCTAAGTCGATGTTTGTGGCAAATTTGATGAAATTCCGTCAAGGCGTTCCTCAGATATCGCGTTAACGAACATCGTATGGACGGACATACGTACGTACGTATGGACGGACAACCCGGATCCATAATGCCTCTGGCCTGGCTATCGCCGGCGGAGGCATAAAAAGCCCCGAAATATGTGGTGGATGTAATTCTCCGCGGGCATGCGGAAACGTTCACGGCACCTGTCGCAGATGCAAATTAGAGCTCTGCCAAAATCATCTGCGCCCCCAAATGCCTGCGCAAACTGGATTATTCACAGGCGTGGCCAGGCAATGGAGGCAATGCTGGGCATTACGTCAATCAAAACCAATCAGATTCCCATCTCGCAATGGCTGTTTGCGTGAGGCATGCAATATGCTGTAATTCTCTCCATGCGTAATACAGTGTACTCACTCGTGCGAGGACAGAAAGAGCTTATTGACAGATCTGACAGTCTGACAGTCTGTGGTGCCAACGACCCTCCGGGCTATGAAGGTAAATTGCCTATGTCCATTGTCCAACACGTTTTCTCAATTAATTTCCCTCTTTGCGATGTGATAAAAGTTTCTCAGTGAGTTATAGTTGATTACCTCACTGAATTATCTGCTAATACCCAATTTTAGCAGCATAATTTGACGTCTAGGCTGTGCGTAATGACATCTCCAAAAGGAATTCTACTTTGTGCTGCGTGGAGATTACGGGTGCACTCCCAGCGCAGGGAGGTATTTGCGCGTAAGAGGTCCTTTTCAAAGCTCTTAGCGCAAAGTAATGTGCGCGCTGCTGGGTAATGCCATCTATCCCACATTTTAGCGCTGAAACGCCTGTTTTGGCATGTGGCAGCCAATGCCCAGTACAATTATCACAGGCATGCGCTTGTGTCTGCCCCCAATTTGCATTGCGCACAGCGTTAAACGAGCGCAAACGCTAAATTAGCGCTTTTGGGAAGATAGGGCCCATGCGGTTTTACATAGCTGGTATAACCTGTATTGCATTGTTGCATAAATTACTATAAAGTTTGATTTATGGAAATTGAAACATGTGACTGTGAGAGATGGACAAATGGGAGTAAATGTTTGTTAGAAATAATATAGCTTAATATTAATGAGGGGAAAAAAATCACCTTCTTCCACATCCCAGGAAATGGCACATTGTCGTATCTGACAACACACCACTTTCCAACAAGGTGTTCAGTGACATCATCCACTGGACAGAGAGTCCCATCACAACCAGAGCTTGAGGTGGAATGACTTTCTTGTTGTGCATCTTCTGGGGCTGTTGAAGTAGATGTGTTTGCATTGCTTTCAGGCTGTGCTTGTGGTGCAATGTTGGTTGATAATGGGTGGAAACATGGACAGATGTCATCTCTGTTGCAGAAACAGCTGAGCGGTGAGCACTCTGTGATGGATTTTGCCAGGGGTAGTACAGATAACATCTTCCTCTTCCACGTAGATGAGCTTAACTTTGGTAAGTACAAGGAGTGCATCATAGAGGGCTTTAGCTGTGGGTATGTCAGTACTCCTGGCTACCACTGAATCCGCAGTTCGCTTGATAGTGGGCCCAACTCCAGCAGCAGGCCCTTTGCCATGACCAGCTTCCAGGAAACTCCAGTTTACAGCAGTGAATCCCATCTGGAATGGAATGATGCTCATGCGGTAAAGGTTCTTCTTCCCTCTATATTGCATAGTAGGCCCATCACTGATGAAGGAGTTTTTGATCCTTCGGATATCTCCTTCAAGAACTGAAGAATCGGTTAAAGTTGAGCCCAAATGGCAGGGGGAGCATGTTTCATAGAGGATGATAAGACACAGAATGAAAGTGTACCATCTGTGGTGTACACAACAGCATTGTGCAGTGTTGTCTGTCTGTGGGATGCTACAAAGTGGACTTGCTGGACCTCCTTTGCATATTTGCACTGCCAGTTCTCAGCATAGTCAATGTGAGGTATGGCTTCATCTTCCTTCAGCGATCTGTGCAAGGAATGTAGCTGTGTGTATTGATGATGGATGTTGAAGAGGTGCTTACAAACTTTGGTTTTCATTTCTTTTTCAAAATCTTCCAAAATATGGTCTGGGTAGCCCTCACATCTCTGTTTCACAGTTTTTGTGACAGTGATCTATTCTTTTTTGTCATCTATTTATTTTTCATAGTCCTCTTTCTTTGTGAGCCACTGGTACCACCATGTGAACCCTGTCCCGGACCTTCTTGTGGTGTGTGGAAGTGACTTGTTCATACTTCGGAGACATTCCCTATACATACAAGCTTTTGCCTGTGTCACAGCATAAGTCCTCTGCCACTTTGTTCAAGTTCTGTGAGGTAATAATGCCAAGCTTCTTCAGCCTATCTGCTTTCATTTGAGCATTGTCATGCACTTTGCAGACACATGTCTCCCTGTTGTTAATGTTTGGGGTAACAATCCAAAAAGGTTTCATCCTGCAGAAAAGTGAGTAGGAAAGCTTCAAATGAGGCATCTCCAACATCAGTTTCTTGTGCAAATGCAGCATTGTGTCAGAGAGGAATCTCTTTTGTTTCTTCTGTTTGAATTTTGTAATAGTCTCATTCTTCCCTGCTGATGCCTGACTGTTGTCATCTCGACTTAAGAACGTTTTGACTGTGTCCATGGTATTTTGACTACTACTCCTCTGATTGGTGAACCCAACATTTGGGTTGTCTGCACCCTTGTTGAACTGTTTGTGGTAGATACCAACTGCTTTTCTGGGCATGGAAACAAGTCTGTATTTTCTGAGCAACATGGTTGAGACAGCTCTTCTGTATGTATGTTTCTCCTTATAACTTGGGGACTTGTATTTTTCCTGAATATGGTGCACAAGTGTGTTATGAAAAAGAAGGGTCTTTTTGATATGAGCAGGCACGTTGTGCTTCGATACTTCCCTCAGAGTCTTCATTCTTGGAGAACATTCGGACAGGTCTGTTGTCAAACTTGACTTCAACCTCTGATACCTTTTTCTATATTTGTCTCCCCTCTTCTTGATTTCTTTGATCTTCAACTCTAACTTCTGTATTTTTCTGTAGTTGCATGTTCTTGCACTTCATTCCTGTTTTTGTCCTGCAAGCCTACGCCCTGGTGTAGGCCCTGGTGTTTGATCACCCTCACTGGAGGTGCTCGGTGGTGTGGAAGCCAGACGAAATTTCTCCACCTCTTTCTGTGTTTTCACAAACATCCTGTTGTAGCCGAGCCTATTTTTCTTATTTTATTTTGTTTCTTTATTTGTCCTGATGTCTCTGTGTTAATAGTGAATCCAAAGGTAGAAGGGATACATGCACATCCCAGCCTAGAAGGGCAGGTGCAGAACTTGGAGTGATAAGTGCAGGTCTGAAGAACGTTACCCACTGGTGTTGCAATAAAAAAATAAACTTAACTGGAGCCCTTACAGTGTACAAACTTTTTACAACTTTCTCTGTTTTAATAGTGAACTTCTCCAAAATCAGTTCCGTCTAACCGGTTCCACCCTACTGGTTTAATGTCGCTTGGTTTTTGTTCCCCTGGGGTGGTATTTGGGTGTTACATGCCCGGACATAATTGCAGTTGTACGTATGCTGGTTCCGGGTAGGTCATGCTTCTCACCTGCTCTCTCACTTTTGTTCTTATATTTACTTTTCCTCTATCTTAAAATGACATTATCGTACTATCAGTGTTGGGACTAACGCGTTACAGTAACTTAAGTTACTTTTTGCGGTAACGAGTACTGTAACCGTTACAGTACCGTTACGGTAACGAATGACTTCATCAGTAACGTAACCTACTTACAATTATTGCGGTTTAAACAGGCTCGTTACTCGTTACTTCACTTTTTTTTTAAGTCGAACTGCACTGACATTTGCGCATGAGCCCCTTAAACACTGTGAGTATTTCCAGGTAAAACGATTCTGTGCAGGACCTACAGCAGCGAGGGTAGAGGGGAAAATGCCTGGAGTCTGACGGCGGTCTGATGAGCAAGTAATCGTGCGGCACTTCTATACTTTCTAATGTTACTGGACCAAATTCTGATAGTGAAACGGGTCATTTTGCGCGAGCTGTGTTGTGTAGCGGTGTTCACTTCACACCACTCGGGCAGCTCGGCAAGTCAGCAGCATGGAGCCCTCTCCTCCTCACTTCTCTCCCAGGCTGTTGAGGGGGCGGAGATGGAGGAAGAGGAGGAAGAAGACAGTGGTGAAGACACAGATGTAACGATATCATTAGCTGAAGAAGCTAGCGGGACGGAAGCCACTGCAGCAGATAACGTTAAACACAAGAAGACATACAAATACAAGTTTAATATGGACTGGCAGAAAACATTTCCCTGGCTCGTTTTGGAGGAGAACAAGATGTACTGCAAGTACTGCAGAGGGCAGAAACAAGCGGGCAAGTCATTATTTGTCACAGGCAACCCTCACCTTAAACGTGATACCGTCCAGAAACACGCTATATCCAAGAAGCATGCCCTGTGCAGAGATGCATTCATAGCGGCAGAAAACAAGCCCCTGCGGCTGTGAGGAGACAGGTGGTGCTCTCCGAAGAGGAAAAGAGAAGACAGCTCAAGATCAAATTGAATATCGCCTATCATGTTGCTAAAGAAGAGGTGCCCTTTGTGAAGTTTAAACCACTGATGGTCCTACACTAGAAAAACCTCCAACCTACGACAATCACAAAAAGTGTGCACAAATGAGAGACTCGTGAGAGACACACATACTTACCTGTGGAATGTTGTCTTCACAGATTGGAATTGGCGATCCTCACCCTACAGAAGCAGGAAGCTAAGGTGTCGGTAGTGTATGATCTCCTTCATCTTATTTGGAAAACATACCACATGAGTGGCAAGTCAAAACGAGAGCTCTATGCTGTCGGAGAAGAACTTGGAGTGAACATGTGCTGTCCCAGCGGTGTCAAGGGAAGCCGTTGGATCCCACACATACACCGAGCGTTGAAGGTGTTCCTGCGACATGGACAGGGGAAGGACCTCGCCAGTGACCATGATCAATACTCGGTGGTTCTTCAACATATGGAGCATCTGGCAGCCTCACAGTCCACTTCTGCTGAAGTTCAAGGGCGGGCAAAAAAGGTCAGTTTTCTGGTGATGATCGTTAGCCACAAGTGAACTGATACAGTAGATAAATTAACTTAATGCCGTTTAAGTGGTTGTGCAAAACTCAAGACTTCCACAATCAAATCAACAAATGGCTACGGTGTATATTTTGAACTAACATTTTTATTCTATTATTTATTTACTCACTATTCAACAGATACAGAAGGAAATGGAGACTACACTTTTCTGTGTATTTTCCCACTTTCTTTGTGACCTGTTCGAGCCGTCCTCAGCCTCACTCTACAGAGGAATGATTTGATCCTCCCCCAAGCCACTGCACATTTGAAAAAGACTGTAACCAGTCTGGAGGCACTCAAGACAAAGACAAAGCCAGGTGGCTTGTTTGAGAAGATCCAAGCCTCCTTTGCTCAGCAGCAGGGAGATAAGATGAGATTCCAGGTGTGTTTAGGATAAGTCAGTGTTTTGTGTGTCTTAAAGATTATGGCAGGTACCTTCAGAATCAGTGTATTAGATGCACAGCAGAAAGGTTTGAGGATGAGGGAAATGCAGCTGACATGATGTGACATCACAGCCATGATTTAAGTGTGTGTCTGTGTCTGTCTGTTTATGTGTCCTTTGAAGGGAATGACACTGAAGGGGGACGTCAGAGGCCTCACAGATCCAGAGCTCAAGCGTCACTTGGAAGCTGCCGTCAACATCAGTGTGGATGCTATCAAAGCCAGGTTTGGTGGATTGGTGAAGGATTAGGTCATCCAGACAACACTGGACTGCTTCAGAGTCCTCAACCCAGACACTTGGCCAGAAGACGCAGCCAACCTTCTTGGCTTTGGGGATGACAGCGTGACAGACCTGCTGAGGCATTTTGGGAAGCCTCTAAAGGCCCAATTATACTTTCTTATAACTTTCATCCGTAAATAAGGGCGTCCGTTTCAAACGGTGTAATCGTCACTGCCCACATATTTCCATGCATCTTTCACGTCGGCGTGGATTTTGAGCAACACAGCCACTAGATGGCAGTAGAGAGTCAAAACATTTCTGCCAATGCTCCCGCCCTGGCGCGTGTGTACATTTCTGTCAGTGGCGCGTGCGTGTTTGTTGTTGCTGTTGTCATCATCATCTGGCTGCGGTGGACAGATGTTGGCAGGTGTTGTAACTTAATAGGCTACCTAAACTGAACCTAAATAAGGAACCACAAGGGTACATCATCACTTAATACATTGTGTACCCCGCAAAGGCAACGGTGGAGGAGGTAATTACAATGTACCTATTGAGAAAGAGACAAAAAAAGCTACGTTCTAAACGGAGGTGGAATGTGCGCCCATTAAATACATAAAGGCATGTAGATGGAGAATTCTATTCCCTCGTATTGCCAATGAGAGACCGGGGTGGCTCCCCACATCCAACATGGGAACTCACACAGTGCGCCTGTGAGTGAGGCTGAGCGGCTAGCTGTCACATCCGCTTTTTGGCTTCAGGGATCAGCCAGCAAGCTTTGGCAGCAAGCTACAAGCTGCGCTCTGCTACTGTGAGCTGCATTGTCCGGGAGGTGTGTCATGCACTATGGACTGTGCTCAAAGACGGGTTTGTGGCTTTTCCAGAGGGAGGACAGTGGGAAGCAATCAGGAAAGATTTTTGGGAGCTGTGGAACTATCCCAACTGCCTCGGGGCTATAGATGGGAAACGCATCAGAGTGAGAGCACCAGCCAACAGTGGCAGTAGTTTTTACAACTACAAAGGTTTCTTTAGTTTCATTTTGATGGCAGCCTGTGATGCAAGGTACAAATTCAGGTAATACTAATCTTAATCTAATCTTAAAGCTCGCATAACTTCTCTTCGAATCGTTCCGCCATGTTTTCAATGCCTCTTCTTCCTCGTATCTCGCTGTTCTCACTTGAACTATTGGCCACACTGCCCCCATGATTTCCGGTGTACAGTGGTGGTACTACTCCGTTTTGTCCGCAAAGCTAAGCTTTCAGATGACGGACAGAAAACGGAAATGAACTGAATGAATGAAATTAACGCAGAGTACGGACAGAAGACTCTGTCCGTCTCCGTCTTTAACGTTGAGTATAATTGGGCCTTAACAGGGTAAGAATGTTTATGATATGACACTGCATTACCACTTGAAACACTTGTTGCTAATTTGTTTGTGCACAATCTAAACTCAATATGCTCTGTTCTATCCTTCAGTGCAGGGTGCAATATAGCTGCAGTCCAAGATGAATGGCAGGCACTCAAAACCTAGTCCTGCTGTGGACCGCTGGCTGAGCTCCAAGGGGTGATATCCTTTCTGTCGAAACAGACTGACTGAGCAGACTTATGTTTACATTTAGACCAAGTTTGTTAATTTGAAATTCAAGCACTTTGTTTAAAAGAAATGTTTCTTCAAGGTAAAATAAGCTCAACTGTTGGAGTGATGTCCTTTTTGTCTAAACAGACTGACTGAGCAGAGTTTATATTTAAAACTAGTTCGTTTAAACTAGTTTTAGCACTTTGTTTGTTAGGATTGATTATTTTATTTTATTTATTTTATTTTTATTCGCTCTGCACTCTTGAGGAATGTAACTTGCCGTTTTGAAAATATACCTCAGTTGCACATGAATTCACTTTAAAGCATAGTGTACGTTTCATATTCAAATAAATGTTATTTTGTTTAAAAATGTCTCCTAATATCCCTTTATTAACTCATTGAGTGCCAATGACGACAATCGTCGTCAATTCGAATAGTAACGTTGAGTGCCAATGACGACGATTGTCGTTGTTTTATATTTATTTTGTTATATGCCATTTTATATTGTACATTGTACATTGGTGTACTGTAATGGCAGCTGCACGTATGCTGGTTCCGGAATGTGGAGAGAGATGTGGAGAGTGGTGTGTGACACCCTGTTTTTGTTTCTTCTGTGAAGTAAACCCTACTGATGATCCCGGCGTCCTCTCGCCATTCCGAAGTGTCGGCATTCCGATCATTGACTTCTATGCTTTCGGAGAGGTGGCCCTTTTTATCTCCAAAAAAGGTTTCGCCATTGCGAAAGATATTAGATCCGCCTTTCCGACATAGCATCTTGAGTTATTTAGCCTACAGGGATGGGAGAGGTTAGGTTCTGGGGGAGGTTAGGTTTAGGCGTGGGGGGTGGGAGAGGTTAGGTTTAGGGTTAGGGTCTGCAGGAGGTTAGGTTTAGGCATGGGGGGTGGGAGAGGTTAGGTTTAGACGTGGGGGCTGGGAGAGGTTAGCTCCATCCGGTCCCCCGGGTTAGGGTTAGGGTTCTTTCGCAATGGCGAGACAGATCTCGATTCCGCCAATTTTGTCGGAATGCCGGTATTTCGGAGTGCCGACATTTCGGAATGCGGGGGTGTCCCCGATGATCCCAGCTACGGTGTGCCCCGTCATTCAGCCAACAACCAACCAAATACACAACGCAGAATAGTGGGTGTTACACTGTGATATTGCTGTCTTTTCCTCCATGCTGCTCTGACCCTCCTTTTCTCTCTGTCCGATAATTCACTGATGGATTTCAACTTTCTTTCCTTTCGTTTATTATTATAAACGAAAGAAAGGATAGCTGAGCAGCAACAGCAGAAGGATGTCACATACTGTAGCTGCCTGACATCACCACTGCCCTAAACGGTATCTTTTCATGATTTTAATGCATTCAGAATCTCAATACTTCTTGCAAAAATGCCATTGCTGATGAGTCACGTGATAAATTGTGCCGTTCAACAAGGGCAACCATAAACTAACAGGGTCGCAAATAGCACATCAGCAGTGCATTGAAAATCATAGAACCACAAGTCGGCAATGAAACCTAGCTTCTGCCATTCACTCTGGCTGTTGTAGCTAAATGCTGCTATTAATTCACCCATGCAGGTAAAAGGGGCAAGGCTTAATGAGCTATAAGTCTTTTGGTGAAAAATGCTTGCATTATTATCTTCTCTCTTTTCTTCATATCGCAAAATCAGATATATTGCAAATGCCAGTTTCCAATATTGCCGTGCAGGCTCCTCACAAGGGGGACCTGGGACGGACCGGGGTTCGAACCCGCGACCTTCCGCGTGAGGTGGCAGCACTCACCGCTGATCCACCGTGCTTTGCTTTTAATGAAAGCGCATTGCATTGGGCGAATCTTGTCTGTCTCTCCTGCTAGCAATCCAGAGGATCCTTTAAGGCAGAGATATTAACTTAGTCAGTATTATCCTGCCGTCTGCTGAGTGCAGCAAGAAAATAATGGGCGGCCAAGACGTATCGGCCGTCCTAAAATCTTCCGACCCCCGTCTCGCCAGAGAGCTATCACCAACCGAGTTCTTTGTTGCGTTCGGGGTTCTCCGCGACATAATATGCTCCATGCATCCCAACCGTCGCACCGAGCTAGACGAATACATGGCACTGGTGGGGGACCTCCACCTAAAATACGGGAAGGGCATATTCTACCAGTACCACAAAGCGTTTTCTGCGAAGCAGCGCTGTACATAACTCGATCCAACACCCGCCTGGACTGGTCCGTGTTGGATACCCAGCTATAGGTATTGGTCACGGGCGGTCATCACGCGATCACCTGCTTTTCCTGCGGCGAAATAGGCCACACGGCTCCCCTATGCCCTAAAGCTGCCTTCCAGGCTTCCGGCAGCCACACCCCATTTTCCCCCAGTCCACCCCCCCTCCTCCAGCAGGGAACCTTCCAGCCAATCGCAATCAGACCGCCAGGGGCGCAAGGTGCTTATGCATAATAATATGGCTATCTGCAATAAATTTAAAATGAAGGAGTATGCACCTATTCTAAATTGCATTTTTCTGCACGTCTGCAGCACCTACAGGGAAGCGCACCCCCGCTCCCCCGTCTAAACCCCCCCAAGGCAGTTCCCCCCCCCAAAAAAAGAGAAAGTGGGTTAAAAATCCTAGAATCCCATCCATCAACATCCCAGCCCTGGCTCTCAAACTAGCCTGCCACCCTGATCGCGTATTCACCGATCATCTCTTAAACCGGCCTCTCCCAGGGGTTCAAAATAGGAGTAATTTCTCCCCCCACAGTTTCCCACGTCTCTAGAAAATCTGCAAACGGCTCAAAAAGAGCCCAAAATAGTATCTCAACTCCTTAGCAGGGAATTATCTAAAGCAGTGGTTCCCAACCTTTTTACACCAAGTACCACCTGAGAAAGTAGTTGGCTCTCCAAGTACCACCATATGACCGACGTTAAAATACAGTCTATTCAGCTATGCACAGTTCACGCAGGAGGCAAATTTATTCCAACCTGCAGCCTATATGTGCAACCTGCAGCAGCTGCACTTGTGCTGGGTTGACTGCTGTCTTCACCTCCTTGTGCTTCATCGTTGCTGCTCTCCTCTACTACAGCTCTTTTACGATTCCCTCCC
>NC_139624.1:4006061-4080874 GCF_964638095.1 Poromitra crassiceps | reverse complement strand
GTTTTGATCGACTTTAGCATCCCTCCTTTGTTCACCACTTGTGTAACCATGCGGGGCGGGCAGGTAATTGTGCATGCGCAACAGGTATAGGGCCCTATTCTCCCACAGGCCTTCGGTGCTAAAACGGGCCTTAAACGCAAAAAAACGTGCCTTGCGCGTGTTTTGGGACGATATCAATAGGCTTTACGCTGCCAAATGCGCTTTAGGCCGAATGGGCGTGGCGCAGTCCCAGAATGGGCCAAAGTGGGCGTGTCGGCCTTAAATCTCGGCGTACTGATATCTTGGCACCTGCCTTAAATTTAGCGCTTTGCGCCTTTGAAAACCAGGCCTATTCACTGCGCCAGTGCACTTGTGCCTCTCCCCTGTCACCCTTCTCTGTCTCTCTCTGAAACCAGGCCTATTCAGTGCGCCAGTGCTCTTCTGCCTCTGAGTCACCCTTCTCTCTCTCTCTCTGACTCCCTCGCTCAAACAGACACAACACATAGCAGCACCCAGCTTCCCATAGGAAATAGCAGTTGTAAGTTTACTGCCTGTGAATGTCCACTCCCAGCATGCAATTGGGTCCTCCATTTCGCTACTAAATAGCAACTAAATGAGCCGAAATAGATATAAAAGGTAGATCTAAAATAATGTGTAATGGTAAGACAACCTGCAATTGTCGAACATTTCAATATTGGACCAAATAAAACATGAAATGAAACACCACCCTATGTGAAACATATATGTCCTCTTGAGCCTATATATACCCTGTGTGGATTTAACGTGATTTAGGTAAGTGACAGCGGAACGCGCTTCGGAAGCTTCTACTGTCATCTGCTATACTGTGATGTGCGCTCCAATAACTTCGCCCTACTCCACATTTAGTTTTACAATAAAAACACATTTATGCAATGACTTTACATAATGTAGGGTATATTTATGTGCATCATTCTACCTGCAGCAGGGGAGAGAAAACGATATCTTTCTGGACAAACTTTCACCAATCTAATAGGCTATATTTTTCTAGCTGATGCGTTTAGTACATTATTTTCACTTTGATCTTGCTATAGTGTAGCGTATTTACATGCTTGCAGTATTGAAACTGCAGTTAGATTGGTTTGAGAAGCATAATAATATGGAATAATAGCCTATAATGCAGACAGACAGGCTGGATGAAGGGAGGGGGGGGGGGGGGGGGGGGGGCAGAGCGTTTGGCTTTCGTCTGGTTTTGCGGGATCACTGGAATTGGAGCTAAAAAGGCAAGCGTGCGATTCGTTTATTGCACTTATCCAATGAGCATGACGGTGCATAATTTTACGCCTAAAAGGCGTGGTTGTAATGCTTTGGGCTGCATCTAGCGCCAGCACGACGATATCAAGTGCGCCTTTCCACGCCCACTGCTTTGATCTGCGCCTGCCGCTCGGCCTAGAAACTGCGCCGATGCAACGATAGGGCCCATAGTGTCCGTCAGAAACAAATATTTGTTTCTAAATCTCAAGACAACAAAATAAACCTCAATTTCAATGATCACAAGTTTATTTTCATTCGTAGTATTATTTTGATAGATAAACATGTTTTACAATTGATTTTAAAGTTGGGTTTATTTCATAATTTAAATATTGGGATTCCAGGGATCAAGTACCACCAGCAGGGGGAGGCGCAAGTACCACCTACATTGAGAAACACTGCCAATAATATTAATAATTATTGTTATTATTTCACTTTCACATGTTTGAAAACTACTACTAATGACCACCATGGATTTTGCACAAAAACTAAAAAAAAAAAAAAAAAAAAAAATTTTTTTTTTTTTTTTTTACAGAGCCTTCCAAGTACCACCAGCAGGGGGCGCAAGTACCACCTACGGTACGCGTACCGTAGGTTGGGAACCACTGATCTAAAGGATTCATAATCTGCCCTTTCGATTCTCCCCCCTTCCCGGTGTTCCGAACAAGTCCAGTAGGCGTCGCCACTCGCAAATATTCCGGAAAAAAGCGCCTGATTATAGACCTATCAGCCCCTCATCACGGCCCCACTCCAAGCATAAACAGCCTCATTCCTCCCGAAACCTATTCCCTCCACTATGCAAAAATAGACCACGTTTCTGGGCATTAATCTTGACACCGAGCTTAGGCAAGCTTCCCTCCCCCTCGAAAAATTGTCTCGCATCCGCGAAATAGCCCAGTCCTATTCAGCAGCCAGCCACATTTCAAAACGAGACCTTCCGTCTCTACTCGGCCACCTGAATTTTGCCATGCACATTATTCCCCAAGGGAGGTCATTCATTTCTAGGCTGCTCGATTTAGCATCTTCAGTCCCCAGCCTCCTTGACTCAGATACCCTCAAATGAGGGATACCGATCCAATCTCAAATTCTGGGCTCACCTGTTAGAAAGTTGGAAACGGAATCTCATTTTTCTATGACGAAATCGTCTCGTCTGCCGACGACTTAAAACTTTTCACAGATGCAGCCCCATCTGTGGGTTTTGGGGGGGTCTACCAAGGCCACTGGTTCGCTGGCACTTGGCCGCAGCAGTTTGCCGGCTTGGATCAGTCCTCCGCATTATACGAAATGTACCCGATAGTGCCTTGGCCCCCCTTTTCCTCATTTCTCTCCAGCATCACATGACGAGATCCTGGTTCATCCATCACTTCAAGACAACACTCCAGAAATGCAAACATCCCTGCAGAGAACTATTCCAGCCACTCGTTCAGGATCGGGGCAGCCACATCAGCAGCCATGCAGGGGGTATCCTCTGCCACCCTTCAACAAACTGGGTCGCTGGTCCTCATCAGCCTATGCATCCTACATCCAACCAGAGCAAGACGCCATATTATCAGCCCAAAGATCCCTCCTTCCATGACTAAAGAGGAAGCAAGCACTTTGTTGGTGGTGATCAAAACTCTCCCATTTCTCATTAAATGCGCCCATGCCCGGGCTATCCACATCCACTCCTATGCATCCCTGCCATTGCCTAAAAACCCCAGTCAGCCCCTCATCTCCCGGCATGCATAAATCTCCCCCTGTCAGCCCATGAAATGACTAAAGCATACCCCAGGCGAGCTCCATGACCCCCCCTGTTTAGGAACTTTCCCAGTTCCTAAAAACTTTAAATTCCTTTGGGGGATTTTCTATCTCATACAGCACTGACGCCCCCCTCTCTCATAGCAAGAGGAGCGTCACATCATGGAGTCATACGCCATACTCAAACTGTCTATTCTGATTCAATAAAGATTGTTAAAATGTCTTACAAGTCTCTCATGATTGAAATGATGGTGGGAAAAAAAATGACTTCGTCGGCAGGCCCTTTCCAAATGTTACGGAGAGTGTTGTCTTTTGATTGAATCACGCGATCATATGAGGTAGGCTGTTTTTGGCATTTCGGGAGAAACATCGGACCAGGGAACATAGCGGGGAACATAGGACCCTATTTGGGAAAAGCGGGGAACATAGGACCCTTTTTCATAGAAAGGGTTCTGTTCCCCGGTCCCACAAAAACGGGGAACATAGGACCCGGGGAACATAGGTACGCTCCCCTGACAACTAGTAACAGCCTTATTGTCGTTTCTGTTCCATTACAAAATAGCGATAGTGATGACGGCAATAAAAAACCCAGAGTTGTTGTTTGTATGCTGCCATTACTGCCTGTAATAATAAACAAAAGAAGGAGCTGTCAGAAAGTTTCACCTGTCTCTCTCCCAACTATCCACACACTTCTCCTGTGCTGCTGACGTATCCTCCGTCTCACTCCCTTCACGTCTGTGGACGGTAGAGATAGAAACAAACGACGGGGACTTTATTGCTGTCATTACTACAGCCATGCCTAATGCAGGTCACCATCCGAACACAATTGGAACGATACAGGTAACGCTAACGGCGGCTAGCTTCCTATAAACGCTGCTCTCACATAGGTTGTCACTTAAAGCTGCAGCACTATGTCGAGAATATGGTGGCGGTGGGCGTGCCCGTACATGAGTGACGTCAATCAAATAAGGTCTATAGATCACAATGTCTGTGACATCAGTGATGACATCACTTCTGTCACAAATCGTGACTGACACCACCACAGACAGAGCCCAGACTCTGGAGAATCTTTCCCCCCTAAATTGGTGTGTCTTTCAGTCACATAATAATCATTTGGATAATGGTAAACCCATTTGGCCACTTTTAGGCTACGTTCACACAGCCATAGTTAGTGCTTGAATCTGACTTGTTGCTCACATCAGATTTTTGTGTGTGGCTGTTCACACAGACTTTTTAAAAGTGGCCCATATCAGACTCCAGTGTGAACAGATCACGGACATGAAGTGACCCGCATGCGCAGAAGAACAACAATAACGTCACACGCGGCGCACTGCTGTTCTACGTAAACCCGGAAGAAGACAGCAGTAAACATGGCGGTAGCTGACGATGTTGTTTCATCTGTTGTTCACGGTTTAATTTACAAGTTATTGTCCAGTGGAAGCCAGCGAATACGGGAGCAGATGATAGCGAGGAGGAGGAGGAGGAGAAAGAGAGCAAAACTCTTAATGGTGGCTTTCTGTGGAGCAATAGCTGCTACTTCTGTACAGAGGAGTTTGTGGATGCGGTCTCGAAGCCAGGAGTGGTGGGACCGTGACGTGCATGCCTACACTGAAACGGAGTTCATCAAAAATTTTAGGATGTCAGCTACTTTCAACTACATCTGTCACCGCCTCTCCACAAGACTCTCACGGCAAGACACTCACTACAGACGACCCATCTCCGTGAGAAAGCGAGTAGGAGTCGGCCTGTATTGGCTAGCAACAGGGGAGGGTTACCGCACCTTGGCTAACCTGTTTGGCATTGCAAAGTCCTCTGTTTGCGCAATTGTCCACGACTTTAGCAAGGCAGTGCAGCATGTCCTCATGCCTGACTACATCAAGCTACCTGAAGGAGATGAGCTCCGGGAGGTTCTTCAAGGCTTCCGAACGAAGTGGGGTTTCCCCCAGTGCGCTGGAGCGATTGACGGGAGTCATATCCCTGTCATTGCCCCTGAAGACAATCATGTTGACTACTTCAATCGTAAAGGCTGGCATTCGGTTCTTCTGCAGGGGGTTGCAGATCACAAGTTCTGGTAAGCCTATAATATATATATATATATATATATATATATATATATATATATATATATATATATATATATATATATATACACACATCTATCTATACATAGGCTACATACTGTACATACATACATACATACACACACACACACACACACACACACACACACACACACACACACACACACACACACACACACACACACACACACACACACAGGACACAAACACACACACACACACACAGGACACACACACCATATATTGAGTATATTTACATGTGTATTTTTTTAGTACTCTTCTCATTGATAATTGAATATTTGGCCTAAAAAGTAGATTAAATATTTGTATGACAACTCATTACATGTTCCCTCACAGTTTCACCAACATCTACATTGGATGGCCTGGAAGCGTCCACGACGCCAGGGTTCTTCGGAACTCCAATATCTACGCAAAGGCAGAGAGAGGGGACCTTTTTCCACGAGTAAGTTTTTTTCTGCCACCCTCTTCCCCAATTTGGAGACAGAGAGCATGTGCTATGTTATTTTCATATTGCAGTTTGTTACAACATAATATGGGGTAACAATGGGTGGACTTGCCTGTTATGGTATCTCTTGTAAATAAATTTGACTAGGACAAAGAGTGACTTTATGCCTCTCTCTGATATCTTCACTCCCGGTTTCCTGGAAAATCTCCCATTCAAATTGGCAAAGGACCGCCTCACCTATCTTTGCTTGACCATACCCAGAGATCCTAAATTAATATTTAAGTTGAATTTTGGTGATAGCATCTCTACAAGCACAGAAGCACCCTATATGGATGGTAGCACCACAACAATAGTTGATATCATATGTATGTGTTTTTCTTTGTTTTCCCATCCCGTGTCTGAGCTTGACTGTTTTTGTTCATATGTTGATAAAAATAAAAGACTAATCTTATATTTCCATCATCTAAGGACACTGAAGAGATCAATGATGTCCATGTACCGATCATGCTGCTTGGTGACCCTGCGTACCCCCTGCGAAGCTGGCTGCTCAAAGGGTACACTGACACAGGGAACCTGACAGCTGAGCAGAGGTACAGAGTCCATACAAGGTCCTTATAGTCCAGTGACCATCAGTGGCTGTTTTGATACGTGACATTTACCAGCATTAAAACTCAATATTTAAATTGACATGGGACAAATAGTTTCCCGTCCAGCACACAGGATTGATAGTAGAATAGACTTGGTTAAGGCACACTAATTCACACGCAATTCAAATTTGATGTTGGGGCAAATTTACATTTGAAAATGAATTTTCTTTGCGTGAAGTCCTTGAAAATGAAAAAAAAAAAGTGTTTGATAAAGTACTTGAATTTCATCTTGTAATGTCTGTATGAACCCTGCAGGTACTTCAACGAGCGACACAGCAGGGCTAGAATGACAGTGGAATGTGCATTCGGCCGGCTGAAGGGGCGGTGGAGGTGCCTGGGGAAACGCCTGGATGTTGACATCTCTGCGGTCCCCACCATCATAAGTACATGCTGCACTCTCCACAACTTGTGTGAAAAGCACGGTGAGGCATACGAGGAACCTGCTCCATCTGCTCGTCAGGACGACAGAGTGGCGGAAGCAGGGCCACCAGATGTTCAGCCAACGAGAGTGTGGGAAAAGGTGGCATCGAAAAATGGGTTCATCATCAGTAGTCAATCATTTAGTGACTGTGAAAATATGGCTTCTCTTCACACACACACGCACACACTGTGACCACTGAGGCAAAGCAGCCCCCCCAAACGAGCTGCTGAACGTAATCTCATAGCTGATTAGTCTGTCACTTAGCCCGGATTAAAAGCCTCGCGAGGCAGCCGGCCGCTGAAATAACTTGACTGACCCGCTTGTTCTGTGATGTAAAACAGAGCGTGTGTGTGTGTGGGGGGGGGGGGGGGTGAGATGTGGAGAAACGACACAGGTGCAGTTTCATCTTAAAACTGTGTGTTCGGCTTGATCGGTCGGTGTAAGTGAATTGAATTTTTGGGGGGTCGTTGGAGGAACCGAGTCCAAACGGTTCGAGACAGTGGGCTCTATCTTCCGACAGGCGCTATCCCCTAATAGCGCTTGCGCACCTGTTTGCGCGTGCCTTAAGGCACGGCACGTAAGATAGCATTCCGCCTTGCGCCGTCCGCCAGGTGTTCTGTCGAGTTTTGCTCCCCCGCCGAGTAGCAAAAAAAAGCATCCCCACCTCACGAGAGCATACTTGTAATGATTTATACAGAAATATAACTGTTTAAAAGTGATAGAATTGTCTGGTAGACGTGACCTCCCTGATTTCTAAGTTAAAACAGCCCCGAAATATGTTGGGGATGCAATTCTCGGCCGGGATGCGGAAAGTCAAAATCATCTGCACCCCAAAATGCCTGCGCAAACGGGATTTGGGCGGTCTTAACTACCAGAATTATTCACAGGCGTGGCCAGGCAAGGCTGGGCATTACGTCAATCAAAACCAATCAGATTCCCATCTCGCAATGGCTGTTTTTGGCATGTTGTTTAGGCATGCAATATGCTGTAATTCTCTCCATGCGTAATAGAGTGTACTCACTCGTGTGAGGACAGAGGGAGCTTATTGACAGATCGTCTGTGGTGCCAACGACCCTTCGGGTTATGGAGGTAAATAGCCTATGTCTATTGTCCAACAGGTTTTCTCAATTCATTTCCCTCTTTGCGATGTGATAAAAGTTTTTCAGTGAGTTCTAGTTGATTGCCTCACTGAATTATCTGCTAATACCCAATTTTAGCAGCATAATTTGATGTCGAGGCTGTGCGTAATGACATCTCCAAAAGGAATTCTACTTTGCACTGCGCTGCGCTAGACGAAGATTACGGGTGCGCTCCGAGAGCGCGAGGTATTTGCGCGTAAGAGGTCCTTTTCAAAGCTCTTAGCGCAAAGTAATTGCGCGCAGCTGACGATAGGGTAATGCCATCTATCCCGCATTTTAGCGCTGAATGCCTGCTTTGGCTTGTGGCAGCCAATGCCCAGTACAATTATCACAGGCATGCGCTTGTGTCCGCCCCCAATTTGCATTGCGCACGGCGTTAAACGAGCGCAAACGCTAAATTAGCGCTTTTGGGAAGATAGAGGCCATAGACTTCCTGTCTCTCATGGCCTCATGGGGAGTATAGAAGTTGTAATATTTTGCAGTAAATGTGTTCCAAAGTCTGAAAGTCAACATGTGGTTTTAAGGGCTGTCACTACCGAACACATAATTTCTGCAATTAAATAAATGTTTTTGTTTTTATTGAAAAAGGTTATGTTTTCATCTATCTCTTGGGAAGATAGAGCCCAGTGATGGGTGTAGCACAATGTGTGCACCTATATACTGGCTAAAGTCCATGTAAATAGCAGTGAGTCTGAAGCGAATAAATCTAATTTAAAACTTTTAGTGAAAAAACGAAACACTGTACGAGTTTTGAAATGTTGTTGTTTAATGTCATCTCCTGCTGTACAATGTAAAGCCAAAGCTCACGATTTATGTGCTCACACTGTCAAGCCCCATCTGAGTGCCCATACTGTAGCTGCCTCTTATGGCTCATTTCCACCACATTTTACAGCCCTGCACAGCCCGTCACCACTCGGCTCTATTTGTTTCAACCCGATGGATGTTTTGTTTCCACCGCTGCTCGATCTGCCCCCGCCCACACCTGGTCGTCATAGCGACCGCATATCTGCCCTCCGCCCATAACCGAAGTAGGCTATAACATATAACGTTAAAATTAAATCCATACACAGAACTTTTAAACTGTTTATGAAATACTGGTGCCTCTAAATTACCTACAGTGTACATGGGCAAATGTGACAATCGGCCAGGAGAATGGATATCACTTTGTTGTTAGTCAAACTCACATGCATGCGCTGCGCGAGGGACGGGGGTTGCGCTACAGAGTGAAGCCTCTACCCCGGCGGCCTCTCACCAGGCAAGACCGCGGCTTCACTTACCCCCGCCTGCGGCCTAGCGCAGCCGACGCTGCACACAACTACAGGAGCTTCCTGAGCAGCGGACTTTTTCTCTCTCAAAACAATTGAAAACCAACGCCATGTTAAAGCTGAGTAAGGAGATCGATTTTATTTCACCAGAGGCGAAGGCAGCAACACAAAAGACTGATGGAAATAACATAACAGAAGATAAGGTAAGCCCCACTAAACTGGTATGCACTGACAGTCAGTAGATAGAGTAAACACGATTCTGCCTGACCAATCAGTCGTCTGCAGTGTTTTAACGTCACCGTATGAACCCGGGCAACCCCGACTCAACCCGGGCTGTCCACGTTTTTGATCGGTGGAATGAGACAAAAAAGCGAGACGAGCTGGGCGGGGCCGCGTTGATACCAGCGGTGGAAATGGGCCATTAGGATGCTGATTGGTGTGACGTGTGGACCACTGGTGGTTCTGATTCAAACCGCACCCGTTCGGGTGCAAACCAATAGATTGGAGCAGGGCAGCTGTTGTGTGATGGTTCAAGATTCAAGATAATTTTAATAGCCATAGTGAGTAATAATATTACAAACCAGGAATTTGACTTAGTCCAGTATGCAGCGCAACAATGACAACAATAGCAGAGGATGAAGCAAACAGAAAATCTGGGGGGGGTAGGATAATGTCCGTGGGATAATGTCCATGTAGAATGTCCATGTAAATGTCCAAGTGATGTTAAGTAAAAGTCCTTTAAGTGTCCGTTGGATAATGTTCATGAGCGGGATCCCAGTCACTGCAGAGGGTGCCGCGTCTATGTGCCGACAGGCCGCAGTGCCGACAGGCCGCAATGCCGATAGCCCACAAACAGAACCAGCTGAGCGAGGCGGCTTGCAGCGTGTCGGTGGACCGGCTGGAGCTATAACCTCTCCCAGCCCCCACGCCAAACCTAACCTCCCCCCATGCCTAAACCTAACCTCCCCCAGACCCTAACCCAAAACCTAACCTCTCCCACCCCCCACGCCTAAACCTAACCTCCGCCAGACCCTAACCCAAAACCTAACCTCTCCCACCCCCCACTACTAAACCTAAGGTCGGCATTGCGGGTGGTCGGCATAGCGGGTGGACACCCTGCAGAGCCGGTAACAAAAGCTGTGGCTCCAGCCAAGTAGATGATGCTAGACATTGGCTTTTTTCAAATGTATCAAGTCCCTCGAGAACTTGCCTCCCACCCAAGATGCACTGATTCAGCATGTCAAATGGGCACTGCTGCAGGCCAGCTTCTACTGGAATCAGGCAACCTCTGTCCAGCAAAATACCCAGAGTTCACTACGTGGGGCTGGTACTGGGACTCCATGACCAAGACTTTGGAACCTTACTGGACCCATCTTTCAGATGCCAGTAAAGCCTAAGCCATCATTCTCTGCTGTGGCTGCAAAAGGTCATGTAGTGGGTGCTGTGAATGCTGTAAAACTGGAGCCCGTGGCACCTCAATGTGGATGCAAGAGTGCCTGTTCCAACAATATATATGGGCACCTATAATTTTTTATTATTTTGTTCTGTTTTTGTTTCTGATATTGTATTATTTTGTTCAAATTCTAAACACCTTTGATCAGCATTTCACATTTATGGAGAGCATTGATGCACAGACTGGCTATTACCTGTATCAATGGGAATGGGTTCTACTCTATTTGTCTAATTTTTTCAATAAAATATGTAAGATACATACTGTAGATTGTTTGTTTCCACCAGTTTGATGGTAACTTATTCTTACAACTCTACACTCAACCTGGGTGAAAGTGTATGTAAAAAAAAAAAGGGCCATATTGGTAGCCTACTTACTAGATTCAATCATAAATCTGAGTATTACATTGTGTTTCTCAATCTCAAAAACCATAAAATGGACACGAGTTTGCTAAAAGCATCAACAGTTATGGTAAAACTCATATTCAGGTTGCTGCTATCTTGGAAAAATGCAGATTAGGGGTCCACACACATCTTCATTAGTAAAGATAAGCATTCCAACACCTTTCTAATGATCAAAAAACATAAGAAAGACACCAAGTCTGTATTTCTAGCTCATCTCTTTCAAAAGTTATAGCCAAAAGCTTTTTCGGGCAGTGGTCATATTGGATTTGGCCGCCATGGTGACCCCGGGGGCCACCGGCTTGGGCGCTCTGGCTAAATTGTTAGAGCATGCTCTGGGCTAATTCTGGGCAAAACTTGATTTGCATGAACTTAGCCTCAAATTTCTATAAGTCTCTCAATTACTAGTTTTGAAAAGTGTTATGCATGGTGCATGGTGTTATAAATCGAGTGATAACACACATTTAGCTACCATTGGTGCAATGCTATCACATATTTTCTAACTCTAGAGATGTATACCTAGCCAAAAATCAATGTGTATTATTCCCAAGCCTTCTGGCTCATGGACTAATATGTAGATAGATTTTTCCCCCCAAGATTTTGAGTGTAAATTATACACTTTTTTCCATTTTTTTTAAAGTTTTACTATACCAAACCTGTTAAAATCGTGAAAACAACCCTCTCAATCAATTTCTCATGCCGAAATCATAGAGAAAAGTAGTGTCATTTGTCTCTGTATGATGTCTAGTTCAAAAGTTTTGACCCTTATCCATTTTCATCAGACATCGCAATATGCCCGCAAAGATGGCCGCCAAACGGACCCATGGGACACTATTTCAACGGGGTAACAACAAAATATTTATTAGACACCTTGAGGAGTACAACAATCTAGGTTCGAAAAATATATCTTTCAGGTGCATGGGGAGCCCCGTTCCTACTCGACTACAATCATCTTTAATATTCAGTAATGTGTCTTGAGGTGTCACTTTCTAAATGATAATAATCAGTTGCACAGGTTTGGGGTCCATTTCTCCAGCCATACAGAAATAGGCTGGAGATGTCACAGTAAGTATAAGTCTAATCATATCACTTGGAAACCAGTAAGTATGTTTATTATTAGGATAATCAGATGTCTGCCTCTTTGAATAGGAAAGATTTAGAATTGCTGTATATTGATCCAACCACTTCTTTGCTACGTTATTCTGATTCAAATTTTCTCTGTCTCAGGTCGAGAATGCTGTGTTCCAGTGACTCACTGGTATGGCATGAACTGATAAGCAACGCCACTGGAATGCTGGGACCCAGAGGAGCCTTGCCCCAAAGCGGTTACTCGACATCAGCTTCGCACACCACAGAGCCACTGACCAATTTCAGCGCCCAGAGGTCAGGCCACATTGTCCACCCCTGCCTCCCACCCCTGCATTTCATTCACATGATACGTTTAGGGAGAGCCTGAGCCAGTTGAAGCTGCCTGTAGGAAGCTTGCAGTACAAATGTTTCAACGCTCAGCCAAGAGAAGAGCCACCCCAGCCAGATTCTCTCCCACATGGTGAGCATGATGTTCCCACCACCTGCCAGAAGTGTCTGTTATTTTACAGTACCTTCATTGCACTTGACCTGACCAAGTATGCATCACTGGAGCACATCACCAAAGAGCAGAGTGCCTCACACATGTGGTATGATGCTCGCAAAATTCGCATCACTGCTAGCTCAGCCAAGAGGGTTCCAGTCAGAGCCAGTCCTGAGAAGTCCTTGCAGGAGCACCTCTACCCCAGGTTCCATGGGAATGCAGCTACACGATATGGGAAGGAGAGTGAGCTGGTAGCTTCCCAGTGGCTGGAAGGCTGTGGCTACTCTGTCAGTGGCAGAGGCACTGTGCTCAGTGTAGAAGAGCCATGGCTGTCGGCAAGTCCTGATGGAGTGTTGAACACTGAGGAACTGTTATAGATCAAGTGTCCAGTCTTGGGAAATCTTTTGAGTCTCTGGAAGACCTCTTCAGCAGCAAGACCTCAGATGTGAAGATGGTGGATGGGGCATTTCAACTCCAACCACACGGGCCACGTGGCTATTACATGCAGGTGCAGCTAGACATGTTCTGCACAGGGCTGAGAGCATCAAAGCTGCTCATCAGGGGCCACATTACAGAAACTCCCTATCTTATGTCTTAAGTTAGGATAGGACTAGTTTAAGATAGGATTTTTTCTGATTTCGTATTACAGAAGCAAATCCTAACTAACTTTAGGAATCCTATCTTATCTTGCTAAATCCTATCTTATGTCTTGTTAGGAAATCCTAAATACTCATCCAGCATCGGTTATCAACTTTTCTGTCTGTTACCCTAGCAACCACTAAACCACTGTATGTAAACTGTCTTCATTTGAAGCTTTTTTATGTGGATTTTACATTGTGTTAAATAAACTACTACTACTACTACTAGCAACAGACACCTCCTCCTTTCTCAACTCGCGGAGGAAGTAGGAGCGGTACTCTATCTCAGAAGGTGGCGGTAATGCACCACAGGTTGTTTGCCAACCGCCATAAAACACTAGTAGAAGAAGAAGAACAAGTAGGAGCGCTAGGAGCCTGCTAGCGCTATGCTAGGCTAACGATCTGTGTTGTTGTTGTCGGTCGAACATTTTTGAGATTGTATGTTGAGATTGTGCGGCAATGGACCAAAAACGAAGGACATTTAACTTCAAGGCAGATGAGTTGGAGGTCTTAGTGACCGCCGTAGAAAAGGTTAAAGACGTGCTTTTCGGAAAGTTTTCAGCCACCCTCACGCGGGAGGTGAAAGAGAGGGAATGGTCTAAAATAGCAGAAACCGTCTCTGCCGCATCTGGCATTCAAAGAAGCGTTGATGCTATCAAAAAGAAACTAACGACAATAACAAGCGATACGAAGAGGAAGGCAGCTCTCATCTCCAGGGAGCAGAAGAAAACTGGCGGGGGCCCCTCCAGTGCTCCCCCTTCACTAACAGCAGCAGAATCCCGTAGTGTGGGTCTCATAGGCAAGGTGAATTATGAAGGTATGAAAGACTGATTTATCTTCGGCAACACTTTATTTGGCCAGAGGGTCTACTACAGAGTATGTGTAACATTCCAACAGCTTATTAGTTGACATTCAACTGTTTGACTTTATCTGTATATGTTGTTTTAACAGGTTATTAGCTGAGATTCAACAATCTGCACCGTGTGTAATACTGGTAACGATTTCACGATTTCACGATTTCAGACGGACAAGCCCGTCTTTATTGTCACACGATTACAATCAACACATGCACGGAGGGCCACACACACACATGCCGACGGTGGCCGGTGAAATTTGTCTTCTGCATTTAACCCATCCTGGCTTTGTCCTTTCCTCCGGGGGGCAGGCCAGGAGCAGTGGTCGCTTTCTCGTACAGCGCCCGGGGACCGACTTCGGATGTTGTCGTCACTGGTCGGATGACGATGACGATCTGATCTTCTGCATGTTTCTAATGGGGGGGGGGGTTATATACGGAGGAACCCCCCTGGGGGAGCACAGGGAGAACATGCAAACTCCACACAGACAGAAAGGCCCTTACGACGAGATACCCCACCTGGGCAGTGGGCACTGAAGATATGGGGGGGAACACAACCACAGCGCCCACAGTGTCCCAGGCGAGAATCGAACTCAGGACCTTCTGACTGCAAGGCGACAGCTCTACCACTGAGCCACCGTGCAACAGCTACTTGTTCATGAATTGTCACAGTCTATATATAGATAAACAGTTGAATGTCAACGTAACTCATCTTACACTTTATTTTTTACACACATAACAGTAACACAGTAACTTATATGCACAGGTATTCCGCATGTTTATGAAGTTGGCCTGGATGACACTGTAACCATACAGATGGCAGACTTTGCAGACCTAGCAGGCGTGGACATTCTGCAGCAGATTTGGCAGGAGCCTACTCAACAGTCACCACCACCTCCAGCTTCACCTACACTGACACCACCCCCTGGTAATTTAAACCAATAATAATAATGATGATAATAGGCTGATCAGAAGATAGGCTATGCTGTCATCCAAATTGTCATATCCTCCATGTGATATTCTTATACGCATGCAATCAAATATTAGTTTTAGCCATCTAACGCTAATATGCCATGTCCAATTTGATTTTGCAGCCAAAAGGACCAAGTCTTCCTACACATCATCAGACAGCACCATGGCTCTGCTAAATATCGAGAGGGAGAAGCTGGACCTGTACAGAGAGAGAATGGCCATGGAGAGGGAACGACTCCAGCTTAAAAGAGAGCGACTCGAGCTGGAGAAGTCTCGAGCAAGGTTGCTGTGCAAAAAGTGCAGTAATGAAATGTAGCCGGTGCCATTTAGTTACTAGGCAATTTATTACTATTTATTTATTTGTTACTTAAATTAAATGCAATGCCCATAAAGTAGCCGATTACTATTATTACTTTTGGAAAAAAAAAATGAAAAAAAAATGCAAGAACTAATTCATTACATAAGTAAATAGATAGGTAAAAAGGGAAATAATATTCCTTTGACACTCTGTAGGGCACCATATTCACAGAAAGTTGACCACAAGACTGTTGAAGTGGTGTTTATGTTCTGTTTTGTTATATCTTTTCAATAAATGATATCTGCCATCCAGTCTGTATTTGGTATTTATCTTAAGGTCTTGCAAAGAAATCCTGGATTAACTGATTTCTTATGTTGACCCCAGCAAGTCCCTGCAGCTGCATTTCTTCATTTGCATCGCCTTCATCTGCTGCTGCATCCATCTCAGGGTCGGGGAGGTTTGCCATTCTACACATGTTGTGTTTTTAGAATAAAGGCCTTTTGCCAGTTCAATAGCACTCATTTTATTTTATAATAGGTATCGCTACCTGCTCTTCCAGACTCCAAACAGACGCTCCTGTCTTGACCTGCATTTTCTGTGAGCCTTGTTATACCTATTGGATCACAAATCGATTGAAAACAGTCATGCCCACAATACATTTTGGAGATTATAGCCTACAAAATTGTTCTCTAAATTAGACCTACTGGATTTCTGCTGGTGTGCGCGCATTTCCCACTGGAGTCATTAGGAATGGCTTTAAAGCATAGCCAGAATCACCAAGAAGCCAGCCACTGAGACCTCTTCCCTCCAAATAAGTATTGATGTCACTGCAGAGATAAAGATAATACAATTATGATGACCATACTAATAACAATATTAATAATAATGTGTAGCTTAGGCCCAGTGGATGGTGCTGCAATAAAGGTGACAAAGTTACAGTCACAAACTCATTTGGGAAGTGAAGTGGAGTAGAGAAACTTGACTGTTGAGAAGAGATGTGGGTGATTTTTTTTATGATCCCCATATCGCTTGGATGTTGATGGCATGATATCCTTTGCGGGACACATATGCTGCCTCATCCTCACCAGTGGGGGCTTTGATCGGAAACAAAGACCCATCAACCAGCCCAATCACACCGGCATGCTACTTGACTAGTAGAAAGCCGCCTTGATTTGGGTGAGTTCCTCCCCCCTTGGAAACTGTATGTACCGAGGAGCCAAATTGCTGATGGCTGTTGCTACCTCAGTTAAATTACGTAACATAGCAGGCTGAGATATTTTGAATATGTCGGCCACTTCAGTTTGAAAATCTCCCTTTGCAAAAAACCGAAGTGCATTTGTAAGTTGTACTACAACCGGCAGAGCGCCGTGTCGCCTAGTCGGTCTCTCCAACACAGGTCTCAGCTCCTCGGCTAGCTGCAGTATCATGTCCCGGGGCAGTCTGTATCGATTAATGAGCGTTCTGTCATCAAAACGCAAAACTTAATTTGGGTCCCGCATGAGCCTTTCGGCAAATAAATTGCGCCTGTTGACATTTTGTTGGTTTTGCAAATGTAATAACATTGCAGCCATAATGGTAGGTAGGCTATATAAGTAGGCTAAAAATAAAACGAGATGCAAGATGGCTGTTGTTTCAGTTGAAAATAGCGTAAATTAGTTAGCATAGCTGGCATCTTAAAGTTAGGAGAGCTTTTTTAAGATTTTGGGGAGTAATACGCTTTTCCCATTTTAAATTAGGATGAGAATATTGACTTAGGAACTGTTGTTCTGTAATGGGTGTTTTCCTAAATCAAGTCCTAACTCTAATTACCATGGTTACCAATCATTTAGGATAGGATTTGGAATTTAGGAAGTTTCTGTAATGTCGCCCCTGGACCCCATCCCAGCAAGCCTTGACCAATGTTGCATATGATGACAATTTCTGTGCTGCAATTGTGTCTGGGCTAAAGGCTTGCTATTTTAAACATGCTGCCTCATATTGTGGATGAATTTCAGGCAGGCAGCTTGTCATTGAGCGACAGGTACATGCAGCTTTGTGAAAGCTAAACTGATCTCTAATTCACCCTCTCCCATCTTAATGCAGGCACCAATGCCAGACTTCTGAGAGCTGAAAAGAAACGGGTGTAAGCAAGTAACAATTATAGACCCTTTTCATGGGAGCCATTTTGTGTCGAAAAGGCAGTGTAAACACAGGTGCAAACAAAACACTAATGAGGGTTTCCAACTTCCATGATGGCACCTGTGTTTCCCCTGCCTTTTTGACACAAAATGCCCCCGTGAAAAGGGTCTATTTCAGCTCCATTCTAGGGATGTCAAAAATCATAATTTTTCTTGACCGACAACCGACCCTCATTAGCCGACAATTGGTCGGTATTTGACTGTCTGTGCCCCATTAAACCATTACCACAACAAATGCTTGATTTTTTTCATTAGAAAGCGTTTATTTTGACATCTACAAGCAGAAAAAAACACATTAACAAAACGAAAAGACAAGTTGAATCCTCCAGCCATCTAAACAAAAACATTCCTCCCATACTGCTTAGAGCTGCACGCATTGCATATTAACACGTTCACTGCCAATGGCGAGTTGACTCGTCAAACACAATCCAACGGTTCAATGACGAGTTGAGACGTCAAAAAAAAAAAAAAAATATTTTGACGGTGCTACGTGGATCAATGCCCCCCACGTCTCCTATAAAAATATTGGAAGTATTGAATGTGTATAATCTATTTTACCGACCAACTAAGTGGCGACAGTGCTCTCCCGACAGAGAGAAAGCCAACCAAAAACAGCCGCGGGAGGAAGCCATTCTCAAGGAAATGGCTTGGCGATTTTACAGTCATCAGTCACCAGACTCGCCCGAGAGCGGCCGCGCCAGCAGCAGCACACCGAGAGCGGAGAGCGGTGCCTGGGTGCTGGCGGGGGGATTGCAAATTCGCATAATAGATTATGGGTGAAACACACTTTGAAACACCCGCAGAAAGGCCAGAATCGCACGCATTCCGAAAACCCAGAAACGAACGAGCCTCATTCTCATACTGTAGGCGAAACGCTTTCACGCTGCTGCACACGGGCGCACAACGGTGGGGGGTTCCAAAAATAGACTGGGTGGGCAGCATAAAGCCTAGAATCGCACAAAGCTTCATCAAAGCTCTCAACTGAAAATCCAAGAAACGATTGAGCCCCATCCACAGTCCACACTCGCCGACGAGGGGCCGCCAGAGAGGGAGGCTGCTCACTGCTCAGACAGGCAGGAGAAACTGGCTTGTGACAAACGCCACCAGACACGCCCACGGAGGGAGGAGTTTGAAGGAGAGGGTGTTCAGAACTATATTGTTCAGATGTCTGATCTCTCACTGATGCCAAAAATAAATGGTTAAAGTGACTGTTCTGCCTGTTTGATTGAATTTTGACAAAACTGCGATTATCTCAGCTTCCTGTCTCAGACGCTGAAACCATGCTGTACTCAACGGCTAATATCTACATAACTACTAACTCTACAAACTAACTCTTTTAGACAGAGAAAGCACACATTCTATTAGTACTTTTGTGAACTTTGTGTTCACAAAGTCCAAGCAGAAAATTATCCTCGGCTCTTCTAAAATGAGCCAGAATCCTCAAAAAACGGCTTGGCAGAAGCTACCTACAGTAAAAAAAAAACGGCTGGCAGTGAATGTGTTAAGGGCACATCAATTGACACGCAGCCGCCCCGTGTTTGCGTGGATGACAGCCCAGGCTGCAGGGCGCACTGACGAAGCACGCATCACCACAGTATCTTCTCCTTTTAGCAATAGTCTCACTAATCCCACAGTGGTTTACCTGCTTTTGAGATCTGCAAAAAATAGTTTGCTTCTGTCTCACCGCTTCTCCCTCTCTCTTCACACACGCAACGAGGGCTGTGCTCTCTGTGTCTTGCAGGGCTGCACAACATTTATGAAGACGAATCCGCACGCAGCTGTCAGTTGTCAATGCCGTCTACAGGGCAGCTGTTTTGGGTCTGTTGCTACAGCCGTAAACCGTTTCGCTCTGTCTAGCAACTGTTTACAGCTGCCGTAAACCGTTTCGCTCTGCCTATCAACAGACCCAAAACAAGAAGGACGGCTTTCCCCTCCTGCTGCCCTCCTACTTTCTGCTCTGGCGAACATCTCTCGTTATATTCTAACAGTTTGTTTGAAAGTAATTTAGTAATTTTGTGGTTATGGCCTAAGTGGCTGCCGCAAACCGTTTCATTTCACTTCCTGATGACACCGGCCCGCAGACAGACTAATCATCAAAAATCATCAAGACAACACTCGCCGATTCACTCTGCTTTCAAGCAAGACTACTCTGCGTTGGTCTCGTCTAATATTAGAGGTAAGATGTGAGGCATCGATATTAAATTTAGACTGTTTAATAACAATCGAAAATATTGCTTGTAGCTGCTTTAAATCTTATATGGTGCTGTTTTTTGAGTGTTCAGTATTTTTACCTTTGCTGTATCGATTTTGCCACTTTAACTTGAACAAACTTTAACTATACACTGTAACCTCAGAGAGCTGGTCAGTCTACATGAAGATGAAATTACTGCCGCAGTCATTCATCTTCATGTAGAGTGACCAGATCTCTGAGGTTGCAGTGTGAAGTTAATGTTGGTTCAAGTGTTTGTATGTATGAGAGTTGCCCAAGAAAGTTATTTCATTGGTGAATGCTGTTACCATTAATTAACTTTCTTAATTGTACATGTGTTTGTATATCTTTTTTGAATAACAAGTAAACACATTTTACCCCTCCAAAAAACTGACAAAAATCTGTGATATTATGCTATGGTATAGTCCTTGCCTAGGTGATGCAAGGTGGAGCAGAGAGAGCACTTCGGTCCTCCGCAAGGTCTTGTATAGAGGTTCTGCAGACAAACAATAAAATTCAAGCACTTTCGAGGTACCAAAAAAAAACTAAAATGTCCAGACTCTGAAAGCCTTTATCAACACATCTAAATTGTTACTGTAAATGCAATTGGGAAAAATAGTTTACAATATTCCTTTATACCCACAACAATCAATGTTTGTATACATTTATTGATTGATTGTGACTGTTTATTTTACCAGCTGTTCATATTAACTTTGATTGTATGTTTTGATCATGCTTGCTAATTCCCAGAGGGCTTTAGCTATTCTAGCCTTCTTTGGTGTGTAACTATTTTTAAAGTTTCATTTCAAAGACCAGATTATGTATTATGCACTTTTCAAGGAGTATATTCAAATTCAAGCATATTCCAAACCTTGAAAACATGATGGTTAAAATCAAGCATTTTCCAAACTTTCAAGACTTTGTATGAACCCCAAACTTTTAGGGCTCTATCGTCGTACGGCGCTATCGTTTGCGCTGCGTTTGCGCACATCTTATCGCTATCTTCCCAGCGTCTTAAGCTATCGTCTGCCTCCACCGTCCAGTTTTGCGCTGGGATGGCGCAGGTGTAGGCGTGGCCCAGGCGTGTCCGTGGGCCTCTAGCCTATCACCTGTCAAGCAAGTGTCATTTAGCACTCTGGCCAGATACCGTCGGTATGTTCCGAGCGCAAAGAGAGGTCTGGGCGTTGCCCGTTCCAAAATAGGCGCAATGTGTTCGAAAGAATCGCCTTGGGTGCTCTCAATTTTAACGCCAGGAAATAGCTGGTCTTAGCACAAACGCAGACGTACGCCTGAGCGCAGACAGTATCCACATCTCCGTGCAGTGCAGGAAATCCTTGCTTGGATCCATTTACGCACGGCATGGATGTCACTCTCCACTCGCGCCTGCACACACTCTTCTCTCCTTGGAATGCCACATTGATTTTCAACTATAGCCTACATTGCAGAAAAAACACACCTTGATTTAAAAATGAGAATTAATTTGTCATGGTTTTATTAGGCTACATAATTCCCGACCATACAGGTTTGTGGTGTGAGGTAACAATAGATTGCTTTTGAGAAAGTTGTGACGGTGTTGTGCGAAGCTGCCTCTCCCCACCCTGGCCGGCCCAAAACACCCAGGGCACCGACCCACACCCACCCCACCACCAAGCCTGCATACCTGTCCAG
Organism: Poromitra crassiceps; assembly: GCF_964638095.1. Taxonomy (NCBI): domain Eukaryota; kingdom Metazoa; phylum Chordata; class Actinopteri; order Beryciformes; family Melamphaidae; genus Poromitra; species Poromitra crassiceps. Next base: position 4,059,616 of record NC_139624.1, on the reverse strand, counting down.
CTCCCACTTTCTCGGGGGAGACGCCCCTCCAGCACCCGGACAGACTCCCGTCCCGCCAGACCCCGTTCCCCTAATGCAATTCAAAACGCATAATTTTTTTGCACAACACCTGTCTGGCCAGTACAGTAACCTCTTTCCCTGCAATTGCACGCATGCAAGACCAGCTTCTCCACAACGCGGATGGCGTGACCGCAGTCAATGGCTTAACCAGAGTGGACAATTCTGACATAGGCTATTGAAATAGGCTAGAAGTAAAATCTCACACATTCCTACCCTATTAAAGAAACAAATATTTTTAGATGTGTAGGCCTATGTTATAGCCTATATGAACCAAACGTCTAAATAATTTGGGACATCACTGCATAATTGCGCGGCGGCACTCTCTCTCTTCCCTCTCTCGTCCCCCCCCCCTCTCTCTCTCTCTCACCCTCTCTCTTTTCTCTCTCTCTCTCTCTCTCTCTGTTTCTCTGCTTGCTCTGGAAGAAAGAAGCTGGTGACGTGATGGCGGTGACTCTGTGGCTTTTAAGGGGAGTGATCTCACCTTGTGAATCCTTTATGGGCATAAACACGGCTATGGAGGTTTGCGGCGAGATGATGTAGCGCAGCGGGCCGACACGCCCACAATTACGGCTTTGCGCGGCGCTATTCCAGTGCAAAACGGGCGCTAACGCAAAATTACCGCCGTTGCGAAGATAGGGCCCTTAAAGTTTGTATAATAACAGCCGGTGGCGAAAAAAAAAAAAAAAGCGCTCTTTACAGTATATATGCATGCACGATGCTCCGTCCGCCTCTGTTCCAGCCTGTTGTCTCTTCGTTAAGACTGCATCCATTTCAAAAGATTCTTCTGTGTAACATAAAGAAGAAAAGAAAAGAAGGTCCAGGTTGAAAAATACTGAAATCCTCCTTTAATGCAGATCAACTTGTTTGAAGAATTTAGTAGAATCAAGAGTGCTTGGAGACACAGTGTTGTAGAAAACGGCTCGATGCAGAATGTGTCTCATGCTTTCAGAAGAGTCAGATCTGAATATGAGCCTGAATGGCGTTGGAACTTAAACGGGAGCTTTATGCAGCGCTCTGTGATGCTAATTGGCTAACAGATCCAGCGCAGCCCGGGAGCTAATTAAAGCCGATCCATAATAACCTGTCACTTCTCTGCCGTCGTCCAGGAGTTTCATTAGACGGCTAAAAATAGCGGCGGCGCCCGACACCTCAGCTCCTCACCCTCTCTTCTCATCAGAGAGGTGTTCAGCGAGTGACAGCAGACTGCGCCCCCGCCCCCCCCCCCCCCCCACACACACACACACGTGCTCTGTGGCTTCAGCTGATCCGAGATGGGAATTTCGGGGTCTCCGGTGCCGACTGAAGCGGAGCACCGAGGAAACAGGCGGTTCATAGATACGAGTGAAACAGAGTCAGGGAAAACACAAACAAACACACACACACACACACAAATTTTAATGCTCTAGTGTTTTTTCCCCACTTTTAGGCAATAGAACTAACTCCGCAGCCTGGTTTCAAGTATCAAGTTGACGGCTAAAAAAGGTTATCTACTATACTGGCTTCTGCTGCTTCTCTCTCTCTCTCGCTCTCTCTCTCTCTCTCTTGGTCTCTCTCTCTCTCTGCTCTTTGCTGAATGACCAGCCAGTCAGATTTGGTAGACCAGCTTCTTCTTGGGTGGAAACAAACCAAATCTCAGTTGATGATTGTTTCCCGAGTGTAACAGAGATAGAGCAGATACTGGTCTAAAAATACACTTGTAAAACAGCGCCATTTCAAGTCATCTATTGAAGTCAAAGTATAAAATTACATGGTGTTACATTTACTGGACCAGTCAGAGGACAGGCGTGTTTTCAGCCAGGCAGTCTGAGCGATCACAGATGACATTCAACCGCGAGAATAACTCCCATTAAGAAGACTGGTTACTATTCCAACTCCTGTGGTAACCATAGTCAGTGCGATCACTGACTATGTCTACAATATCCCTACTAAGCTATGTTTACATGGCTAATGAAATTAATATCCCATTACTGTAACGTAAAACATCCCAATCACGTAAAGTTACTGTACATCGTATGGTTGTGTTTAACCACCTTCTTGAAAGTTGTTTTATTTGCACATATCCAAAACCCTGTTGAGGTTGGGGATTTACCTTTCATAGGTAAGACTGAACAGGACGCCCCAGACTCTCTTCCTCTGCCTGGTGCCCAACTTGACTCTGGTCCGATCATACTAGCTAAGCTAACGTTAGCTAATGTTAGTGTTATAAATTCAATTGTTAATATTATGGCATTATTTCTTCTCTCCATTTTTTATGGCACGCAAGCCTAGCTGCTACAGTGCTACTGGCTGTAGTTAGCTGCTAACTAACGAGGTAGATAGAATAATCTCCATACCGTAGTCATACTAAAGGTTTGTGACATCTGCGGGATAAGGTGTATGCAGAGGTACTGGTGGCTATAGATAACGTAGACGTTTCTCTCGCTTTGAAGGTTCCCCAAAGAGAAAGAACTGAGGAGCCAGTGGGAAGTAGCTCTTGAAAGGGAAAGCTTCTCCGCCAGTGACTCCTCCTCCATGCTCTGCAGTGAGCACTTCAAGCTGGAGGACTTTGACAGGACAGAGCCCTGTACTACGAAACTAGTTTAACAGATCCGCGATAAGTCCCTTTGATCTGGTTTGACTGAACAGGATCAAAGCTATCTAGTTAACTGATACTACGACGCTGGTTTTTTACTAGGTAAGTGGACCTGGGATCTGCCTGTGCACGCGCACGTTTTTCGCTCGTGCACAGGCGCGCGTCCACGCGAAAGAGGTGCGCTGGCCAATCACATTATGAACAGCTGAGTTGATCCACGCCCACACCCATTTCCACACCCATTTCCTCGTTCCATGAAAGCCAGTGCATGATCAGAGTTTTAGCGGATATTTAATGTATCCGCGATTTAATGTCAGAATGAAAATCCGCGTTGGATAGTCTGCTGAAGGGCTGTCTAAAGCAGCAGCTTGTATTCACATCAGTCATTTGATTTAGGCTACTTTGATCAGCGATTTCTGTCTGATACAGCTGCATACATTAATACAGCAGTCTCAGTCTATACATTTCCACAATCTGTAAGCCTATTTAGACCATAGATTTAGAAACGCATGCTCAATGAATAATGATCTCTATCACTCATGTGTGTGGTTGCACTGATCGAATAATTCATATATAAAATAGCCTAGTATAAAGCCTAATAGCCTACTATAAAAGAGAAAACTGCTGAACTGAATTGAGACGATGCGGGCATATTATCATTGATAAAAACTAGCCTATTTTTGCTCATATATTGGCATACAGCCTACAGGACACAGTTCCAGCTGAAAGATGCAAGAATAGCCTGCATATTTAGTATTGGGGCTATCCATATTTATCCCATATCTATATTATATGTATAGGCTTTTCTGGCATGTAGGAGAATATCACCCTCACTCCATTTGAGGGTCCATTCATGATATGCGCCGCGGTGATTAATAGTGATCATATTTCTCCACGCATCGTTGAGCTGTTAAGACATAAAGTGGTAAGTAGGCTTAATTTAATTATGTAGCCTACAGAGCCACAAATGTTTTTCTTGTTATATTCTCAGTTGACTGCAATCTATTTTTCATATGGCGATCTTATATGAACGGTGAGTGACTCCAGAGAGCCGATTATATGGGTCTGTCATGGATTTTGATCTTATCCTCTGAAGCTAACCTGGTCGCGACCAGGTTAGCTTTGCAGCGTCAGTTGCCATGGTGATTGAAAGTTAACTTGCTTTGTAGTACGGCTAAACCAGGTTTAAACTCAAACTTACTCGGATAAGGCATTAAACTAGCTTCGTAGTACAGGCTACTGGTCAGACTGTCAGGATTAGAGATGGCACTAAACCATCTCTCTTCAATTTCCCCACTCATCTCCAAAGAGTAGGTGTCACTTATAAGGTTTCTGTGTGTGGCTATAGTCAATATGTTTCACCTTGCTGGAAATGTTGTTGTTGTTGTTGTTGTTGTTGTTGTTGTTGTTGTTGTTGTTGTTGTTGTTGTTGTTGTTGTTGTTGTTGTGGCTAGTCAATATGTTTCACCTTTGCTGAAAATGTTGTTCATTCTGAATGTTAATTATTTGCCCCCCCCCCCCTTCCAATTTAGCCAGTGGCAATTACGACAACCCAAGTCTCGAGGAAGGCTGAAGACCCTGCAAGTGGACTCAGAGCACCTGAACATCTCTGCAGTTGTGTGTGACCATAGCTATCTCCCAACCCGCTTTGGTGGCCTTGTCGCTCTTGTGTACAGCTCAGGGCTTGTTGTTCGACAGATTGTGAGAAAGCTGTCCTGTGACGTGTGCCGTGCCAGCTTGGTGACAGATGCTGTACCTGCATCATTTGATCAGAGCTACCACTTGCTCAGTTTGTCTGGGCTGAGATTGGTTCAGAGGATGTGTTCCTTCTTAGAGAGCATATTCAGGAAACACAGTTTGGTATTTATATACATGCTCATGTCATTAGTTGTCTGTCTATGATTTAAATCATAATGCAATGTTTTAATTGTGATCATAAAATAATTATTTTGGATATGCGGTATGATTGAGAAAAAACTGTATAATAAATTGATATGGTCTCATTCAGAGTTAATTCTTCCCATGTTCATTGTACTACCAGTACAATATATGTTATCAGTTGACCAAGGAGTGAAGATGGAAATTAGTAGGCTATACAAAACATCTTTTCACATTACATGATACAAAAATAAATATTAAATGGTTTATATATATATATATATATATATATATATATTATACAATTATATATATAATTTTATATAATACTATGACAGGGGCTCAAAACTACGGTATAACAACTTTATTTTCATCGGTCATTGTGCCTGTCTGACGCGCGAGAGAGAGGGAGTGAGAGAGAGAGAGAGGGGAAGAGAGAGTGAGATGGGAGAGGAGAGCTCCGCGCAATTACGCACAGTAATATAACCAGCGCACTGAATAAGGCCTGGTTTTGAAAAGCGCTAAGCACTAAATTAACGCCAGGGCGGAAGATAGCGTTAGCCCGGTACTTAAGACCGAAACACCCATTCTGGCCTATTCTGGCACTGCGCCACACCTCTTCGACGTAAAGCGCATTTCGGGGCCTAAAACCATGATGCCATTTTCCCGAGGCAGGCGCGTTTTTTTGCGTTTAACGCCAGTTTTAGCGCCTAAGGCCAGTGGGAAGATAGGGGCCACAGAGTCCACATTGCCAAATGTATACTAGCGGACCTGTGGGGACCCCCCTGTGAGTTAGGCCCCCTGGTCTGGAATTTCGGAAAAAATGACCCCCGACAGGGAAAAGTGCAATGGAACGGTCGTTCAAGACGGAACTCCGAGTCGGAAACTTGGGCAGCATCCACCAAGCCCGAGTTTGCCGAGATAAACACTCTGACGTCACAATCAACATGGCGGCACACAGAGAGACACACACTGTGATAAGTAAGAAGGTACTTTTTCACAAATGTTTCACTTGATGTAGTGTTTGTGTTATGAAGCAACTTTTAGTTGCCATTTTGATTCCCACACAGTTGATTTGTGCTTGATAGAAGCATGCGGTAGCCTACTAGCCGTCCATGTTTGTAGGCATGCATGTTTTTCCACACAGATGCAATGGAAGGCATTTAGAGCGGAAGATGGAAATACTGCGTCAGAACTTCCGATACCGACTTTCAAAGGAATGCACCATTAGCCTCAGGCAGGAAATGACATCATCACTGACATCACATCATTAGTGACATCATCACTGACATCACTGATGACATCACATCATTAGTGACATCATCACTGATGACATCAGGTAATTAGGTCAATCTAGTGTCCTCTAGAGAGAGAGTGGCGTCAGCGGAGGACCAAACTGCGAGACTCATTAGCCAATGAACAGCCAGGAATGGGTCTCGCGCTACTTTTGCATGCTAAAATAAAGCTGATAATGTACAATTTGATTCAAGGGGGGGAAAATCCTTTCAGAGTACAACACAAACTGTCTATTTTGCTGCAACTCGACAGTGCTGCTTAATCCAGGACCTTACTTCCTGGAACTCTTGAGAGTAAAAAACTGGTCCATTGGAGTGAATGGAGATGTAGGGACTCTTCTATCTACACGGCTCTAGGGCAATCACCTAATGAAACAATCCGGCACCGTAAGGTAACCCGCACAGGTGCTCTTTACACCCCCTGAAAGTTTCAGCCTGAACGCACGTAAAATGGCACAGCCGTGGCCGGCTGAAATTCTGCTCACACACACACACACACACACACACACACACACGGACACACACCCACACACACACGGACACTTGTCAAATTATAATAAGATAGATATAATTTTATATAATTGTATAAATATTATATATTTATATATATGATCATAAACCCTTGAATATAAAAACATTTCATTGAAATAGATTGAGAAGTGTTCTTTAGCCTGAAAAACCATAGCTCCCCTGTTGACATGTATTTGCTTACAACTGATCCTTTTCCCCTCCAATATGGCGGCGCCGTTGTTATCCCACAGTGAGGGGCCAAGCCAGTCATCTACGTATTTATATCAATGATGCAAACTAGGCACTTTTAGGTGATGGTCACATATTTCAGCCCAGAATATGAGGATTTCTGAGTGGTTTTGTGTCTGCCCTGGTATCTGTCACCTTTTTTCACTCTCCATGACTTTGCATCCCTGTGTCAGCCCCAGCAGAACATTCTCCGCTTGTGATGTCACTCCTGCTGTTATGTTACATGCCCAGAATGCCACCTTTTCCTCCATATTTATACCCTGGAGGCCTGTGGTGTGTGTGTGTGTGTGTGTGTATGTGTGTGTGTGTGTGTGTGTGTGTGTGTGTGTGTGTGTGTGTGTGTGTGTGTGTGTGTGTGTGTGTGTGTGTGTTTGTTTGTTTGTTTGTTTGTTTGTTTGTTTTTGGGGGGGGGGTATTTTCGTTGTAATCATGACCCCAAAATTTTAATACAGATTTGTTTTTACCTTCACCATGCTCTTTAAGGCTTTTACACATCAAGTAAGTATATTTCATCCGAAATTGTCACATTTTAAAATAAATATGACTTTGTGTTGTGTCACTTGAAATCACTGACAAGAAGGTTTAATGAGGTACAAACAACTAACGTTTCGACGCTAGCAGCGTCTTCTTCAGAGTCAAACAGTCACGACAGATATTCCACAGTTTAAAAAGCCTCCACTTTAGAGAGGATAGTTCCTCATTGGTCTTATATTCTATGAGTGCTGTCATCTTGTGATAGGCTTATTGATTGACCACGTCACTTAATCTGATTATGGGTAATATAATAGCATTTTTACTAAGTTTATAAGACTATACTATAGTCAAGTGAAGTCAAGTTTATTTGTATAGCACATTTCATACACAGAGGCAATTCAAAGTGCTTCACATAAAATGGCTGACAGGAAAATAAAAGAATAAAAGAAGAGAATATAATGGACATTTAATTTAATTACATTTAATTACATTTAATTAAATTAAATTTAATATAGTCTATTTATAATCTGAGCAAAGACCACTCTCTGGAGTATTATTGCTATGATATGTCTCAGTTTTATCCCGTAATTCACAGATACAATCGGGGCAAAATGACAAAGAATGAAGGATGCATCTCCAAAACAAGCTGTGTCCGTTTTGGAAGAGAGAATGACCTGATGTTCTGCTTAATATTTAATAAACCAAGATTATTACATCCTCTGAAGGCTTCCGGACAGCTAATAACTTTCAGGGCTGTTCTTGATGAGTTTCAGTCATGTGCCAGCAGAAACTCTATCAGAGTAGACGCTGTGCTTCTATCAATTTGGAATCAAACTCTTCAAATCATAACCAGGATCAGCCCAGTCTCCAGAATTTTTTTTCATCATCTTACGTTTTTACAAACCCTGGATATGTTGAATCTCCATGTTTATGAACTGAAAATACTTTGCATATCAACAACAAGTCAACAAGTCCTCCAACCACAGGAGTGTTTCCAACATAAATTAGAAAACAGAGGTTAATTTGAAAAACACGTTCCCAACATTAATTTGAAAAGGCTTCACTTGAAAAGATGGCTGCTGAAACAAGTTACTTTCTCCTGAAGAAAGAAAAACGTGTCTGGAGATAAAATAACGCGTCTGTCAGTTTTTGCAGTGCGTGGTGTGACATTTCTTTCATCTCCAGTGACAGCTGTGACATCTGACGTCTCTATCGGAGCACAATGTCATTTAGTTTTTTGCTTGGATGACAAAACCGGAGACAAGAGAGATGGCACCAGATACATGCACTCTGTAAAAACACTCTGTAAAATAACACTGCTGGGTTCACATGCTAATTGAATAAGGAGTACAATATGAGAATGGAAATGTCCAGCAATAGCAGACTGGCACCTGGACAGAGACAGTGACCAAGTCAACTTTCCTCCAGTCCCGAGTCAGTCTCATGTCTTGAGGGATAAGTCTCAAGTCTAAATGTGGATCAGCAGGTCAAGTCAGAACAAATCAAGAGTCCAGAATCAATTCAATAGCTTAAAACTAAATATCTAGGACTTTTCAATGCAATGTGGTTTTAATAGGATAAAAACTTGGTAAGAGCATCGCAAGTTTGATTTCTATCATCACTTTCAACAAATTCAGTCATTCCATACAAATTCAGAAAACAGAATTTACGATTCAGGGGCTTAATTGATACAATTGTTGCATTTATGCCTTGGTTCCTTTGTGTTCACACAAACCAAACGGTCCAAATAGTTTTGTCAAACTTCCTGGATTGGCCAGCAGACACTCTGATAGGCTGATAGGATGGCAAAAATAATTCCCAGAGATTTTCTATAATGATTATAAGAATGCGTTTTGTTAGACCTACATTAGGCTATGTCGGGCGTGCGCCATGCGAGGAGAGAGAGAAAGAAAGAGGGAGGGATCGGGAGATTGCCTATTTAGGCTATCTATCGGGAATTTGGAGAGAGACGATCAAAGACCCTCGCAACGTCTGCTATTACTATCATGGAGACTTCAGACGATTACGCATATGAACACCTGTCCTGTCAGGAATAAAATATTGATCGAGTTCAAACTGATGATGTGATGATGTAAAAATCCCCCAGTTTATCCATGCAAACTGTTGATATCTGGGAGAGGTATGCTCTCAATTGTATAGCATTGTACTTTAGGATGTTACCTGAATGCAACACAGGTGATGACAGCCAGTGACATGCACGGAAAACTGATGTGTGTGTGTGTCTCTGACCCTGTGTCATTATCAATAAACAGCTCCGTGTGTGTGAAAGAACCACAGAGAGAGAGAAAGAGAAACTGCTCCACGTTTACATTTATTTCCTCGGTCTTGCTGCTACTCTGGGAGTGCACACGAGAACTGCTGCATTAACCCACTCTGCTAACACAAACGCTAGTTTCACAATCGCCAAAACAGGATCTGAATGATGTTGTTTTTAAACGATAAAAATGCTCGTTCTTCATGCTATTACGCATTGACTATGGCAGCTGGTTTACCAAAAATGTGCAGTGTTTACTGCAGTTGTGTCGGATCGAGGTCGGATCACGTTCTCACCACAAACGAACCACAACAGAGTTTGTTTAAAGCGGACCGAGTCCACCCTTTCCTGGCGATCTCGGTCCGCTTGTTTTGTCCCGCATCCGAGTGCAATTGCTATGTTCACACTCCCCCAAACGAACCGCACCAAGGGGGAAAATGCTCTCTGTTTCGGAACAACTGCTCCAAACGAAATAGGTGTGAATACACCCTAATATTCATCCTGTGCGGAACCATTCCTGCATTGCCGCAGCACTGCTGCAGGACACTTTAGCTGCACGCACATCCTGTTGTACAGGATGTCTGTAGTCTCTCGAGACAGGTGCATTTGTTCCTGCAATTTGCAAATGCTCCTGCCTACCCGTCTGTACTTAAGCAGGTCTCAAAGTTGGTCCGAAAATTAGGCACGTATCCAATCACCTAGTTAGTGTGTGTGTCGTGATTGATCGAATACCATAGAACTTCCTTCCAGTCGGAAGCATTTTTCTTCTTTCTTTCTTTTGAAGATGACAACTTCCTCTGTCCAAATTGAAGTACAGACTGGAGCATTTGAAGATAGTGGAAGAGATCGACTGGCTTGAGAGATGACTCTGCTTTAGCCCGACGCTTGGTTCAGGATGGTAAGTGGCCAATTACAATTACAAACTAGCGTGCGACTCGCAGTTGGCCCGTTCACACACAGACTTGCCGGCCAGCAGCTGTCCACTCTACAGGAGGGGAAGACATGTTCCTACAGCCACCGAAGCTCTGTCCATGGCTGACAGCTCACTATTGCACCCTGCTGACAACTCACTGTACTGCACCCTGCTGGCAGCTCTCTGTACTGCACCCTGCTGGCAGCTCACTGTACTGCGTCCAAACTCACCGAATGCGAGCACACTCACAACACGAGTTCCATTAGGGTGCAGGGCCACACAAGTCACAAGAGTAATAGAAGAAGCAGGCCAGCACTCCAAAATGTCCTTTCAGAATTTTAATAAGTCACGTGGGACGGCACACAACGAACGTTTCAGTGTCAAACCTTCATCAGCGTTATCAGCTCACTGTACTGCACCACATCAGAGATCAACTCTCTGTCTTTCATCTTCTTAATTTCTTCCTTTCTAAACTCACTCATATCAAACATGTCACCTTCATTTGTTTTCTGCAGCTAGAGTCCTGACTTGTGATCAGGCAGGAAAGCCCAATCTCTCTCTCTCTCTCTCTCTCTCTCACACAACACGTTCTCACTCCGTACGTGCTTGGATTGAGAACGGGTTGCTCACACACACACACACACACACACACACACACACACACACACACACACACACACAACCCCATTTAACCTACTGTATCAAGTCAACCCCTCTATTGTCCCTGTCATGCTCTTGTTTTCCATGTGAGCTCTCAATAACACACTTTCTAAAAGGCGTGATGATTCAAAACCAGATAGATCATCATCCTACAATGTGTTGCATTTAAAACTTGCAGCAATGCAGATAGACTCATCAACACGACGGCACGGTGGCTCAGTGGTTAACACTGTTGCCTCACAGCAAGAAGGTCCCGGGTTCGAACCCCGGTCCGTCCCAGGTCCTTTCTGTGTGGAGTTTGCATGTTCTCCCCGTGTCCGTGTGGGTTTTCTCCGGGTGCTCCGGTTTCCTCCCACCATCAAGAAAGACATGTATGTTAGGGTTAATACTCCTGTCAGTGCCCCTGACCAAGGTACTGGCAAAAGAACTGGAGTTGGTCCCCGGGCGCTGCACAGTGGCTGCCCACTGCTCCTAGTTCTAGGAAGGTTCCTAGTAGAGGATGGGTCAAATGCAGAGGATGAATTTCCCCACGGGGATAAATAAAGGATAACTTAACAACAACAGTGCAGACCCTGGTCAGTTCATCATTTATTTCTGTGGCGATATCATGGAGATATGACCATCTATGTGTTTCTATGGTGTTTTCCTGTTAAATATGCACCGCGGCACGCAGAGAGAAAATAGACCAGATGCTGAAACGGCCACTAGAGTTTGCAAGTCCATTAGGAGTCCTAATGGGGCACTTGTAAACTTGGTGCTTGTTTAGCCGTCACTGCTGCCTATCAGAGTGAGTGAGTGAAAGGGTGAGTGACCCAAAATACTGGCGACTTGGATACATCGCCACACTTGAATGCTGATTCTAGATAGATACTGTAGATAGATAGATAGATAGAGGTCTCCAGTCTGCATTCCTCTCCATCTCTATTCATTTATTTCTCTCCCTCTCTCCTCGCATATCTCCAGCTATCGCCAGGCAGAATGTAAATTAACCTCCCTCCCTCTCTCTCTCCCTCTATCTCTCTGTCTCTCTCTTCTCCCCCTCTCACCCTCCTCTCTGTCTCTCCCTCTCCACCCTCCTCTCTCTCTCCCCCCCTCTCTCTCTCCTCTGCTCTCATTAGGCCCAGTGCTGTAGCTGACATTTACCCAGCATGCCGCGTTTCCTGGGTCAGAACAGCTTACAGCTTCAACAAGCTGACTCCCTGTGGACGGCTGCTCCTGATTGGATGTCGAAACGTGACGAAACGTCATGATGACGTTTATTACAATGAAATAAGCATTTCCTCTCCAAATGACCCAAAGATTGACAGACGGAAGTTATTTTCTCTTGTCTTGACTTATCGAGCTTATTTTAGGCATTTATTTCGCGAAATCAATCATCTTACTGTACGGCAGATAATTTTACCGGTTACATGCCGATGTCACAATTAAAGATACACTTTTTTAGGCATAGATTGTCAAATGAAGTTTATAATGTAAGTTCAGTCAAGAAGACCTGCTCATCATTCATTCATTCATCACACCTCACTCTCTCCCCCAGCTGTTTAGTATCAGCTGAGTATACCAGCTGTTAAACCAATCAGAGCCAGCCATATCATCTTATCCAGCCAATCACGCCTCTGCTATCAACTTTAAAATCTGTTCTCCTGTCTCGTGCACCTGTTGTCCTTTCAGAGCGATTTTGCGACCCTCTTTCGCCCCATTCACCTCCAGCTCATCACCCAGACGCCCAGGTCTCAGACCTCCAGAAGCTCCTCTTCTCATCGATCAAGATCTCAAAGTTCTCCTCACCACCACCACCAGGTCCAGACTCCATAGGGGCGATATCCTGTTCTACTCTCAGCTTCACTACCCCTTCATAATCCACATGACGTCAGGATGACGTCATGATGGAGTATAATCGCCAAAGACTGTACATTTCATAATCATTGTTCACACGTAAAATAATTGTTCCTTAGCACATGTAAATAAATAATTGTTAATCAAAGAATGAGTCTCTCTTGACTGAAATAGATGTATACTGTTAGAATGAACTACACATTCTGATGATTTGTTGAAAGAAGTCATATTGACATGAATCAAGAGAAATTTGTTGAAACGTACAAGATTATTTGACTAAAAATATCATGGAATAAGCTTGATAGGTCTGGAAACAACAAACAAGTTACACTCAAATAACTGGACAGCTTGGGCTCTATTCTGCCCCAGGCCTTAGGCGCTAAACTGGCATAAAAACGCAAAAAAACATGCTTTGCGTCTGCCTACCCGTGACTCGGGAAGATAGCGTCATGTTTTTACGCCCCGAAATGCGCTTTACGCTGAAGAGGCGTGGTGCAGTGCCAGAATGGGCGTTTCGGCCTTAAATACCAGCCTAAAGCGATCTTCCCAAAGGGCGTTAATTTTGCGGTTAACACTTTTCAAGACCAGGCCTTATGCAGTGCGCCGGGGATATAGCCAGTAACCTAGGCCTAGCTACTGCTACTACGCTTCTTCAGCCTGTGTGGGAGAGGTGTTTAGGCTATGATCTGTCTTCTTCAGCGTGTGTGGTGGAGAGGTGTTTAGGCTATGATCTGTCTTCTTCAGTGTGTGGTGCAGGAGAGGTGTTTAGGCTATGATCTGTCTTCTTCAGCGTGTGGTGCAGGAGAGGTGTTTAGGCTATGATCTGTCTTCTTCAGTGTGTGGTGCAGGAGAGGTGTTTAGGCTATGATCTGTCTTCTTCAGCGTGTGTGGTGCAGGAGAGGTGTTTAGGCTATGATCTGTCTTCTTCAGTGTGTGGTGCAGGAGAGGTGTTTAGGCTATGATCTGTCTTCTTCAGTGTGTGGTGCAGGAGAGGTGTTTAGGCTATGATCTGTCTTCTTCAGTGTGTGGTGCAGGAGAGGTGTTTAGGCTATGATCTGTCTTCTTCAGCGTGTGTGCAGGAGAGGTGTTTAGGCTATGATCTGTCTTCTTCAGCGTGTGTGCAGGAGAGGTGTTTAGGCTATGATCTGTCTTCTTCAGCGTGTGTGCAGGTGAGGTGTTTAGACTATGATCTGTCTTCTTCAGCGTGTGGTGCAGGAGAGGTGTTTAGGCTATGATCTGTCTTCTTCAGTGTGTGCAGGAGAGGTGTTTAGACTATGATCTGTCTTCTTCAGTGTGTGGTGCAGGAGAGGTGTTTAGGCTATGATCTGTCTTCTTCAGCGTGTGGTGCAGGAGAGGTGTTTAGGCTATGATCTGTCTTCTTCAGTGTGTGCAGGAGAGGTGTTTAGACTATGATCTGTCTTCTTCAGTGTGTGTGCAGGAGAGGTGTTTAGGCTATGATCTGTCTTCTTCAGTGTGTGGTGCAGGAGAGGTGTTTAGACTATGATCTGTCTTCTTCAGCGTGTGTGCAGGAGAGGTGTTTAGGCTATGATCTGTCTTCTTCAGCGTGTGTGCAGGAGAGGTGTTTAGGCTATGATCTGTCTTCTTCAGCGTGTGGTGCAGGAGAGGTGTTTAAGCTATGATCTGTCTTCTTCAGCGTGTGTGGTGCAGGAGAGGTGTTTAGGCTATGATCTGTCTTCTTCAGCGTGTGGTGCAGGAGAGGTGTTTAGGCTATGATCTGTCTTCTTCAGCGTGTGTGCAGGAGAGGTGTTTAGGCTATGATCTGTCTTCTTCAGTGTGTGGTGCAGGAGAGGTGTTTAGGCTATGATCTGTCTTCTTCAGTGTGTGTGCAGGAGAGGTGTTTAGGCTATGATCTGTCTTCTTCAGCGTGTGTGCAGGAGAGGTGTTTAGACTATGATCTGTCTTCTTCAGTGTGTGGTGCAGGAGAGGTGTTTAGGCTATGATCTGTCTTCTTCAGCGTGTGGTGCAGGAGAGGTGTTTAGGCTATGATCTGTCTTCTTCAGTGTGTGTGTGGGAGAGGTGTTTAGGCTATGATCTGTCTTCTTCAGTGTGTGGTGCAGGAGAGGTGTTTAGGCTATGATCTGTCTTCTTCAGCGTGTGGTGCAGGAGAGGTGTTTAGGCTATGATCTGTCTTCTTCAGTGTGTGTGCAGGAGAGGTGTTTAGGCTATGATCTGTCTTCTTCAGTGTGTGCAGGAGAGGTGTTTAGGCTATGATCTGTCTTCTTCAGTGTGTGTGCAGGAGAGGTGTTTAGGCTATGATCTGTCTTCTTCAGCGTGTGGTGCAGGAGAGGTGTTTAGGCTATGATCTGTCTTCTTCAGTGTGTGTGCAGGAGAGGTGTTTAGGCTATGATCTGTCTTCTTCAGCGTGTGGTGCAGGAGAGGTGTTTAGACTATGATCTGTCTTCTTCAGTGTGTGTGCAGGAGAGGTGTTTAGGCTATGATCTGTCTTCTTCAGTGTGTGTGCAGGAGAGGTGTTTAGGCTATGATCTGTCTTCTTCAGTGTGTGTGCAGGAGAGGTGTTTAGGCTATGATCTGTCTTCTTCAGCGTGTGTGGTGCAGGAGAGGTGTTTAGGCTATGATCTGTCTTCTTCAGTGTGTGTGCAGGAGAGGTGTTTAGGCTATGATCTGTCTTCTTCAGCGTGTGGTGCAGGAGAGGTGTTTAGGCTATGATCTGTCTTCTTCAGTGTGTGTGCAGGAGAGGTGTTTAGGCTATGATCTGTCTTCTTCAGCGTGTGTGCAGGAGAGGTGTTTAGACTATGATCTGTCTTCTTCAGTGTGTGGTGCAGGAGAGGTGTTTAGGCTATGATCTGTCTTCTTCAGCGTGTGGTGCAGGAGAGGTGTTTAGGCTATGATCTGTCTTCTTCAGTGTGTGTGTGGGAGAGGTGTTTAGGCTATGATCTGTCTTCTTCAGCGTGTGGTGCAGGAGAGGTGTTTAGGCTATGATCTGTCTTCTTCAGTGTGTGGTGCAGGAGAGGTGTTTAGGCTATGATCTGTCTTCTTCAGCGTGTGTGCAGGAGAGGTGTTTAGGCTATGATCTGTCTTCTTCAGCGTGTGTGCAGGAGAGGTGTTTAGACTATGATCTGTCTTCTTCAGTGTGTGGTGCAGGAGAGGTGTTTAGACTATGATCTGTCTTCTTCAGCGTGTGTGCAGGAGAGGTGTTTAGGCTATGATCTGTCTTCTTCAGTGTGTGGTGCAGGAGAGGTGTTTAGGCTATGATCTGTCTTCTTCAGTGTGTGGTGCAGGAGAGGTGTTTAGGCTATGATCTGTCTTCTTCAGTGTGTGGTGCAGGAGAGGTGTTTAGGCTATGATCTGTCTTCTTCAGCGTGTGGTGCAGGAGAGGTGTTTAGACTATGATCTGTCTTCTTCAGCGTGTGGTGCAGGAGAGGTGTTTAGGCTATGATCTGTCTTCTTCAGCGTGTGGTGCAGGAGAGGTGTTTAGACTATGATCTGTCTTCTTCAGTGTGTGGTGCAGGAGAGGTGTTTAGACTATGATCTGTCTTCAGCGTGTGGTGCAGGAGAGGTGTTTAGGCTATGATCTGTCTTCTTCAGTGTGTGTGCAGGAGAGGTGTTTAGGCTATGATCTGTCTTCTTCAGTGTGTGGTGCAGGAGAGGTGTTTAGACTATGATCTGTCTTCTTCAGTGTGTGTGCAGGAGAGGTGTTTAGGCTATGATCTGTCTTCTTCAGTGTGTGGTGCAGGAGAGGTGTTTAGGCTATGATCTGTCTTCTTCAGTGTGTGGTGCAGGAGAGGTGTTTAGACTATGATCTGTCTTCTTCAGTGTGTGGTGCAGGAGAGGTGTTTAGGCTATGATCTGTCTTCTTCAGCGTGTGGTGCAGGAGAGGTGTTTAGGCTATGATCTGTCTTCTTCAGCGTGTGGTGCAGGAGAGGTGTTTAGGCTATGATCTGTCTTCTTCAGCGTGTGTGCAGGAGAGGTGTTTAGACTATGATCTGTCTTCTTCAGTGTGTGTGCAGGAGAGGTGTTTAGGCTATGATCTGTCTTCTTCAGCGTGTGGTGCAGGAGAGGTGTTTAGGCTATGATCTGTCTTCTTCAGCGTGTGTGCAGGAGAGGTGTTTAGGCTATGATCTGTCTTCTTCAGCGTGTGTGCAGGTGAGGTGTTTAGACTATGATCTGTCTTCTTCAGCGTGTGGTGCAGGAGAGGTGTTTAGGCTATGATCTGTCTTCTTCAGTGTGTGCAGGAGAGGTGTTTAGACTATGATCTGTCTTCTTCAGTGTGTGGTGCAGGAGAGGTGTTTAGGCTATGATCTGTCTTCTTCAGCGTGTGGTGCAGGAGAGGTGTTTAGGCTATGATCTGTCTTCTTCAGTGTGTGCAGGAGAGGTGTTTAGACTATGATCTGTCTTCTTCAGTGTGTGTGCAGGAGAGGTGTTTAGGCTATGATCTGTCTTCTTCAGTGTGTGGTGCAGGAGAGGTGTTTAGACTATGATCTGTCTTCTTCAGCGTGTGTGCAGGAGAGGTGTTTAGGCTATGATCTGTCTTCTTCAGCGTGTGTGCAGGAGAGGTGTTTAGGCTATGATCTGTCTTCTTCAGCGTGTGGTGCAGGAGAGGTGTTTAAGCTATGATCTGTCTTCTTCAGCGTGTGTGGTGCAGGAGAGGTGTTTAGGCTATGATCTGTCTTCTTCAGCGTGTGGTGCAGGAGAGGTGTTTAGGCTATGATCTGTCTTCTTCAGCGTGTGTGCAGGAGAGGTGTTTAGGCTATGATCTGTCTTCTTCAGTGTGTGGTGCAGGAGAGGTGTTTAGGCTATGATCTGTCTTCTTCAGTGTGTGTGCAGGAGAGGTGTTTAGGCTATGATCTGTCTTCTTCAGCGTGTGTGCAGGAGAGGTGTTTAGACTATGATCTGTCTTCTTCAGTGTGTGGTGCAGGAGAGGTGTTTAGGCTATGATCTGTCTTCTTCAGCGTGTGGTGCAGGAGAGGTGTTTAGGCTATGATCTGTCTTCTTCAGTGTGTGTGTGGGAGAGGTGTTTAGGCTATGATCTGTCTTCTTCAGTGTGTGGTGCAGGAGAGGTGTTTAGGCTATGATCTGTCTTCTTCAGCGTGTGGTGCAGGAGAGGTGTTTAGGCTATGATCTGTCTTCTTCAGTGTGTGTGCAGGAGAGGTGTTTAGGCTATGATCTGTCTTCTTCAGTGTGTGTGCAGGAGAGGTGTTTAGGCTATGATCTGTCTTCTTCAGCGTGTGGTGCAGGAGAGGTGTTTAGACTATGATCTGTCTTCTTCAGTGTGTGTGCAGGAGAGGTGTTTAGGCTATGATCTGTCTTCTTCAGTGTGTGTGCAGGAGAGGTGTTTAGGCTATGATCTGTCTTCTTCAGTGTGTGTGCAGGAGAGGTGTTTAGGCTATGATCTGTCTTCTTCAGCGTGTGTGGTGCAGGAGAGGTGTTTAGGCTATGATCTGTCTTCTTCAGTGTGTGGTGCAGGAGAGGTGTTTAGACTATGATCTGTCTTCTTCAGTGTGTGTGCAGGAGAGGTGTTTAGGCTATGATCTGTCTTCTTCAGTGTGTGTGCAGGAGAGGTGTTTAGGCTATGATCTGTCTTCTTCAGCGTGTGGTGCAGGAGAGGTGTTTAGACTATGATCTGTCTTCTTCAGCGTGTGGTGCAGGAGAGGTGTTTAGGCTATGATCTGTCTTCTTCAGCGTGTGGTGCAGGAGAGGTGTTTAGACTATGATCTGTCTTCTTCAGTGTGTGGTGCAGGAGAGGTGTTTAGACTATGATCTGTCTTCTTCAGCGTGTGGTGCAGGAGAGGTGTTTAGGCTATGATCTGTCTTCTTCAGTGTGTGTGCAGGAGAGGTGTTTAGGCTATGATCTGTCTTCTTCAGTGTGTGGTGCAGGAGAGGTGTTTAGACTATGATCTGTCTTCTTCAGTGTGTGTGCAGGAGAGGTGTTTAGGCTATGATCTGTCTTCTTCAGTGTGTGGTGCAGGAGAGGTGTTTAGGCTATGATCTGTCTTCTTCAGTGTGTGGTGCAGGAGAGGTGTTTAGGCTATGATCTGTCTTCTTCAGTGTGTGGTGCAGAAGAGGTGTTTAGACTATGATCTGTCTTCTTCAGTGTGTGGTGCAGGAGAGGTGTTTAGGCTATGATCTGTCTTCTTCAGCGTGTGGTGCAGGAGAGGTGTTTAGGCTATGATCTGTCTTCTTCAGCGTGTGTGCAGGAGAGGTGTTTAGACTATGATCTGTCTTCTTCAGTGTGTGGTGCAGGAGAGGTGTTTAGGCTATGATCTGTCTTCTTCAGCGTGTGGTGCAGGAGAGGTGTTTAGGCTATGATCTGTCTTCTTCAGCATGTGGTGCAGGAGAGGTGTTTAGGCTATGATCTGTCTTCTTCAGCATGTGGTGCAGGAGAGGTGTTAAGGCTATGATCTGTCTTCTTCAGCGTGTGGTGCAGGAGAGGTGTTTAGGCTATGATCTGTCTTCTTCAGTGTGTGGTGCAGGAGAGGTGTTTAGGCTATGATCTGTCTTCTTCAGCGTGTGGTGCAGGAGAGGTGTTTAGGCTATGATCTGTCTTCTTCAGTGTGTGTGCAGGAGAGGTGTTTAGACTATGATCTGTCTTCTTCAGCGTGTGTGCAGGAGAGGTGTTTAGGCTATGATCTGTCTTCTTCAGCGTGTGGTGCAGGAGAGGTGTTTAGGCTATGATCTGTCTTCTTCAGTGTGTGGTGCAGGAGAGGTGTTTAGGCTATGATCTGTCTTCTTCAGCGTGTGGTGCAGGAGAGGTGTTTAGGCTATGATCTGTCTTCTTCAGTGTGTGGTGCAGGAGAGGTGTTTAGGCTATGATCTGTCTTCTTCAGTGTGTGGTGCAGGAGAGGTGTTTAGACTATGATCTGTCTTCTTCAGCGTGTGTGCAGGAGAGGTGTTTAGGCTATGATCTGTCTTCTTCAGCGTGTGGTGCAGGAGAGGTGTTTAGGCTATGATCTGTCTTCTTCAGCGTGTGGTGCAGGAGAGGTGTTTAGGCTATGATCTGTGATGCGCTGAGATCTCCAAATTGGCATGGATAGATGACAGCATGCAGCCGCAACCGGACTGGATCTCTGTGGATCGGAGCTTGGAAGGGAAGAATGTGATTGGTTTACTGCAGATCGCCAATGACCACAGTTGTGAATAATTCTACACTTAAAAATGCGTCGTTAAATGGTTAGCGCCGCGCAATCTGGCAGGAAAAATTAGGAAAAGGGGCATGACCACGCATGACCACGCCCACTAATAGCGCTGCGCCGTGCAAATTTAAGGCCAGGGGGAGAATAGAGTCCTTTCTCTACCGCGACGCTGGACCAGCGGCCCAACCAGGGTCATAAGATGGAAAAGTCATGACAGTCACTCAATCACTCACTAATTCACTCATGCAGGGCCGGCCCTGCACATCTGGGGGCCCTAAGCATGATACGTTTGGGTGTATATGCATTTATATTACAATTAATTTAAGCAGAGATACCCATTGGATTCACAAGAGTCTCAGCGTTGTTGCCATATACAATTTCTACAATTCCATGACTGTGTAGGCACCGCAGTGTGCAGAAATATGGAAGGAAAAAAAAGGCGAGAATAACATCTCTTCTGTGTCTTTCGAACCCTGGAGCTCTTAAACCCTCTGTAGCTGATTATGTCAGACATGGCTGTAAAGACTCCTGTGGTTCTAACGAGTCAAATGTCATCTTTTATAGTTTGTATCATTTATCTGAACTTTTGAATTGGAAAACTTTTAGCATTGCCATATTATTATTACTCTGTAAAACACTTTGAATTGCCCCAATCAGTGCAGGAAATGTGCTATACAAAAGCTGTCTTGCCTTGCCTACTGTGAGGAAATTAAGTGTCAGACAATGCTAATTACATTCATATTTAAGCCATAAGTAATGTGCAACAACAACAGGGGTTTCTAACATTTACAGCCACTTACATCCAGCCTCCATCACTCTTTGGGTAAGTTACAGACAGCAGGAACAAAATGATTGCCCTTTATTTATGATAAGAGGGTAATGATCACTTGTAAGGAAGGGTTGGTGTATTTAAGTTGCAGCTTGATTAGCTGTCAAGTCTAAATAGCCCTGGGTGGATAGTGATTTAAAGTGCTTAATGACACAAAGAGACCAAGCTAAAAAGATTTTCATGACACCAGGCTCAGTTAGTGAGAGAAAAGCATACTATAGACCAATGGTTTTCAAAGTGGGGGCTGGGGCCCACTGGGCACCGTCAGCAAATTAATGGAAATGCTTAAAAAAAAATATTTATGGGGAAAGAAATTATTCAGTTTTACATATTAACACGTATACATATATGTGTTAATACTACAGTATAATAAATAAAGAATATAATATATATTTTTATTATATTCTGTAATTATATTTAGTGTAGTGTTAACACATAATTAAATAATTTCCTTCCACATAAAAATCATATTGGCCACCAGGTGCCTGTCAGTCATCCTCACATTCATTGTCATTTTCCCCTGGTGTGGGTAATACTGTAGTCAGACTGTGGAACAATGTTTATAATGGCAAACAGAAAAGAAAATATTTGAGATACAAATGTAATTATATATATATTCTGAGGTTGTATGGAAGTGATTTTTGACATTTTCAATAGTATTGTCAATGGGGTTTGAAAGACATCTTGCAATAGGGGGGCCGCACCCTTACAGAAAAACCACATGAACTTCACATGTGCAAAATCACATGTGACCACATGTGCAAAAAAAATCACATGCAATCACATGTGATTTTGCACATGTGCAATATCACAAGTGATCACATGTGAAAACATGTTAAATTTCACATAAACATGTGGAACACATGTGAAACATGTGCGTGCCCATGGGGGAGCGTGTAGTTTGGGAACGTTTTCACATGAAATGTGTGAAACCCATGTAAATTCCCCTGTGATTACATGTGAAACCTATGTGATTTACATGTGAGACCCATGTAAATGTTGTTTTCCACATGTGGAAAACATGTTGCTATACAAAATGTGGCAACACATGTTATCATGTGTTATAACATGTGATAACATGTTTTCCACATGTGAACATGTTCCAAAACCAAACGCTTCCCCTGGGTTTCACATGTGTTCCACATGTTTACTACATGTGGACACGTGGTGAAACGTGGACACGTGAACCTCATGTGTTTTTTCTGTAAGGGCAGCCAAAGGCTAATGCTATTTAGGGTGCCTTCGCATGGAAAGGTTTGGGAACCCCTCAGTGGCGTGCCGTCCATTAGGCGAACTAGGCAAATGCTAGGGGCGCTTGAGCCGTTAGGGGCGCCAGAGAGGGTTAAAACTTTTTTTTTTTTTACAAATACTTTTTCATGATAATAGGCCTACTATTATTTTACAATAGTAGACAAAAAATAAGCACAACAACGTCTTAAGTCTTTAAAGGAGGACTTACCCCCTAGATATGTATTAGAACAGTGATTTGAAAATACCTATGGAAAAAACCAAGAAATGACATATGCTCTTGTCTATACTGGACTCTGGCTGTGTTGAAGTCCAGATTTTTTTTCGGAAATCGACGCCATTACAGTTTGCCTACTGCCTCAAAAATAATTTATTTGAGAGGGGCCATATCTGTATAAATATCAGCAACTAGCCAACGCTGGTGGCCTGTTTGGAAAGAGCTTTGCTCAAAATGGTTGAAAGTTATATCAATTTGGTAATTCAGTGGCGAACTAGAAATTTAATTATTTTTCTGCATGTAACTCTATGGAAACTACTCAAACTACGTTACGGGAGCAAAGTGACATGGGCTCGTTAACAGCAGCACACCCACAATAGGACAAGCCTCTCGCTCTGGCGTAACACAATGCGAGATTTCTCCACGTAATTCCCTCGTCTAACTAGAGATAAACCGCGCAATGAAATCCGTTTTTAATTTGCGTTTTGGGGGTTTTCGTGATTCTTGATGAAATTTACAGCACCTATGATTTTTCCTCATAGGGCGCAGAGCAGGACAGAGCTCTTCTCCTCCTCGGAGCACACACACACAGACAGAGCCAGTTGCTCTGCTCTGCTGACTGAAAGCCCCCGCCTCTCACTGCTGCTGTGTGCAGTGTGCGCGCGCCCCGCGGGTGCATGAGCGAGCAGAGCAGACTCTCCCGTTTGACTGGCCGAGAGAAAGTGCTTCCAATGAAATGTCAGACTGTGCACATAGAGCACTGGAGAAAGTGCTCCAGACAGCAAAACACACACACAGCGAGTCAACCCCCCCGTTGCTTGTACACAGTGACGATATTACAGCAGCCGATGTGTTTAGACCAGCTTTGTCACGTTGTCACGTCGTAGTATAGCGTTATATTTTACATGTGCGCTAAACTGCGACGCTATTTGTTTGCGGAAATATCAGACTGCTCTCTGCTCTCAGAGCACAGAGAGCCCAGCTGCTGCTGCGCGCGGCCGCGCGCCCCCGGAGCTTGAGGCTCGTCCATGAGGTTACAGTACGACTCTCTCCTGCCCGCTCCCACCTGCCTGGGCTTGAGACAGTGCTTCCAACTCGGACTGATAATATAAACATCATCATTCGAGCTTATTCAGGTAAGATATTAATAAAGTAGTGACACATTCAGCGGGAAACTAACTATAATTAAGACATGTGCCAACTTTGACAACGTTTGGTTCAGTATTTTAAGAGCAAACTTCAATAAGAATAGGCTTGGAGTTCTGAGGAGCCGAAAGGGTACAGAGGGGGTAGGGGAGTAATTATCTTGAAATCCCATAGTCTTTGGGGGCACTGTGACGTCAGTGTGCCCCTAATCTCCCATTCATTTGAGAAAAAAAAAAAAGCAGTGTTCGACCCGTAGAGGGCGCTTATGCCAGTTATGCTGCTGAAAAATGATACAAATGGTAAAATGGCAACAGTTTGGTGTCAAATGTGGAAATTCTGACCAGAATTCTTCACACATCACCCCCAAAGTCATATATATTGGTTAAAAGCTGAAAAAAAGTGTTTTGGAGGTAAGTTCTCCTTTAAAGCAGCTACGAGCAACTTTTTCGATTGTTATTAAACAGTATAAATTTAATATCAATGCATCACATCTTACCTCTAATAGTCGACGATACCAACGCAGAGTAGTCTCGCTTGAACCCCGAGTGAATCGGCCAGTGTTAGTGTGTCTGTAGCCAGGGCAGATCAGGAATTGAAATGAAACGGTTTGCAGCAGCCACTTCGGCCATAACCACAAAATAACTTCCAAAAAACCTGTTAGAATATAACGAGAGATGTTCCCGCGAGTATGCGTGGCGTTCACATTGTTTATGTTATGTTGCTAGGCAGCGCAAACGGCGTAAAAAGGCAGCTGCGTTTCACTTCCTGGTTTCACTTCCGCGTTTCACTTCCGGGTTACCCGGTCCGGTCGCTCTAGAGAGCCCCCTGTTGGCGCGAGTTTAGACAGACTATAGACTTAATAATCACCTAAGGGAGCAATCTCAGATACACACGGCTTTGGTCTCGTCGACTATTAGAGGTAAGATGTGATGCATTGATATTAAATTTATACTGTTTAATAACAATCGAAAAAGTTGCTCGTAGCTGCTTTAAATAATAGTGAAATCATTTTTCTAATTCTGGCTTTCTGGCTGCCTGGGCTGCAGCACTTTCACCATGGTCCCTAATCCATGCCACCCCACCCCCTGCGCGGCCGCGCCCCCTTCTACCCGCTCGGAGCTTTCCCCCAGAGTGGGGGAAGGCCAGGGAG
The DNA here is from genome assembly GCF_964638095.1 of Poromitra crassiceps. Lineage (NCBI taxonomy): Eukaryota > Metazoa > Chordata > Actinopteri > Beryciformes > Melamphaidae > Poromitra > Poromitra crassiceps. Next base: position 4,035,192 of record NC_139624.1, on the reverse strand, counting down.
CTGGAAGGTGGGTGCTGAGGGTGCTGCAGCACCCCCTGGTGGCAAGAAATGGGATTTTCGAAATTGTTGGATTTGGCTGTCTTGTGTTTATACCACCAACAAAATGCATTAAAAAACAGTTTGTGCTTCCCAGCTCTAATCTTATTTCATACGCTCTCTCTTCAAAAGTGTTTGATTTTCATCATAATCTGGTTTTCCATAATAATAATAATAAGTTCAGTGTTTATGCCTGTGTTGCTGTCTGTTGTAGTGTAAAACGACTAAAGGGAGAGCAGGTGCTTACATGAAAGTGAGTGAGAAAAGGAGAAGATACTGAATAATGACATCACAACAGTATAATCCTAATGTTAATTTAAAATTAAATATTCTTCTAAATATGGATGAAAGTCCAAAAAACGTCAAAATTTCTTCTGCGCTGCCCTTGCAGGCAGCACCGAGAATCCCTTCCTTACAGCACCCCCTACCTAAAAGTACTTCCAGTGCCACTGAAGGGCGATTCTGAGCCTGCACTGCAGTGGTGGAATTAGCTGCGATATAATTTTTATTATATTTTCTTTGGGGTGGGGGGGCACCAGCAAAGATCTTGCCTAGGGCACCAACTTGGTCAGGCACGCCACTGGAACCCCTGCTGTAGACTGCGGAATCAAGTAACCAAATTGAACAGGGTGAAAAAGAGATAATTCTATCAGCAAAGAATAAAATGATTCCAATATGACAGTACAAAGCTGGAATGTGTTGAATGATTTATGGGTAGAAGACCTTTTTACTCATTACCCTGTTCTCTTTGATCAAATTGGATTTTGTTCCGATATTCATCTGTACAGGACTTGAACAGCCACTACTGGACTACTTTCATTACCATGCCCTAGAACTAATGCAATGAAAAAGACTGTATTAAATACAGGGTTCATACAAAGTCTTGAACATTTGGAAAATGCTTGATTCTTACCAATCACTTTTTAGTCTGCACTAAAAAGCAAGCTAGCATAGCATGGTTGGTTGTACCTACCTATTCTTCTGGATGTCTAGTTTCCGCCACTAATACTAGTCCAGAAGCACAGCTCTAGTTTAAAAATTGAGCGTGTGAGAGCTTTCTTCTCACAGGGGCCCCCTTGCGGCTGCGGGGCCCTAAGCAGCTGCTTCGTTTGCTTATAGGAGGGCTGGCTCTGGTTTAGTGGTTAAAGGAAGGCTTTGTGGATTTTCACCCCGCTTTCTATCATTACAATGTCAGTAACAGTATGTAGATGGGCAGCCACCTTGTCTTCATGTTTTCCTGCGCCGAGTGCTCCGCAGTTTATTTTCCGTATCAGAATGACACGTCATTTTAATTAAAAAAGTAAAATAGAATAAACAATTACAATACGCATCATTCTGGACGCGGAAGTGAACAGATGTTGCTAGAGGGAGGCTTTGAGGATGGCTGTTATTGTTTATTTATTTATTTTTCTGTATGCGCACATCCACAGAGAATCGCATTGGGAGCCTTAACGAGCCTTAATGACTCCAGCTGGCAGGGGCAGAGTTTCTGCAGGCAGACAAATGGATATTTCTCCATGTGGAAAACATATAGAGAAGGTAAGCACTGTCCATCTGCTTATATTATAATGATACAAAGTGGGTTGAAAATAGCAAAGTCTTCTTTTAAAGGGCCATGGCTGGCGACAGGAAGGTGGTAGAGAGTTAGGTTTAGAGGGGTGGGTAGACAAAATACGGCGCCGCAGGGCCGCATTTTGCCCATGTGTGCTCTACACTAGAGCGAGGGGGAAAAAGCTCTTTGGTCTAAAAGGTTTGAGCTTGTTATTTACAGTGTAAGTCTGAATTCTGATTTGGGGTTAAAAGGAAGTTGCAGAATATTTGGGGGATTTGTGAGTTATTCTTGAGGTTTCGTGTCCTTGCAGTGTTTCTGCACCAATCACACATTCCTGTGTGTCTGCTGCACTTAGCCTCTGAGGACATTCTGATGAATAGAAAATATTTCACATTTTCCATTCACTTGTCCAGTGTGTGCAGGCATGAGGAGGCTGAGGATGCCACGGTCCCATTGCACTAACCTGTATTATTATATACCAGCACATAGTGTGTCACTCTCATCTTTTAGATCTCTTATAAAAACAGACTTTTTATTTTAATTTCCATTTTATTTCTCATTTTATAATTCGTGGTTTTTGTAATAAGTATATTAGTGTTTGTTTTCGTCTTTTCGAGTTGTATGTGTGTAACCAGCTCAGTGGCCTTGTGGTTTGAGTGTCCGCCCTGAGACTGGGAGGTTGTGAGTTCGATCCCCGGGCCGACTCATACCAAAGACTATAAAAATGGGACCCATTTGCCTCCCTGCTTGGCACTCAGCATCAAAGGGTTGGAATTGGGGGGTTAAATCACCATATGATTCCCGAGCGTGGCACTGCTGCCGCTCATCGCTCCCCCAGGGGATGGGTCAAATGCGGAGAACAAATTTCGCACAATCAGGTGTGTGACAATCAGGTGGACTTTACCTTTACCTTTAACTCTTGTACTATATTTTATGCCTATTCATTTATTTATTTATTTATTTATTTATTTGTTCATTCATTTCGATCAAACTTAATTTCACTTAATTGTGGTATTTCTTTTTGTACATCACTGTCTCTTGGGGTTTTATATGCAAAGCACTTTGTACACTGCAAAAAATAAATCTCCATCTCATTCATTCTATTACTACGGGCCCTATCGTTGCATCGGCGCAGTTTCTAGGCCGAGCGGCAGGCGCAGATCAAAGCAGTGGGCGTGGACAGGCGCACTTGATATCGTCGTGCTGGCGCTAGATGCAGCCCAAAGCATTACAACCACGCCTTTTAGGCGTAAAATTATGCACTGTCATGCTCATTGGATAAGTGCAATAAACGAATGGCACGCTTGCCTTTTTAGCTCCAATTCCACTGGTCCCACAAAACCAGAGAAACCCAAGCCTCTGATCCCCCCCCCCCCCCCACCTCCCTTCATCCCGTCTGTCTCCATATATCGGCTATTATTCCATATTATGATGCTTCTCAAACCAATCTAACTGCAGTTTAAATACTGCAAGCATGTAAATACGCTACACTATAGCAATATCAAAGTGAAAATAATGTTCTATGCATCAGCTAGAAAAATATAGCCTATTAGATTGGTGAAAGTTTGTCCAGAAAGATATCATTTTCTCTCGCCTGCTGCAGGAAGGATGATGCACATAAATATAGCCTACATTATGTCAAGTCATTGCATAAATGTGTTTTTATTGTAAAACTAAATGTGAAATAGGGCCAAGTTATTGGAGGGACATCACAGTATAGCAGATGCCATTAGAAGCGCGTTCCGAAGCGTGTTCCGCTGTTACTTCTCTAAATCACGTTAACTCGACAAGGGCTATATATAGGCCCAGGAGGACATATATGTTTCACATAGGGTGGTGTTTTCATTTCGATGTTTTATTTGGTCCAATATTGAAATGTTGACAATGGCAGGCTGTGTTACCATTACACATTAATTTAGAACTACCTTTTATATCTATTTTGGCTCATTTGGTTGCTATTTAGTAGCGAAATGGAGAAACACAATGCATGCTGGGAACTCAGAGAGAGAGAGAGAGAAGGGTGACAGAGAAGAGGCAGTGAAGGCACAGAATAGGCCTGCTTTTCAAAAGCGCAAAGCGCTAAATGTACGCCAGGTCCCAAGATATCACTAGGCTGGTATTTAGCGCCGACACGCCCACTTTGGGACTGCGCCACGCCCATTCGGCCTAAAGCGCATTTGGCAGCCTAAAGCCTATTGCTATCTTGCCGAAACAGGCGCAAGGCACGTTTTTTTGCGGTTAAGGCCCGTAATAGCGCCGATGGCCTGTGGGAGAATAGAGCCCTACATTTCTACATTTCTACATTTCCTACATTTTATTTTTTTTACCAAGTGAAGTTGTAATAATTCCTGATAGCCTCGGTGCGCTGCACACTGGCACCTTGCAGAGGAAATTTGAATAAGCATAAATGAGCTCACAGCCGTCGCCCTTTAAGACAAAGACTCGTCTCCTGAGTCTTATTGTGAGCTGGAGAAAGAAGAAAAAAAACATCTATGGGACGTTGAAATTAATAGGATGGCGGTGGCTATTTCCTGACTCTCCTCCACCCCCCTCCTCCCGGGACGCCGCCTGCCGCCCGCTTGGCTTCTCTGCGGTCCTCTCATCCTGTTACTAATGCCTGATCTCCGTGTAACCCTTATCTCCAGCTCGCTACACGGCCTGATAGCGCTCTGTGTGTAAGCAATTAAAACGGCTTATTCGCCAGATAAGTGGGGGAGCGCGGTCAGAGTGAAAGCCACAGCCTCCCAGTATCACGTCTTTAGTTACAGCCCCCGGGTTCAATAGCCCGCGGTGCCCAGTGTGCCAAATGAGCCGTGTGTGTGTGTGTGTGTACGTGTGTGTGTACGTGTGCATGTGTGTGTGCGTTGAGAAGATGTAACTGAAGGAGGGAAACGCACGTATGTTTTGCATAGAGATGGATAAGCTTGTGTTAAAAATTAGTTTATAATTTAGGCCGACCTCACGAGTGAGTCAGTCACTGATGACTTTACTCACTGATGACATCACAATTGCTCAGGTGACATTACTTATGACTATACTGTATATATAAATGACCAGAAAGTATAACCCTCCCTTCACACCAGGCGGCTTCAACACTGGCTTCAACTAGTGTACAAGTCCATTCTCGGCATGTGTCCACAGTACCTCTCATCCCTCCTGCATATTTCCAACAGCAATTACCATCTAAGATCCACCAACTTCATCATGCTTACATCCCAAAAGCCCGTACTGTCTTTGGCCGTAACTCCTTCCGCTTTGCCGCAGCAAATGACTGGAACACACTTCAAAACACACTCAAACTCACAGCTGTCATATCTCTCAACATGTTCAAACACACCCTGAAACAGCTCGTAGTCGACCGCTGCACCTGCCGTTAGGCCTCTCCCTCCCTCTCTCCCCCTATAGTCCCATCAGTAATTCCCAGCAACCCCCCTCCTTCTGCATCTTTGTTGATTGAATGTTGTTGTTTGCTTCCTGATTTTACTTCTGTCTTGTCGTTATTTACTATGTATTTTATATGTGTTGCCTTGTGCTGACCCGATGTACTGTTTGTAATGTTTTTTACCCTTGCTGCGGCCCCTTGGCCAGGTCACCATTGTAAGAATTTGTTCTCAACGGTTTTTACCTGGTTAAATAAAGGTCAAATAAAATAAAATAAACTACTTGACTCACTACGCAAATATGAATGTAGTTGAACTACCAGCAAGCTACTGCAAAATGTAGCTCAACTACATGTAGTTCACTACTGCCCAACACTGTGTGCGCGTGCACAGACATGCATCACCCATGCATATCACATGTACAGTGTGTCCATGTCTAAAATGAACCAAGCAGCTTCTGTGTGACGCTGACTCAGCACATCAGAGTTCCTCTGCAGCTTTGAGTTCAAACACTGTCATTTAATAGGCAGGTGCAACATGCTGACATCATCCTGTCCATCATTAATGGCAGAAACAGTTTGATTTAATGTCACAAAGCAAGATTCACCAACAGAGGGCTTTCAGGTCACAGAGATAGGCTCAACGCATTCTTATGTCGGGTGGCCATTTCCATAACACCAAAAAGGAAGACAGAACTCACGATATGACACTATCACCTTATATTGGTTACCCTGCAGCTCGGCTGCTGCGTGGCCTCGCCTGCCCTATTGGCGCGCGGGCAATGTCTCCCTCTTTCTCCCCCCTCTCTCTCTCCCTCAGTCTCTCCCCCTCTCTCTCTCTCCCTCTCCCTCAGTCTCTCTCCCTCTCCTCTCTCTCCCTCTGCCTCAGTCTCTCTCCCCACTCTCTCTCCATCTCCCTCAGTCTCTCTCGTGTGTGTGTCACAATGCCTATGTATGACATCACTGATGACATCACTATGACATCATCAGTTGCCCCAATTGCTCAAATGACATCACTTATAACATCATCAGTAATTTATGACATCAGTAGCTGTGTTTCCATTACAGTTTTTCGCAAAATAATTGCGATATTTCTACAACTTCGACAATGTACAATTGCGACTTGTAGGCGTTTCCATTGAAGTTGAGTTTGGTCTGACGGCACGCACACCTGAACGCAATTCCCCGTTACCAGCAGCTGCCACAGTGATTACGCACGGGGATCTGCCCATATCCCGTCCCCTGCATGCTCAAATCCAACCAATGGTCAATGCAAATCACAACATGAAGTTACAACGCATATAAACGAGCCTGATTATCAATTCAAAAGAAAATGAGTCTCAAAATGTTGCTGGCTGCGGTGAATGCGAGCGCGACAGACAGAGGAAAAAAGGTAGCCTATACAACTGGTCCGATTTAGACATTTCAGAATGTTGTGTAGGCTATTATAACATTGCACCTGAAACGTGTGTAATGTATTACTCACAGTCACTGTATTCACTTCACTGAATACTGAATACTGAAGTGACTTCAGTCAGGAGCACCGCACCGGTGTGTGCTTTTCATCCACTCATCTCGCCGCTCAAATGCGCGCTCACAGGCAGCCTGCTGTCACCATGGACCGATTTCTGCCATTAAACATGATCTATTTACCCCTTTTACACAACACTCGTCTTTCTGCTAGGTAGCGTTGCTTCAAAGTTCCGCTGCTTTTCCAAAGGAGAAGACGGGTCACATGACGTGCAAATGCGGAAAATCTGTTTCCATTACACTTTTGCGATAAACTGCTATATCGACACGTCTGAAAAACCACCTCATGAGAGCGCAAAAACGTTTTGCGATATTTGAGAGGTTTTTCGAAATTTACGTGTTTCCATTACCCAATTTCTATTGCGAATAGATTTTGCGCATTTCTGAGGGTAATGGAAACACGACTACTGATGACATTGGTAATTAGGGCAATCACCTAATTAAAAAGATTTGGCCCCGTCAGGTGCTCTTTGCACCCCATGAAAGTTTAGGAAACGGCATAGCTTCACTCGCCCGCCCTGCAGCTCGCCCAGCTGGCCCTGCAGCTCGCATACGCCTGGCTGCTCCTTGATGACATACCTCAGGGATGCTGGATCACGTGTCCTGGAGCTGGCAACATACAGCTGTCCATGGCTGAAGACGTGGGTCTGAAGCCAGACTCCCACTTCTTTTTTGTGACATCACTGATCACTGATGATGTCACAGTGGGATTTAAGACATCATTGATGATGTCACACATCACTGGGATTTATGACATCACTGATGATGTCACAGTGGGATTTATAACATCACAGTGGGACATGGGACAGACAGACAGAGAAACAAACAAACAGAGCCCTAGCTCCCATTTATATACTGATGATGATGATGATATAGATAGAAGATGTAGCCTACAACAAAGTGCATAAAGTGCTTTTTTTTTTTTTTTTTTTTTTATTATACATTTTTCATTTTCAAACAACATATGAACAAAACAAAACAGCTCAGACACATGAAAGGGAAAAAGACAAAAAACATACATACATACATACATACATACCAAGAAAATAGTTATTGCTTATACAGCAGAAAAGGATACATAAAAGTAAACAAAAAATTTAAATCCAAAAAAACAAAAACAAAAAAACAAAAAAACAAAAAAATACAAAACCATTTCCTCAGCCTATGTCCATTTGGCTCCAACCCTCACCCCGACTCAAAGTTTCCCACCCACGTTCATAAATTAAATTCTGTTTTTTATTTCTATTAATATCCCTTTCAAGAATCCACTGAAATTTTAGAAATGTTTTAAAACGTTCAATATCTAGTTGGTATATTTTCGTAGCTTTAAATATATATGTTTTCCCCATCATAATTACAATATTATTCAGGTCTTTTCCTTCTTCATCATCCCTTAAATCCCCAAACATTATAGTTAGAGGACAGCTATAGAAATGTGTGCTGTAAACAGAAATCCATTCTTCAATTTTAATCCAAAATAATGCAACTTCCGGACAATACCAAAATAAATGCACAGAGTCTTAGTGCATAGAGTCTTAGCTTAGTGCCTCTCTAACACTCTCACTTGCCAGACTCTCTCCCTGCAAAGGGGCGGGGGAGAGTCTGGCTGGTAATTAAGGCCCCAATCAGTAACTTTTTCACCTTAATATAACAGCTTTTTAGTCATTGAAGATGGTAGAGTAACTTGTAACAGGGAGAATGTCACCTCTATTGGTCACACACCACCCTCCAAAGGCGTCTCCTGGGACTAAGCACTTTTGGTGCCTGCGTCCCGGTGGCAAGATGCACGCATGCGCTGTACAGGAACAAGGAAGTAACTCGATGTGGATTTGCTACGAAAATGACGTTTCACTTAACTATGGATTCTTATTTCATCACGTGGTGAGTACCCGATGTCACAACATGTACATAGAGCTTTCTGGTGCTGTGTTTTGTTGACTTTGAACGGCGATATCGATACTATTGCACCCAGAGGGCGCAGTTTCTCCAGTAGCAAAACTTGGAAAAGTTGCTGAATGGGGCTTTAAATAGCTTCACTGTGGACTAGTGGGGAAAATTAAACAAAAGTACCATGCAGGCTGGCTCATTGCACAATCCACATCAATCGTTTTCAGCGTGTAGCAAGGAGCTAGCGGCTAGTGCTGCTGTTATTGTTTCAAAGCGGTCGACGCAGGCATTTGAGTTCAGCATATTCGACACAGAGAGCGGAAAGGAAATCCATATATGATCGTAGCGGTCAGTCAGAGCGGGTCGGAGCCAATTGCAGAGCTTGCAGGCAACGGAATGGGATTTCCATCCGGCACCGACTGAAATGGTCGGCACCCAAGTCCACCAGGCTGCTTCAAGCCTGCAGTCAGACTACTCTAACACACGCACACACACGCACACGCACACGCACGCACACACACACACACACACACACACACACACACACACACACACACACACACACACACACACACACAAACACACACACTGCAGCTTGTGTGCCATTCTTCCAAGCTCCATTTAATCTTTGTGGTTGTTTGCATAATTTTGGATTTGAATCACAGATGTCAAACAGTACATACAGTAGGCTACATAAGAAAAATGTGTGTAATAATAATACAATCATTATAATACTATCTTCACACTATAATTCTGCTGTTTTTGTGTTGTTAAATTTAACCTATAACTGTAAGTAACTGTAGCTATAACTCAGAGCTTAAAATTTGGCACGGGATTGCGAGATTCGCGCATCTTTTTGGAAATTCCCGCATCTTTTCAACTTATAAAGGGGGAGTAATCCCGCAATGGTTTACGCCAGGGGTTTCAAACTCACGGCCCGCCACGCCACTTGATATCAAGTTATAGTGAAATCAGGCCCGCACCTCCGCTCGCAGAGCGCGCTCCCGAGGCGTGTGGACGAGGCGCTGCCTGGGCACAGGGTTGCCAGATAAACTTCCATTGATGTGCAGTTCCTTGGGCAGTTTTTTGTGCATTTTGGCGGGTTTTGAACTCTTTGTGCTGGAAACCGTCAGCAGTATCTGGCAACACGGCTTCACACTCCAGGCCAGCGGCCTGCTATTCGGTTCACCCGAGTGAAAAACCAAGTGGAAAGAAAAACATTTGCACGCTAAAATGTTGTCTTGTTGAGAAGTGAACATGTCGCTGTCAAAAGGCAAAAGAAAGGTTGATGACGAGCACAGACAGTTTCAGGAGAAGTGGGAGAGTGATTGTTTTGTTGTGGAGTTCAAAGGGAATTCCGCCTGTTATTTGCAAAGAGAAAATCGGCGTACTAAAAGAAAATAACCTGAAGCGAATAAGAATAAGAGAATAAGCAGGGATGCAAACTAGTCACCTTTAGGTAACAGTGAGTCACCTTTTTCATCCCAAAATAGGGCACTTAAGTGAATGATTTTGTGTCTGCCCTGGTATCTGTCACCTTTTTAACTATCCATGACTTTGCATCCCTAAGAGCCTAATTGCTATGTATTTTGTCATTGTGTTTTATCTGGAGACTAAGCAGCCATAGGCTTTCGGATGTATTAAAGCCTTTATTTTTTGTATTGAGTGATACACTTTACTAAAACACTCATATCATATTATAATACCCCAGGTGTGCATAAACTACAGGTTAAGTAGCCTAAAGACAAAAATATGAAATTATTATTGTATTGTATGTTATCAGACAGGAGAAGCAGATATTTACCGGTTATCGTATCGGCTGAAAAAAATTCCCCCCCAAAGTCTATAAATCCCCCCTATCTGAAGAACATAAGGGGGGAATTCCCCCCCAGTTTGCAAAGTGAATTTTAAGCCCTGTAACTACTGAAGAACATATCTGATGTGGTAATTAGCCTACATTGTTTTTGTTGAGCAGCCTACCTGCTCCCTCCATCTCTCTCTTATTGTCTGTCTCCTCATCTTGATCTTCCCTTCCCAAACCTATAGCTTTGATTGACAGTCTTTACATTTTCATCTCTGTCTCAGTGAAGAAAGTACACAAAGCTAGTTAGTGGCCTGCCTGGCTAGCTAGTTAATTCACTTGTGAAACTAACCAGGCGTCACCAACTGTCCAGTCCACTAGGGCTGGTCTCCCCCCTGACCTCTGCAGACGTATGAGCAGAGAGAGAAAACCAAAGAGAGCTGGAAATTTACTGACATGAGAGGTCTGGTGCTTTGTCTAAAAAGATATAGTGGCCGCCAGGCATAGATCTATAGACGTTAACAAGACAAATCAGATCAGGTCTGCAGCAGTACAGATTCCAGTACTGTCTGCTGCTCCCTTTGCAGTCTGTCCACTGTGTTTTTATCTGTAGGAGACGCTGTGTGTATCTGCCTGTAGGAGGCTCTGGCTGCTCTGTCAGCCGGTGATGTTAAAGACAGGGCAGTCTCCTCCATCAGGAATCGAACCAACTGTCAGCCTGTCAGGTAGAAATAGAGACACAGCCACTCATCCTGCTGAGCTATGAGCTGTTAAGACTTTAGTCTCTGATGATTTCTAAACACTGTGTTCACTAACAATGACAACAACAATAACAACATGGAAAGCATAGAAGGACAGGCAGGTGAGATTTGAACCAGTGACACGACAAGTAGATGTTTATCTCACTGAGCTAGAACTAGGGTAAGGGACTGCCCATTCTCCTTCATCAGCTTATTTATATCAGTGTTCAAACTACTGATGATAAAGAAGAATCATTGCTGCTAGATTACAGTACATTCACCAGCTTATTCACTTTATGTAGAAGATACATTGGGCCCTATCTTCCCAAAAATGTTGCGCTCGTTTAACGCCGTGCGCAATGCAAATTTGGGGCGGGCACAAGCGCATGCCTGTTATAATTGTACTGGGCATAGGCGTGCCACATGCCAAAGCAGGCGTTTCAGCGCTAAAATGTGGAGATAGATGTCATCGTCAGCAGCGCGCAATTACTTTGCACTAAGAGCTTTGAAAAGGACCTCTTACGCGCAAAATACCTCGCTGCGGTGGGAGCTCACCGTAATCTCTGTGCAGCGCAGTGCAAAGTAAAATTCCTTTTGGATATGTCATTACGCACAGCCTTGCCACGCCAGGACATCAAATTATGCTGCTAAAATTGGGTATTAGCAGATAATTCAGTGAGGCAATCAACTATAACTCACTGAGAAACTTTTATCACATCGCAAAGAGGGAAATGAATTGAGAAAACTTGTTGGACAATGGACATTGGCTATTTACCTTCATAACCCGGAGGGTCGTTGGCACCACAGCTCTCTCCATCTCTCTCTGTCCTCACACGAGTGAGTACACTCTATTACGGGCAAGTCCCACCACAAACGTCACGTACGCGTTCCCGCGGGCATTTTAGTCAACGTGTGTGATCCCACCAGGCATGTAACGGCGCGTATCAGAAGCGTCCCACTCCGCTAAAGATACGCGGCAGTTCTATTTTTCACGGATGACGCCTGGAAGCTGCGTCAATCTGCACAGAGCAGATCGTTCAGCCCGGAAGTCAGACACAGCAACTGCACGAGAATCCGGTCGATTTTCATAATAAAACACTGTGTGCAGACCCAATACCGACTCCTTCTCCTTCTCCCCCCTCCCCCTGTAGTCTTTCAAGTAACAGGCACTGTATGACAAATAAAGAAATAATTTCAGCCTACTTAACCATGGTAGAAGCACAACAATCAAGGGAAAATGACCAAATCAAAAGCAAGTCAACGACAGACTGTGTTGTTTGTGTGTTGTGCTCTTTACATCCACCCCATTGTACACACAGTATCTTGCAGCTGCCAGGCAGCGCTCGGAAGCGCTCCGCTTCTGAAGCGCGTGCTGTGGGACATGCTGACATGCAGAGGACGGAGCAAAACCGCGGCGCAGACGGAACGCTGCGCAGACGGGGCTGGTGGGTTCGCCGCGTCAGGCATGGAGAGAATTACAGCATATTGCATGCCTCGCGTGAGGTGGGGATGCTTTTTTTATGCTGGGCGGGTTTTTATGCTGGGCGGGTTTTTTATGTAAAACTCGGCATAACACCTGGACAGCGGACTCCAATCTTCCCTGCTTTAAGGCACGCGCAAACAGGTGCGCAAGCACTAATAGGGGATAGCGCCTGTACGAAGATAGGGCCCATTGTGGCTTGAGAGACTAACAGGAAGTGTAAACACAATCGGAACTGATTGTATTTACACTTCCTACTGTTGCAGAGCTTATCCCCGCAGCCTGCTGACTCAATAGCTTTTACCAGAGAGACGACCTCAGCAAACGTTTTGAACAGGAAGTCGTAACACAAACAGGTCAAGTGGGCGGGGCGACATAAGGTGAATAATGTGAACATTTCAGAAGCCAGTCTTATACAAGGATTAAACCAAACAACTTCTGCACCATGTCCATTTTGTTTATCTGGGTGAGCTAGTCCACTTCCTCTGGCATTGGGATGGACACATTCAAATATCACAATATTTTTGACCAAATCCCTCAAAGGCGATATTGCGACGATGATATTGTAGGGATGACTATTGATGCTTTCAGTAAATATTCACACAATGATATTTTTGATAAATAATCATCAGTGATGTGTAGGGGTGTCACAATATATCGTCCCACGAAATTTCGCGATAGTAAAACGTCACGATATGTATCGTTGAGATGAAATCTCATATCGTGAAAAAAAAAAAAAAAAAAAAAAAAAAAAATCCCCAAAAATAGACAAAGAAACGTCTTTGTTTGTTGAAGTTCACTGTGTGGAAAGTAGTTCAGTTGAACAAGTCTCTGAAGAGACACATGAGAAGTTATACAGGAGAGAAACCATTCAATTGAGTTTCTGGCAAAACTGTTTACTTGACAGGAAAAATTGAAGATGCATAAAAAATAGACTAAGAAAAGTCTTGTTGTTTGAGTTTGAAGAAAAACTGAAGATGCATAATGAGAGTATGTGACCCGACTTCCGGTTATGGCGGCCACGTAAGAGGACGTGTCTCAGACCGCTCTGCTGCTAACTAAATATAAAACTACTGAAAACACTCTCATTTGCGACAAAGAGGATCAAAAAGCTGGCGTGAAAGTAATGTCAGCGAGAAGGGGCAGGAATAGGGCTAGAAATAGACGCTCATCGCCACCAACGACGAGGCAGCCGAAGTTAACTGAGTTTACATTTAGCGGAGAAGCTCAGACAGCTAAAGAAGCAATGGCGGGGGTTGGAGAAGAAGGGCTAGCTGGCGAAAAGGCCGATGCTATACTGGCAGCAATAAACTCCATGAAGACTGACTTTTCATTAAGATTTGATGGAATTGGTACGGCGATAAACAGCATGAGGAAGGAGATTAGTGACTGTATGGAGCGAGTGGTACAGGCAGAAATACGGGTGTCAGGCACTGAAGACGAGCTGGCGAGCCTGCAGGCTAAAGTACTCACACTCGAGTCAAAAACCAAAACAATGGAAGACAAGCTCTTAGACTTGGAGTCTAGATCCCGTATGAACAATCTGAGACTGGTAGGCTTACCCGAAGGTGCCGAGGGACGGGAGACGTGTGCTTTCCTGGAAAAGTGGATCCCAGAAACTTTGGGCTGTACCGCAGTTATGTTGGAGAGGGCACATCGGATCGGCCCGATGAGAGACACCACGGCGCCACCAAGAACGCTAATAATGAAGTTTCTTAATAGCAAGAACAAGGATGCGGTTGTCAAAGCGGCAAAAGCTAAAGGGGACATTCGGTACAAAGACCAGCGAGTGCGGCTCTACCCGGACCTGGCTGCAGGAGTAATCCAATTGAGGAAGCGATTCGACCCGATCCGCCAGGAGCTGCGCAACATGGGGATCCGACACGGAGTGATTCATCCAGCGAGAATGTTGGTGACACACAAGGAGCGGACCCACACTTTCAACACCCCAGCCGAGGTAGAGGACTTTGTCAAGAAGATTCAGGGGGACGCCGGTGGCCATGGGAGACAGCCTGCTGAAGTGACGGTGCACCGGAATGAGGAGGGGTAACGTTAATGGCTATTTAGCAACAGAACTCAGTAACATTGTGCCTTGAAATTTAAGTTGAATGGCAGTTGTTGTTTACACTTTTGGGGAGGTTTATATAACGAAGGTTACTATCACTCGTATATACATCTATGCATAGGTATACGGACTTACAAAACGGACATAATACACTAAAAAAAAAAAAAAAAAAAAAAAAATTACACTGTAAAAAAAAAAAAGTGTTGGCACTAGAGAAAGGCTTATCTTTCTAATTTCTCTGTTTGTATTATTTTCTTTGAGAATGTTATTGTTTGGCACTCTAAGAAGGAGTATATCATTTTGAAGTAAAAGTGTGTTTAAGTACTGTAAAAAATAAGGAACAAAATAACACATGGTTTAAAAAAAAAAAAGGGTGTAATTTGATTTTTATTATTTTATTTTATTTTTTCTCTTCCTTTTTCTCTGTAAGTGTTAAAATTTCTCACGTGGTTGAAGGGAACCAATAACTATTTGAGGATGATGGGCATTCCAAAGAGAAATGTGTCACAAGAAAGTAAAAGTACAGTAAATATATATATATAAAAAAAAAAAAAAAAAAAAAAAAAAAAAACGGGTTGTAAAAAGAGTGTAATTTGAGTTTCTAAGAAGGCAAAATATGACATTTAAAAGCAAAAGAGTGTTAAACACGGTAAAAAAGAAAGAAAAAGGCACAGGTTGTTAAATAGAGTGGAATTTAAGTTTATTTTTTATTTTTATTTTTTAAGAGCGCGAAATCTGGCACTTGGTTGAAGGAATGCAGATTGGGGAAAGCAGGTGAAGCCTTTATGAGGTACAGACCTAAAGTAAAATTGGATCAGGTTGCAGATGAGAGTAAATTGACCTTGCAGTAGGAGGGGCAGAGGGGACTGTTTGGTGAGTGGGAAGTAAGGAGTGGACTGACTGATCCTCACTAGGTGTGGAACGGTCAATAGTGATAACGGAAGTCGACATGTCTATGTGTTTGGAAGGGTTCTCACGAAGGTGGGAATTGGGGAGTTTGTGTTCGGGGTGTTGGTGTTGGATGTGGGTTGTAACATTCATGTGTGTTAGGCTGCTCTATCTTACTATTATTTTCATATTACTAGGTAATCTAATGTTTTTTGATAAAAATGTCTCAGGGAGTAAAACTTAATTTTGTTTCTTGGAACTGCAGAGGTCTTCAACAGCTTAGGAAAGTTAAACAGGTCATGAATAAATTAGGTGATATGGATTCCAAAATAGTGTTCTTACAGGAAACTCATCTTTTAGAGGAGGATAATAAAAAGATTATGAGGAGGTGGCAGGGTAGCGTATACATGGCATCGTGTTCAACTCGGGCCAGGGGAGTGATGACACTTATCCATAAGACAGTGCCATTTCAGGTAAAAAACGTAATTAAAGACA
The DNA here is from genome assembly GCF_964638095.1 of Poromitra crassiceps. Lineage (NCBI taxonomy): Eukaryota > Metazoa > Chordata > Actinopteri > Beryciformes > Melamphaidae > Poromitra > Poromitra crassiceps. The sequence goes on along the minus strand of NC_139624.1, from coordinate 4,019,339 downwards.
GATTGGGAAGATATTTAATAGTTCAGGGTTTTATGCTTTCAGAAAATTTAAATTTAGTAAACTTGTATGGCCCCAATACCGATGAGCCTAGGTTTTTTGAGGATCTGTTCCTTACTCTCTCAACATTGGTAGGACAATATATAATAGCAGGGGACTTTAATTGCACACTGAAGCCAAGTATGGACAGATCAACAGGAATAGATCAATCACATAATAGGAGTAGAGCAGTTATTCATAATTTTATTAAAGAACTAAGGTTGATGGATATATGGAGAGAAATGAAACCACAAGATAAGTAATTTTCTTGTTATTCTAGTGTATTCAAGACATTTTCCAGAATTGACTATTTTTTAATTTCTTCAGAGTTACGATCCAAAATACATAACTGTTTCTATGATGCTATTGTGATTTCAGATCATGCACCTAGTTGTTTAGTATATGTGGATGCAAAATTGACCAAAGACCCTAGTAGATGGCACTTTCAGCATAGATGGTTACAAGATGAACAATTTGTGGAATATATAGGAAAACATATTGATGAGTTTTTTGTAATGAATACTACGCAAACGTCTGCAGGCATAAAATGGGAAGCATTTAAGGCTTTCCTTAGGGGACATATTATTAGCTATACTGGTTCAAAATCAAAAAAGGCACAAGAAGAGAGATTAAAGTTGGAAAATAAGATAAAGGCTTTTCAAGAGAGAGTTTATGAGAACAGAAACCCGCAATTAGAAAAAGAATTACTTATTTTAAGGGCTGAATATGATAAGCTATCTACCTCTAGAGCTGCAGCTAGTCTATTACGATTAAATCAGGCATTTTATGAACAAGGTGATAAATCTGGAAAATTATTAGCGTGGCAGATTAAACAATTAGAAACTAAAACGTCGATTTCAACCATTATATCCAATGGGCATAATATTGTAGATCCAATTGAAATTAATAATGCCTTTAGAGGATATTATGGAGAATTATATGGGGTAGAGAATGAAGTTAATTTACAAAGTCTTAATGCGTTTTTAGATGGACAAGTTATACCAAATATCCCAAATGAATATAAAGAAAACATGGAACTAGAAATTAATGTAGAAGAACTTGGGAGGGCCATTGATAATATGAAGTCTGGCAAAAGTGCAGGCCCTGACGGACTTCCAATTGATTTGTATAAGAAATTTAAGAATAAGCTGCTAGCACCACTCTTGGAAATGTTTCTGGAGGCATTTGAGAATGATAGCTTACCATCTTCTATGAATAGCGCCCTAATTACTTTATTGCCAAAGCCAGGCAAGCCATCTAATAAATGTGAGAACATGAGGCCCATAAGTTTGTTAAATTCTGATCTCAAGATAATATGCAAAGTTTTAGCTAGACGTTTACAATTAGTACTACCAATTGTTATTAATAAAGATCAAAATGGATTTATAATGGGAAGGCAAGGTTTTCACAATGTGAGGAGAGTATTGAATATTATTCATTATAACAGAGGAACACCAGACACAGCACTACTATCATTGGACGCCGAAAAGGCATTCGATAGAGTACATTGGCCCTATCTTTTCAAAATATTAGAGAGATTTGGATGTGGGAATAACTTCATAAAATGGGTTCAAATAATATATAAAAATTCTACAGCTGAAATCTTAACCAACAGGAATATTTCAAAACCAATAAAGATCAGTAAAGGTTGCCGTCAAGGGTGTCCACTTTCACCTTTATTGTTTACGTTAGCCATTGAACTTTTAGCAATAGCAATACGTTCACATCCACAATTTTGTGGAATTTCGGTAGGGCCGACAGAACATAGAATTGCCTTGTACGCTGATGATGTAATCTTATTCATGTCAAATTTAAAGCAATCAATTCCAACCTTGTCAAAGCTGATAAAAACATTTGGTGAAGTGTCAGGGTATAAGGTAAATAATACCAAGTCTTCTATACTACTTCTAAATGAAAATGAAAGAAGGAACCCATTTCCAGAAGTAATTCAATTCAATGTAGTGGAGCAGTTTAAGTATTTGGGTGTACAAATCTTGCCTGAGTTAGAGCATGTTGTTGAAGCTAATTACGAACCCATATTAGCAGGAATTAAAGAATCAATTGAAAGATGGATGTCATTACCAATATCTTTAATTGGGAGGATCAATGTTTTAAAAATGAACGTATTACCAAAGCTACTTTATCTGTTCCAAAACATTCCATTGCCACCGCCTTCAGACCTGTTTTCAATTATAAAGAAGTTGTTTGTTAAATTTATATGGAACAATAGGAGGGCAAGAATTCGCTTGACTTTATTATATCTCCCGTATGATAGGGGGGGGCTAAAATGTCCAAACATTCTGTGGTATTATTGGGCTGTGCAGCTGAGATCTATTATGTTTTATTTTTCCACAAATGATTCTCCACATTGGGTTGAGATGGAATCTCACGGTCTAAAGTTACCTCTTCCCTCATATATATATTCAGATACAATTAAAAAATTAAAAAAACGAACTAAAAATCCAATTGTAAAACATATGATAAAGGTATGGTATGATGTTAAAAAATATCTAAATGAACCACAAGTGTTGTCTCAATTTAGTCCGATATGGGGGAATCAATTTTTTATACCAGGAAGGGCAGATGCAACGTTCAAAATATGGGACTCTAAGGGACTTAAAACTATCAAAGACCTTTATATGCCCGATTCAGATGATATGATGTCTTTTGAAGAGCTGGAGAGTAAATTTGATCTTAATAGAAGGCATTTTTACAAATATCTTCAGATTAGAAATTTTGTTAGAACAAATCAAAACAATATATTGACCAAACCTCTACAAACAAATTTAGAAGAAATGATGACAGGCGACAGTCTGAGAAAGGGAATCATATCAGGGTTTTATTGTCTACTTACATCTCGCTCACCTGAGAACTCACGATATAAGCTGAATGCGTGGAAGGAAAACTTAGAACTTGAAATTTCAGAGGAAGATTGGGAAACAGCTTGTGAGGAAGTTCATACTCTATCTATAAATTCACGACTTAAATTGATACAATACAAGTGGTTAATGCGGATGTATGTGACCCCAATGGATCTAAATCGATATAACAAAAACATACCTGACACATGTACAAAATGTACAGAGGAAAGAGGAACTCTCTTTCATTGCATGTGGCAATGTAGGAAAATTCAGTTATTTTGCGAAGAGGTAAGAAGCATGATCGAGGAGATTATTTCAAAACCAGTCTCACTGGACCCTAAACATTTTCTGCTAGGTTTATACCCAGAGAATCACAGATATAGTAAAAGTGAAATGAAATTTATAGATCTCGGTTTGCTCAATGCTAAAAAATGTATTGCACTGTTGTGGAAAATGGTTCACAGACCAAGCTCAACCCAATGGATTAGACAGATGCTGTTAAATCTTCCACTTGAAAAGATTACTTACATATTGAAAGCTAAACAACATATATTTGAAGATATTTGGATGCCATTCATAAGTTATGTTGGTAATTTAAATTTAGCAGAAGATGAAGCATAATAAGGTTTTGTGATGGCAGTGCAGTTCCAGAAGCTAGAATGTCTTTTTGATACATTGTTTTTATTTATTTTCTTTACTTGTATGGTGTTAAACTTAAAAAAAAAAAAAAAAATGGTTTAAGATTACCCATGTACAAATTGGAGGAGCAGAGGTGTGGGTGTTGGTGTTGTTGTTGTGTTGTAGGTGCTGTTTTGTCTATGTATCGTAAAGATAACAAACTGTAAATAAAAACATTTTGGAAAAAAAAAAAAGATGCATAATGAGAATTTATACTGCTGAGAAACCTTTTAGTTCAAAGTAAATCTAAGTGACGGTGTAACTCATTCTATTTCAAGATAAGCCTTATCTCCAATCTCATGTTTTTTCTAGTTGTTATTGTAATAACAATTTCCCACAACAGCATGTTTTGTATTTGTGCATTTCAAATAAAATACTACTTTTCCAGTCATATATTGTCATTATTCAAGTTTAAAAAAATATTGTTAAAATCGTATCGTATCGTATCGTTATCGTGAACCCAGTATCGTGATACGTATCGTATCGTGAACTGAGTGTATCGTGACACCCCTAGTGATGTGGATATAATGACTAAGTGGGTATGACAAATAATGAACAGCTAGAACAGTCTGATGAGTTCAGAAAATGACATTGCTTTACTGTAATGCACCCTTTAAAACCAGGAAAAGACAACACCATATCACCATATTACTCAACATCTAAGACCAGTCTCATATCATGATATTGCCATATCCAACATCTAAGACCATATCTAGTGTCATATCACCATATTACTATATCCGACATCTAAGACCAGACCAGGGCAACTGGTGGCCCGCGAGCGCCCCCTGTGTGGCCCACGCTGGAATGGAGGGGGGGGGACTTTTTTTCTCTTACAGTGCACCTGAACACAACATGCAAGATGCCCGCTGAATAAGTGTCCAAATGTTCATGTCATTCTGGCCAATACTCCACTTCTGTTATAACATTTCAGTCTCGAATATGGAATAACTTTCAATAATCTTTATGACTAAAAGGCTAAAAGTAATCTCATGTGTAAGAAATTACTGTTCTACATTGAAGTAGAAATTAAAATACTTAAGTCCTTGGTTTTGGATTTATTTAGCTTCAAGAGTGCTTTGAGGCTTACAGGCTTTGAGAATCCCGGGACACTTACTGATACTTATGCTTTAAATTAACCCACTCATATTCTGGTTTATTTCAAGAAAAACATTTTGGCTAGTGGAAATTCTAATTGGCTGGTCAATTTAAAATCTAGCAGCCATATTGGCAGGTGGTCAAAAAAGTTAATTTCAAGCCCTGCAGGAAACGCAGGTGGTGACATATGAGTGTGTGAGAAAACGATCAAATATTGGTGGTTATGACTGAATAATAACATCACAACTGTTAATTTAAAATGAGTTATTCCTCTAATGAGTTATCCCTCTAAACCGTCCGGCCCCCAGCCCTCAGCAAAATCTGGCCCTCTGGTAGCGAGGAATTTTCTTTGTGGCCCTCTCTATCATCAAAGTTGCCCATCCCTGGCATGCATGACAATATTTGTTCGGCCCCCGACAACAATCTGGGTTTCTCATGTGGCCCCCCCATGAAAAATAATTGCCCACCCCTGTCTAAAACCATCTAGTCTCATATCACCATATTACCTATGCAACATCTAAGACTATACATGTAGTCTCATATCACCATATTACCATATCTAACATCTAATCCCTATAAAATAGTTTTACTTGGTCAAACCAAGCGATTCAGCTATATTTAGAATCAGGAGAGACCATAGAACACGGTTTTTGGGATTTTACTAAATGTCTATGGAAGAATTTAGTGGATGAAATCGTTAGGGTTGTGCTACAACCCGGGTTTTACGAGTGAGAACGAGAGCTCTCACTCTAGTGCCATATCCGCTGCGTATGCAGCCACTGGAAGAATGTTATTTTTGCACCAAAAATGATCTTTATATATAAAACCGACCACCCACCAGCAGGTGGCGTGGTGCCCCCTGGGGCTGAGGCGGCCACCCAATCCTCACCCACGTGACTACGTCACGCCCGCTCAGCCCAGGGATAGCCACTCCTTCTTCCAGCCCGCTGAGAACGATGCAACCAACGATGCATCGACGCAGCCAGGCTGGGTAGTGAGAGCTCTCGTTCTCACTCGTAAAACCCAGGTTGTAGCACAACCCTAACGTTTTACTTCGTTTCGAACTGCGCGGCCGACCCTGGCCCAAATCTGTTCCACCACCTGAGGGTGGAGGCACCACCAGGTGGGCGATTGCCGCCGTATTGTCCGAGCGGATCAGAACATGGCGTCCATGTATGAGCCGCTGGAAGTGAAGTAGAGCCAGGCGAATCGCCTCCAGCTCTAGCACGTTTATGTGGCGAGGCTCCTGAGCCTCCCACCGGCCGTTTGCCGAGCGGGACAGGGCCCAACCGAGTGCCTCTCGAGAGGTAACGGGGGTCCGCCCATATGGCCAGCGCCTGCCGGGCCGGACACGTCAGAGGAACCCTGCGATGACGCTCCCTGGCCGGGTCCAGGCGATGCCTGAGAAACCAGATTTGGAACGGGCGCATGTGTAGTCTCCCCAGTGGGAGCACATGCACTGCTGAGGCCATCAGGCCCAACATGACTGTGCACTGATGCACTGACACCGAGGGACACAGACCTAGTGTCTTTGCTGTCAGCACTGTGCGAGCCTGTCGCTCTGGCGAAAGGCGGGCCCGCATGGCCCGGGAGTCTAGTTCGAGCCCCAGGAAGGTCGCCACCTGCGCTGGGATGAGGCAACTCTTCTGCCAGTTCACCAAAAACCCTAAGGTCTGCAGGGCCGCGTATCCTGGCCTGCGGTGGGACCCCGCCCACTGCGGCCGGGTGGGGTGCCGCCATTGAAGGCGCACGAGCCTGTGGGGCCCGCACCCGCGGGCGTGGGGTGGCTCGCGGCGCCAGGGGCCCCAGAGGGCGACTCGGCGCACGTGCTGCCACCTGAAACCGGCGGTCTTCCCCTCGTTGCCGCCGAGGCAAGAGGGATCTGACTGCAGCGGAGTCTCGCTGCTGCCTCTCCAACCGCTGGGCCAAATCCTCCACGGAAGGACCGAATAGGCCCTCCGAAGAGATCTTCACCGCCAGTAGCCGCCTCTTCTCCTGCTCGGGGAGCTGAGTGAGGTTCAGCCACAGGTGACGGTGAGTCAGAACGGAGAAGGCCATGACCTTCCCGCTGTTCTGCGCCAGGCAGTCGACCATGCGCAAGGCGTAGTCGGTGGCCATCCTGAGCTCCGTGAACAGCTCCCGCAGGAGCACAGCCTGGTAACCCTGCAGGATGGCAAGGTGGGGAGGGCAGCGTGGGTTTGCTGGCGTTGGAGGCCAGGTGGGAAGCCACCATCTCCTCGAGGGGGGGCATCGCGGAGAACGCGAGCTTCTCCTCGACCGCCGACCACGGAACCATGCCTGCACACAGCGGCTTGGCCTCCTGAGGCTTATCCCATCCCGCCTGCACACAGCGGCTTGGCCTCCTGAGGCTTATCCCATCCCGCCTGCACACAGCGGCTTGGCCTCCTGAGGCTTATCCCATCCCGCCTGCACCGCACGGATCACGTCTACACAGACGGGCATTCTGCGTTTCGGGCGGGGTGCCTGGTGTGCCTGGAAAATATGCGAGCTAGCTATCTAGCTAAGCTGGAGAGCACAGCTCTTGAGCTACTACTCTCTCTTAATGTTACTCCAGCCGGAGTGAACGTACGCGCTCTACACGGAGGTAGCCTGCGCCTAATGTGCTAGCACACAAGATAGTATTTGCACGGATGCAAGCTAGCTATCTATTTAACAACTGGGTGCGTTACCCCATCCGGGGAAAACGCAGCCGGCTACTTTGGTGTTAGCCTATTGTTCTGTGCTAATACAAGTAAGACGCTATTCGCACGTATGCAAGCTAGCTATCTATTCACACTTTGAGAGCGGGACTTTCTTTAGTTAGCTCTCAAGCCTATTCTCTATCGTCACCCCAGCCAGGGTAGACGGAGCACGCTACACGGCGGTAGCTTTACAGGTGTTAACCGCAATAAGCAAGATACTCTTAGCTTTAGATGAGCTTGTTCCGACGCCACTTTTGAAGAGAACAGGATCGGGTCCCCGAAGCCTGAAGAATCTCGTCCACACAACCCTCTTGAGGTGGGCAATAAGACGGAATTTAGCCTAGCTTAAGAGCGCAAACTTGAGCTAACACGGAGCTTTCAATAACACGTCCTCAGCGCGGCTGGAAGAACGAATGAGTGGCTATCCCTGGGCTGAGCGGGTGTGACATAGTCACGTGGGTGAGGATTGGGTGGCCGCCTCAGCCCCAGGGGGCACCACGACACCTGCTGGGTGGTCGGTTTTATATATAAAGATCATTTTTGGAGCAAAAATAACATTCTTCCAGTGGCTGGTACGCAGCGGATATGGCACTAGAGTGAGAGCTTGAGTTCGAAACGAAGTAAAACCTTTGGTTTCGCTTGTCATTTTGTATTGGATACAAAGCATGCTGGGATAGCTGGCGGATGACGACAATTGGAGGGGCCAATTTAAAATCGAACAATTCAAAACGGACAGCCAATCTTGCTGCAGCACCAAGTGACAGCTATATGCAAACACAAGCAAATATCATTGTGCTAGTGTGCACAGGCCGTAACACGGAATAAGCTGATGTGGAGGAGTACCAGGGGAACTTCGGAGGTTTGGTCCTTGGTGTTGACCTGAGCGAGCGAGCGACAGCGTAATGAGCTGTGAACTTCTGCCTCATCTCCAGATCGCTGTGCTCTCCAGACTGCCTCAGCTCTGCATCACTGTGGTCTCCAGACTGCCTCAGCTCTGGATCACTGTGGTCTCCAGAGTGCCTCAGCTCTGGATCACTGTGGTCTCCAGAGTGCCTCAGCTCTGGATCACTGTGGTCTCCAGACTGCCTCAGCTCTGGATCACTGTGGTTTCCAGACTGCCTCAGCTCTGGATCACTGTGGTTTCCAGACTGCCTCAGTTCTGGATCACTGTGGTCTCAGACTGCCTCAGCTCTGGATCATTGTGGTCTCCTGACTGCGGAGTGCTGCTGAACAGGAGGTCCAGTCCCAGATGGGTTCGACTAACATGACGTGACTATTCGGGGCCTCCGGCTTTTACACACAAACCATCACCCGTCAAGAAAGAAAGGAGAGAGAGACAGATAGACAGACAGAGAGAGAGAGAGAGACAGAGACAGAGAGAGAGAGAGAGAGAGACAGATAGACAGACAGAGAGAGAGAGAGAGAGAGAGACAGATAGACAGACAGAGAGAGACAGAGAGACAGAGACAGAGAGAGGATATTTTGGGCTGTCCAGGGTCTCGGTCTCGGGGTGTTGGTCGGGGCGTGACGGGGAAATGTTTCAGAGCAGAGCTGAGCAGATAACAGGCCACATGAGGAACAACCCTGGAGACACACCAATGGATCTCTATCTCTCTCTCTCTATCTCTCTCTCTATTCTCTCTATTCTCTCTCAGCTCTCTCTCTATTCTCTCTCAGCTCTCTCTCTCTTTCTCTCTCCTTCAACTGTGATTTATACCAGCGGTCGCAAACCTTTTCTGACTCATGGCCCACTTGAAAATCTCACAAATGTTGGCGGCCCACATCCGACCGTATACTGTACGGAGACCAAATCATGTTTTCTCAGAACACTTTTTTATTTTGATGATAAAAGGAGCTGTCCATCAGCACCACACAGAAACCACAAACTAAAAGTGAGGGGCTGTCTGCAATAGGGCTACTTAACAAATAATTGATTACAAATTAAATAATGCTATCATTCAACAATGCATTCTCATACATAATAATAATAATAATAATAATAATAATAATAATAATAATGATAATGTTTTCTTATCTACGTCCATTGGGATAGAAACAAGCCCAACCAGATATGCAAATTTGTGTGACATCATAAACTGTGAAATCCCCCCCGCCCCCCCCCCCGCACCCCGCCCCCCTTTTAGCCAATTGGCATGAACACAAACACACACCTTCTCACACACATGCACACACACACCTCCATGCCAAATGTCAGCCTCTAAAGCCACACTGTGCGACGTTGGATATAATAAACTTGGGTACGACGTCAGGTTTGCTGTGTGGCCACCGTCGTACGATTACGGCGCACGTCTCTCCATCAATAGCATTCATACTGATTGACACATCCTGTCAATCACCATTCACACAACAATCAAACGTCCGCAGCGTGCACCGCAACTACGCGTCAATGAATTGTGCGCCATCAATGTGTGCGTTTGTGGTAGAGACGTCAACAACAATCCACTGACAAAGCTTAGCAAAGTGGAATTTATGTGTATGGAAAACATCCAAGGAGGAGGAGAATGTGAACCCGCTTGTTAGGGAACTGAGACCAACATGGGGATGCCAATTCATTGCGAGAGAGCTTGAGGTAACGTCAACAATTTATTAGCCTGCTCCTCTCCTAGCATTAGCGTCTACATAGGCTACTGATATGATCATGTTATGTTGTTATGGACGGTATGCTTATTCCTTTTCGGGCTCTCTCTCCTGCATCTCCGCTGCTGCATGCATAATTACACAGCCCTAGCCGCTTTCGCTTTCGCTCTCTTTCAAGTGGAATTTTTGTTCCACCAGCACACATTTTTGTTATCAGCTTTTGTAATTCGTTTCTAGTCATTTATATACATTAAATCTGACCAATCATTCATTAGATAATTCAAATATGTTTTTTTTTCTGCCATCATTCTTCATTTTCCCCCTTCTCATTCCCCACAGCAGCCTCCAGTTGAGAGCCAGGCACGATTCCTTCCATAGGCTGCAGACTGCGGTGCAGCACAACAGCTCAGCAAACAAGAGATAATAATGATTCATAAAAATGAAGAACTACATTTAACATATTATGAAGATAATTTATTCTTATTTGACTCAAACATGAGCACCGTGCAGCAGTCTCTCCGCTGTGTGTGTAAATAGCGTATTATAGTCCTAAATAGTTTTTTTCCCCCCATCCCGTGCTCGGCCCGACCCGGCCAATTAAGATCAAATCTCAGTCCGTGCCGCTCCAAACCCGTCGGACTGAGCGGGTCCCGACGGGACCCGTCGGGTTCGGGCTGACTTTGAGAACTCTAGATTACATATCCGGAGCACCATAGCACTCTTTCCAGGGCACATTTTGGTCATTTGTGAAAAAGCACATGAAGAGGAAATCGACGGAACGAACAATCGTGTGTGCACAAAAATGAAAACAAGAGTATCGTCATGTTACAGTAAATTGTGGCCACAACATAAATTATTCACTCATTTTACTTTTTTTTCATTTAAATTTTACATTCCCCGAATGTTCTGGTAGTTTTTACATGCATGAGCCACAATTAAAGATATTTATAAATCAGTTTAGTCAAACCTCTCACTCAGACTCATTCGGTCCCATTCAATTCCAAACAGCAGAACAACTGGAGACAGATTACGTCGGTGAAGATAATCCATCACTGTGAAGAACAGACCTGTAATATCACACTGGAAACTTGACATTCAAGAACATGCACAGAGGAGTCTGACTTCTGCTTCTCTGCTTCATGTTTTCCTTCAAATCTCTCTACCAACCTTCCAACATCTGTGGTCCCAATAGGCCCCGCCTCCTGCTGCACAATCAACCCTCTGTGATCCCGTCAAGCCCCGCCTGTTGTCAATCAACCCAGTCAAGCCAACAGACGAATCAAAGCAAGACTCTTCCTCATACAGTCTGCCCTCTCCTTTACATGGAGTAGGTCGCAGTATTTACACAGCTTTATTGTCAAATATTTACTCCAAAGCAAGTCAGATGATGGACAAATAGCTCACATCTCCTGACGTGATGAAAGTGTGATGCAAAACCATCAACAGTGAGATCAAACAGACAGGGCAGCAAAAACTCCCAATCACACTGGAATTATCCTTTAATGGAAAGGGTTCAGTTTAGGGTCAGGGCTATTTGCTGAAATGTTTGTTGACTTGGTTCCATAATTAATCTATGAATGAAATTAAATACTGAAACAATTAGATCTGCTTATAATCAGTTTGTTATGACTCGTTAAGCATATTATGCAGCCTGCTTTGACTGATTCTCCTGCTCCAGATTTTTGCCCTTAAAGGCCTTTTTCACTGCTCTGAACATGATGTATTAAAACTAGGTCACCTCTGTGCTGTAGAAGAAACGTGCAATTATTTCTGACTTTGTTGTGTCTGATTCAACAGCGCCATATTTGGCCTCGTATCACTTCTCCCAAATATACTGATATTTTAAAGTATTTAGTAGCATGATATCTTAATGTCTGCTTTCCTCTCCCACTCACCCCCTCTACCGATCTGGGGAGAGTTGTAGACTGCCACGTGCCTCCTTCGATACATGTGCAGTCGCCAGCCACCAGTTTCACTGGCAGGACGTAGGGCGTTGGAGGATCACGCTATTAACAACAATAATAATAATAATAATACATGGGACTTATATAGTGCTTTTCAAGCACTCAAAGAGGCTTTACTATACACTAAGGCAGGGGTGTGCAACATTTTTTTCCAGAGGGCCGTACTGACATATCAAAACGTGAAGGGCCACACATTGGATAACATACCTGCCAACACCATATTTTTGCGGCAGTCTCCCTATTTTTAACCCTCTCTCCAGTTGTGATTGGTAATTTCTTGTTAATCTCCTGATATAATAGTGATACAAATCCAATGGCTGTAGCAGATGAGATTTATTCACATAATTCTGCCATTTATTGAGTTTTTGGGGGTTGTTTTATTTTTCTTTGAGGACCTTAGGGGCCGGATTGAGATGGTCCAGGGGCCAGGTCCGGCCCTGGGGCCGCATTTTGCCCATGTCTGCACTAACGGCCGGAACACACATCTTGCATGTGCTGTGTGTCTGCGTGGCGTCTGCGTGTCATTTTCATTTCGGCGCCCATGTTAACAGGTTACAGCAGCCACACCACCAGCATCAGACGCGCGTCTCAAGCGCGTGTCTTGCGAGCGTGAGACGCGCGTCATCTAGAGAATAGAAGCGAAGCCTATTTTTTCCTTTTACCGTGCGCGTGTCTCTAGCGTGTCTCTACACAAATAGACACAAAAAGACATTAAAATGATATTTTACAGGGGCAGCCACAGCCAATCAAGGCTCGTTTTGATTTGAGACGAGAGGATGAGCTGAGCTCGCAGCTGCAGTTCTCCTGCCCTCTGAAAACCACATAGGCTACAACGTGGCTTCGTTCCTCCCCTCCCCACCACACACACACAGACACACACACACACGCAAATCATACTGCCTCGATTCTGAAGTGAGCCCAAGCGATCTTCAGTTAAAATCATCATTGTATTGTTTATAGCAAATTTAATAAAAGGTAAACTCTATAGGAAGATAGTTGGCAGACAGGCAGCAGCGCAGCAGCTGCACGCACCAGCCACACTGCCTGTGTGGATGCCGCGGGCGTGCCAGCCGCAGCAAGCACGCCACGCACACGCACACGCCACGCACACGCAAGATGTGTGTCCCGGCCGTAAGGCGATGACGATAGTGCAACAAATGTGACAAACATGACACCGACCAAGGCGGAGGTAACACGGGGTCTTGAACCTGAGAATGTTGTGTTGATAGGCAGGGAATCTACCGCTGCATTACTGGGGCGCCTGCTGAATGATTCTTTTGAACATAAATGTCCCCCCTCCCTTTCTCTTCTCCTGATGCTCACCACTCTACTTTTCCAAGG
>NC_139624.1:3971061-4001061 GCF_964638095.1 Poromitra crassiceps | reverse complement strand
TTGATTATTGCAGACCTGAGGAGAGAATTCACCGACTGCTTTGTGATGCTATTTTATAGACTTAAAAAAAGTTCCCTCTTCAATTAAAAATGTGTATCTCCAATGCAGATGGACTTACAGTCTTTCATAAATGTTCTAACAAGTTTGAGGGAATAAGAATAATATGGATCTGCACTGCAATAGCATAAAAAAGACATGTTGATTTAAGGACTACCGTATATTGAAATGAGTGAATTTGCATTGGGAGCAGGTGAAATCACCTCGAGCCACTTATTTAAAGAGATGGATGTTAAGCTGAATAGTTCTGCAGTGTGACTGGTCATCCCTGCTGTCTGATCACATCACACCTATAACAGATCTCTGCTGTCTGATCACACCTATATAGATCAGGCCAGGGCTCATTATCCCAGAGCTGAGTGGATATTGACCGTGCTGTTTCTCAGCGGGGAAACTCCTCACAACATGAGTCTTAATTAGTCTCTTGTTTACTTAGTCTTTAATTGAAAACCTTTTTGTTAATGTTTTTGCATTCTCTGAATATCTCTGTAAAGGATGGGACAGGAGGAGAAAAGTCACATTGATTTATGAACTAGAACACCTGGACCCTTCTTGAAGGCAGGTGAAAAAAAGTCTGATTTCTCTTCCTCATATTACTCTGAGGCAGAAATCACCACTTCAGCAGCACAGACACCAAACTTTCCACTTTTATTACAGGAGGTTTGTTCATATATCATTCATAGCCTGAATTACATCACATTTTATTCAGGAAAAACAATGTATTTTTTTAATGAGTGTTGACAGTATTTTCTGATTTATTGAGTGATAAAAAGAGATATCGAAAATCCCCTCTGTAAAAACGTTTGTCAACAAAATGAAACAATAATTTTGGACTTTATATGTTCAGATTTTTGTTCTGGAAATGTACCCTATCCAAATTAGTGCATATTAATGCACCATTTGAATATTTAAACAGAACATTTCAGAAAACTTGTAATCCAAAACATCTTAATCTAAGTAATCAGCTGGAAGTTGCATGGTGATATGTATTAGTTATTTTTTTCCTATCGTTTTCGTATTCCTTTTGAAAGTCTTAGCTGACATCTGACAGCTAAATTATGTATATTGTGGATGCAGATGCAGATGTTGTCCACGTGGATTTCTGTCTTGTGTGCATTTTGGGTGCTGTGTTTGTAGGGTTTATTGTTGTTTTTACATTGTTAGCTCCTGGATCATCAGTTAGTTGCCAACTATTAAATTAATCAGCAACTATTTTGATTAGTGATTTAGTGATTGATTAGTTTGAGTTTGTTTTTTCTAAAAAAAGGCAACATTCTCTAATCCAGATTCCAATATTTTCTGGTTAGATAATGAAGGGTGAACATGCCGGAATGTTTGGTTTGTTCTAGGTGTCTGAATTCCATGGGGGGGTCCCACACCTTCTTAAACATCAAATTCAAGGACCTAAACGGCAAAATCCGTCAAATTCAAGGACCCAACATGGCATAGTTTGAGACATGGATCAAGATTTATACTGTTACAACACTGAGGATTTTGATGAGAACTAGCAGCTATAGAAGCTTGACTCGTCTATTTTCAAAAACTTTCAAGGCGTTGATCCCCCCCCTCAAATGCACAAACTTTCAATGATTTCAAGGACCCGTATGGGAACCATGAAAATATTAATTCATTCATCCATCCATCCATCCTTACCTGTCGTGGTCCCTCTCCCTCTCCGCGCCTCACGCCTTGTTAAACCATGTGAAGACTGCTGTAATCCAGCTGTGAGACAGACGGAGCATCCGTCCTCTGCTCTGCTCACACACGGGGAGTCGTGTCAAATGCAGATCCAAAATGTGTCACAGGCAGGCTGCTCTTTGAGAACAAGAGTATACAGACAATCCAGGCACTCCAAATAGAGCAATGATGTATAAAGCCTTCACTGGCTAGATCGTTCAAAAGCCTTTAAGATGTTTAGACCTCTGCAGTTCTTCTTCACCAGCTCCCCTCTATCCAAACCTCTTTCCCCCGGGACAGTGCAGGCTCGGTGGGGGTAAAACAGCTTGTTTGTGGGACTCCTGGTCCTCTAGCCTGGTTGATGTCAGTCACAGGGTGATGATGAGACATCCACAGCATCCCGAGCCTCGCTCCGCCGCGCTGCGTGCCTGCCCGGTCTGCCGCTCCGCTCGGTGCGCACGGAGACAGTTGGAGACCTGACAGGCGCGCAGCGCGCAAGGGGCGTGCGCTCAGCCGCTGCTCTTGGGCGGTAACGGTACTGTGATCCAATTACTTTCCCCGCTGACTTGTGATGCGGAGGACATCAGGATGTCAGTGTCCATAACGTTATAACCAGTTGGGTCAGATTACTTTGAAATGTAGTCAGTTAGCCTACTACAAATTACATGACAATTTTTGTAATATGTAGCCTAACGTAGGCTAATCCATTGGATTACAAAACAATTGTAATCTAATCTGATTACTTTTGGATTACTTTAAAATCAAACATTGAAAAGATTGCACCTTAGCCTACTCAGTTGACTTCCACAAATATATATATTTTTTCTCTTTAAAGGAACACACCAACATTTTGGGAGATTCACCTATTTGCCATATTCCCGATATTAAAACAAGAATATTGATCCCTTTGTGCAGTATAATGTGTGTTGCACCTCTCCTGCTAGTGATCTCTACAATGGGAGACAATGGTACAGCAGCATACCCCTGTTCAGTCACCAAAAACACACATTCACACACAAAACACACATTCCAACAACAGCAAAACACTCATATGTACATGTTGTGACTCAAAGTCAAAGTCGGACGGACAAACACGTCTTTATTGTCACACGACAACCCAACACACACATGCTGCCAGCCACACACACACACACACACACACACACACACACACACACACACACACACACACACACACACACACACACACACACACACACATGCTGCCAGCCACACACACACACACACACACACACACACACACACACACACACACACACGGCACGGTGGCAGTGGTTAACACTGTTGCCTCACAACAAGAAGGTCCCGGGTTCGAACCCTGGTCCGTCCCAGGTCCTTTCTGTGTGGAGTTTGCATGTTCTCCCCGTGTCCGTGTGGGTGTTCTCCGGGTGCTCCGGTTTCCTCCCACCATCAAGAAAGACATGTATGTTAGGGTTAATACTCCTGTCGGTGCCCCTGACCAAGGTACTGGCAAAAGAACTAGAGTTGGTCCCCGGGCGCTGCACTGTGGCTGCCCACTGCTCCTAGTTCTAGGAAGGTTCCTAGTAGAGGATGGGTCAAATGCAGAGGATGAATTTCCCCAAGGGGATAAATAAAGGATAACTTAACTTAACTTAACACACATGCTGATGGTGGCCGGTGAAATAGTCTCTACTTTTAACCCATCCAGGCTTGTCCTTCCTCCCGGGGGGCAGCCAGGAGCAGTGGGCAGCTTTCTTGTGTGTACAGCGCCCGGAGTCGGACCAACTTCAGACGTTGTCGTCACTGGTCAGGTGATGATCTTCTGCATGTTTTTAGTAGGGGTCCATATGGATGTTGTATGGAGGAACCCCAGGGGAGCATGGGGAGAACGTAAACTCCACGACTCATGCATGCTATGAAATAGTAATCCAAAATTATGAGAAACGTAATTTTCAAAGTAAATACATAGCCGGAACTTCTTTCCAAACATGGCCGCCTGGCGCATTGATATGCACACATGTGCACGGCAGCCAGTAAACACACACATGCAATTGGAAGCGCAGTGAAATTTGTCCTCCGCAATTGACTTATCCTGGCTCGTCCTCCTCCATGGTCGGGCCAGGAGCGGTGGGCAGCTGCAGTGACGCGCCCGGGGACCAACTTATTCCAACTGCCGCTGGTCAGACGACGATCTTCTGCATGTTCTTAGTGGGGGTTATATATTTAGGAAACCCCAGGGGAGCACGGGGAGAACATGCAAACTCCACACAGAAAGGCCCTTCCGACGAAATAGCCCACCTGGGCAGCATGCGCCGAAGACATTGTGGAGGCATGGGGAAATGCATTCATAATCATCTTTTAAAGACCCATGAGACATGTTTTAAACAGCTCAAATAGCATGAAATGTGTCCTTTAATCAAAAGCCACAGAGAGGAGTTTGCTATTGTAGCGCAAGATGAGCATTTACTGTATTCAAAATGTTCATCTGTCAAGCGGTGATGGTGGACACCTTGAATTGATGAAGAGAAGGAGGAGGACAGGTTGTGTGGATTTACATCCCTTTTACACCTAGCCTCGTTACCAGCCATTTGTCTGAAAATGGGAAGCCATTTCCGGGGAGGGGGGGGGGAGGGATTGGGAGGCAGGGGTCTGTATTGAGACTGCCTATTTCCATAATTTAAAGATGTAATCAAGAATGTAATCAAGCTTCCTTGCCAAATGTAACTATAATCTGATTACACATTTTTCGAATGTAATCTAGGCTGATTACAGTCATTTATTTTTCCTAATCTGATTACGTAATCCCGATTAAAAGTAATCAGTTATACTACCCAACCCTGGTTATAACACGGCTGGTCCAAAAGAAATGAGGTGTTACCATGTTATCGAACCCATTTTAAATAGCCTATCAATGTTATTTTCCCCATTATCAATTAGATGAGAATTGGCAGATAGCCTATTGGAAATTATCCTACATTACTTCAATTGATCAAGCCAGAGGTAGGGCTGGGCAATATCACTAATCACTATTAGCCTATATGAGACTATGAAGATGACAGAAACATTATTTTGGGGATATAACAAAATTAGTGTAACAAATTACTGCTGCTAGGGCACAAGACATAGTAACACGGAAATGATTAGTTTTGGATTAGGCTGCTTTCGTGTAACTGAGCCCAACACTGCTGTTTTTTATTATCCCCAACTGCATAAAAAAACAAACAGTGCGAGCTTCTACTGCTGGCCCCCTTCCTCCAAAACTAGTCCGGTACTGCCATCATGTGGATCTTTTCTGTATTTCACCAACATCATGACCCATTCTCCACCAAGAAGTGACATGGGGCATTTTAAATCTGAGAGTAAAAGAAAATAAAAAACTAAAACTAACATGTTAAATTGATCTAGGTCGATATATTTATTTTCTATTAAAAATAATAGATTGTTAGTTGCTTTTGTGAGTTGATAACCGATTGTGTTGGGCATATGATATTGTCTCACATCAATCGCAGGCCCCTGAATTTAAATTAAATGATATCGTGGAAGACTTTGTGATATCAGCAAATAGTGTATCATTGCCCAAAGAATAATATCGTATCGTGATTAAACGTGTGATTTACACCCTTATCAATAAAGCAACTCTGCACTACACAAGCGCGTACAATTTGATCAAAAAGTTTTATTCCATGGTCAAAACATTCCTGTCACACACACCTCAACTCTTACTTTCACAATTGGTGAAATCCCATAGAATATAATGCATGTGAAGAAGAAAAAACAATCATCCAAAAAGTGATGTACTGTAAGCACATAGTGATTGGCTTTTGCAGTTCATTCAAAAAAAGGGGAGAAAGGGAATGTGTTACCAAATGCCTCGAGATCGAAACAGTTCTACCTCCCAGATAGAAACAGTCGATGCAGTTTTTTCGAGGAAAATAAAGTCTTGATAAAGTCTTAATAAAGTCTTAAAGGCAATCTGGAGAGAGCGAGAGCGTCTCTGATCGGGTCGGACCGAGCGAATCGTCCATGCGCTCCAGTTTTCATGACGATTGTTCGAGCTGCGTCTGAAGGCATCGGCGGCTGTGGTAGTCGACTCCGACTAGTTTGGGACTGAGACTGGTTTTGGGACTGGTGAGATCCTCAGCACTCCTCTTTGATGTAGATTTGTTCATCTGTGTCGGACTCCAGGTTCTCCAGCCGCTCCGTCTGGCCATTCATGATCTCGTCCGGGGTTTTCATAAACCTGGAACAAGACAAGGGAAGCGGTTTGGTCATGACTTGTGAGTGTGAATCCTAGAACCAGAGGTATTGGCCAAGTCGACTTCGCTCCAGGCTCAAGTCGTCTCAAGTCTTGCGGCACAAGTCTCAAGTCAAGTCCCACGTCTAAATGATGTAGATCAGTGGTTCTCAAATGGGGGTCCTTGAGGGGTTTCCAGGGGGTCCCCAGCCAAAAGAAGGGTAATTTATTTTCGCTATAATTCCATGCAAGTAACACAATGACTATTTTGGTCATGGGTTTTATACACTTTCTGTAATAAGCATCAATCCTATTATCATACGGGGGACCATGGGACAAAATCCTATCAAATGGGGGTCCGTGGTCAAATCTTTGTCAGTTTAAGGGTCCTTCATGTGAACAAATTTGAGAACCACTAGGCTAGATGACCAACTCAAGTCCAACCCAAGTCCATATCATTAAAGAACTGCACCGAAAAACAATGCAGATTTATATTGCACATAATCTCACACTTATCCGCCAACTGTAAACAGTTTTGCACACATTAATTTAGTTTGACAGTTATTGATCGTTGATTTGAGTGAAGTTGTGGACCAGTGATGTCGTTTTGCACAAACCGAGCATGGCGATAGTTCTGGCAGGTTACGAAGTCAACCTCAGCACACAACCCAGCCCACATCAGCTGATTCCCTTCTAGGCTTTCAATTGGCAAATCTCACACAGGGCGCCCTATTTAAAGCTGTGTCTGACTTAAACAAAGTAATTTCTGTTGTCATTGTTGCTTGCTCTGTTCTGTACTTGGGGGTCTTTGCTGATGCTCTTCCTGCCTCAGGGTTTCACTATTCTGTGGGGAGAATAGTGAAGGTGGCTTCAAAAATAGCCGGAACCCAGTTCAGAAGCCTGGACCAGATCTGTAATAAACAGGTGCTGAAAAAAGCTGAGTCCATCCGATCAGATGATGCCCACCCTCTGAGGTTCGAATATGAGCTGCTTCCTTCCGGGCTCCGCCTTCGTGCCCCCATAGTTAAAAAGAACAGGTACAGAAATTCCTTTGTGCCTGTCTCTATCAGAGCGTTGAACGCTGCTGGGGTACAAATGTAATGTCTCCCCATCTGCCGTTGCTGTTATTTTGTTATTTATTTATTTTATCCTTTTATTCTTTTATTCTTTTATCTTTATTTATTCTTAGGGGTACAATACAGTATATCTGTATTATATACTTTGTCTGCCCTTCGGTCTGGACTGAGGTTTTTTCTCTTGTGCTTTAATACAATGATACATTGTAGCTCTTTCTTGTGATATAAATGTGCTGCTGTGAGCGAACTGCACTTTGCTACTATGCACTTTATATCTCTACTGTGCACTTTAGATCGTTGCTACTGTTGTCATTTGCACTTTAACTATTGTGTTGCACTTTAAACTGCTGCTCTAGACTGTTTTTACAATGTTCTTTTTGTCTTATTTGTTTTTATGTATGTACTTCGTACTACGCTTTCTGCAATCCAATTTGCCCTTTTGGGACACTTAATAAATCTTGAATCTTGAATCTTGAATCTTGAATGTACACATGGAAGGGCAGGGAGTTCCCAGAACAGAGCCATACCACCAAAAATAAATATTGCATAATGGTAGCTAATAAGTTTTTACTATAGTGGTCCTGACAGAAATCACATCACTGGTCCACAACTTAACTCAAATCAACTCTCAGTCAAACTAAACGGAATGTCGACAAAACTGTTTAGAGGTTTTGGATATGTGTGAGATTATATGCAACATAAATCAGCGTTGTTTTTCAGCAGAGTGTCCCTTTAATGTCAAGTCTCTAGTGATGCGTGGGTCGGGGTTTTTTAACGCCCGCACCAACCCAACCCGTCATTGGAGCTAGTCCGCACCGCCCGGCCCATTAAAATATGTGAAAATGCCGAACCCAACCCAACCCAGCAGCCCGCAAACGGCCAATTTAATATAATATTTCTCCCGACTCAAGATGAGCGCAGCAGAGCTCTCCAAGGTGTCCAAACTCTGTCTCTCCGCTACATCTCTCTTTCTCTCTCTCACACACAGACACAGTGTTGGGCACTGATTACTAAAAAAGTAATATATTACATATTACTCGTTACTATTTTCAAAAGTAATATTATTACTTTACTTATTACTCCATGCCAAAAGTAATTCGTTACATACTCGTTATATTACTTTTTTCACTGCAGCGATTTTGTGTCTAAAAGGCAGGAGGTAACACAGGTGCACCAAGATGTTAATTAGGGCTTCCAACTTCCAGTCCATTTAGGTGTTCCAGTGCTGGAGCCCTAATTAGTTAGTTGGTTGCACCTGTGTATACTCTGTCTTCTAGACACAAATGGCCGTTGTGAAAAAGGCCCATGGCGTTTTTCTCATCAAAATGCAGACTTTGCGTGCGAATGTGTGAACTAGGTCTATTATGTGCTGTTCCATTTAAACTAATGGCTTTGCCAGAGCACAGCTTCCTACAGAGATGCTTGATGAAGAGCACACCTGGCTCAAAGTGATGACAAGATGCAATCTTTTAAACAGCTTCTGTTTTATAGAATGCAGTATGCACTGCCAATGCAAACTCAATACGTATAGGCTACATCTTTGCTTAACAAGTTTGTGTCACAAATAACGTTAGCTCTGCAACATTAACATTAACCTGACAATAATAACAGCAATGTTTGATGTCCACCAGCTTGTGAGTTTTTACGTTATCTCTGTATTTTAACAGTTTTCCGGTTTCTGTTGTGCTGTCCTCTCGTCTTGTAACGTTAACGTTAGGAAGTTTGAGCTCGTGTTTTTCACAGTGGAAAGAGTGTTAGTAGCCTACCTGTCCTGGACACCATTTACATTTGACTTTGATGTTCGTGTCACCTTTCTTCCCGACAAAAACAAAGTCATGGGAACATCCAGCAATGGATTTTCCTCCTCGGCTCAGCAGGGCAGAGAGGGTGCTCTGAATGTGCTCTGCGGTGACGTCACCTTGTTTTGGGAGCGTTAAAAGCCATGCTGCTTGCAGCCATGCAGCTATTATTATCGGTCTTTCTTCAATTAATCCAAGGTCTTCAAATGGAGGTAGCAGGTAGAGGCAGGCTACAGAAACACTTCTTATTCTTTCCCATTTCTTTTAATTACCTCATGCTCTCAATTGGTCACGTACTCAGCTTGCAGTAAAGTTGACAAATAGATCAGTCGAGTCCACACAGAAAATCTGCGGTGGCATTCGTTTTATGGACACTTCAAATAATAATTACAGCGAATAATCTTTCGAAAATGTTTGTTTTTAGAGTACATAGGCTACCTCATTTGAAGCATTTCTTTACTCCACCATGTAGGCTATAAAGTGCAGCAGGTGCAGACGGCTTCAGACTCGCTGTCTGATTGTGTGTAGCCTACGTGTGTGAGAATTCACGTCTTAATAAAGGGTTACTCTGCGTGTTTCACTGCTCTAACTAAATAATTTAATAATGTTGCTTTGTCACGTTCTGAGTCTGCCCCGCCCACACCCGCAATATTTTCATAATTTGCCAACCCACACCGCCTGCGGGGCGTATGTAGAACGGCAAGTCAAGTCAGAACAAATCCAGAGTCCAGTATCAATTTAATATCTTAAAGGGACAGCTCACTTGTACGGCTATTTATCCATCTACATCGTTTTGTGTTAGTTGCCTGAGTTTTGGAGATATTGGGCCTAGAGATGTCTGCCTTCTCTCCAATACAATGGAACTGGATGGCACTTGGCTTGTGGTGCTCAAAACAGCAAAAACATACATTTGAAAAACTCAACAGCAATATCGCTTTCCAGAAACCATGACCTGGATATTTAAGATAATCCACAAACAGTTTCTGTAGGAACTATTTTCTTTAGACCGAGCTACACCCACTAGCTGCTACTGTAGCTTGTTCCTACATGAAGCTGCTCACAACTAGGTCTGTGGATTATCTTGGGTAACCGGGTCATTATTTCTGGAAAGAGACATTGCTGTTGAGTTTTTCAAATGTATGTTTTTGCATTTTGAGCACCACAAGCCGAGTGCCATCCAGTTCCATTGTATTGGAGAAAAGGCAGAAACTCTGCAGCCGATATCTCCAAAACTCAGGCAACTCACACAAAACGATATAGATGGATAAATAGCACTGCAGGTGAGAAGAAAAATATGTCATTTGGATTTTAGGGTGAGCTGTTCCTTTAAAGAAAAGTAAATATCACGACTTTTTGAAACATAGTAACATACATAGTGTAAACATAGTCAGTGTTTCAGGGGGAGTTTTAGCGGGCGTACCTGAACAGAAGTCTCTGACCCGGCTCTTTCCTGATAATGTTCAGTTTGTAGTAGTGTCTCAGTGCTCGCGACATCTTCTCGTACGTCATGTTGGTCCTGTTCTGTGAGAGGGAAAACAACAACAATGCCATTAAGACACACTTTATAATACTGAGATATATATACTGTATCGTGTATCGCCATTCAGTGTAGAGATATGAGTTTTGGTCCATATCACCCAGCACTAGTTGAAGGACAGTTCTCAACAGAAAGTGTGTGTGGTTACCTTGTGGTTGCCCCAGAGCCTGGCCAGGCCGTTGGGGTCCATGATGCGGAAGACTTTGCTCTCTGGATCCTCCCAGCGGATGTAGTTCTCGTACCGGCTGTCTGACAGGAGCTGGTAGACGTAATCCCACAGCAGCCTGCAGTCTGCCAGACAGCAAATCAGATACGTTTGTCACTAGTGATCGGTTCAGATGCATCGGTCCCTATAGTGATCGTTTCAGATACATCGGTCCCTATAGTGATCGCTTCAGATATGTCGTCACTAGTGATTGGTTCAGATACATCGTCCCTATAGTGATCGCTTCAGATACAGTATGTCGTCACTAGTGATTGGTTCAGATACATCGTCCCTATAGTGATCGCTTCAGATACGCTGGTCACTATATCGGCTCAGATATGTCGATCACTAGTGATTGGTCCAGATATGTCTGTCACTAGTGATCAGTTCAGATACATTGGTCACTAGTGATCAGTTCAGATACGTCGGTCACTATATCAGAATCACTTTTTCAGATACATCGTGATCAGTTCACGTAGTGATCAGTTGAGATACGATACGATATTTTAACAATATTTTTTTGTGATCGATTTGTAAGTTGAGGGGGCCTCCACGCTAATTTGAGTAATTTCACCATTGTCATCCTCCGTGTCTGTAACGTCCCTCGTCTGTTCAAACAAAGCAATGAAAAGGAGAGCGAGCATGCAATCAGATGCAGATCAGTGCCACCATGTTCATCTTCTTTTTCTCGCGATATGAGATTTCATCTCAACGATACATATTGTCACCTTTTGATATCGCGATATATTGTGGGACGATATATTGTGACATCCCTAGTCACTAGTGATCAGTTCAGATATGTTGGTCACTAGCGATTGGTTCAGATACATCGGTCACTAGCGATTGGTTCAGATACATCGGTCACTAGTGATCAGCTCAGATACATCGGTCACTAGTGATCAGCTCAGATATGTCGGTCACTAGTGATTGGTTCAGATATGTTGCTCATCAGTCATGATCAGTTCACATAGTGATCAGTTCAGATACATCGTCACCAGTGATTAGTACGATCCCCGTCCCTATCATCCCTAGTGATTAGTTCAGATACGCCAGTCACTATAGTGATCGGTTTAGATACGTCAGTCACTAGTGATTGGTTCAGATACATTGGTCAGTTTGAGGAAAAAAGTGAGAAGACTTCTAAGATTAAAGTCAGAATTCTCAGATTAAAGTCAGAATTCTGAGAAAAATGTCAGCATTGTGATTTTAATGTCAGAATTCTGAGAAAAAAGGCAGAATTCTGAGATTGAAGTCAAAATTCTCAGATTAAAGTCATAATTCTAAGGGGGAAAATCAGCATACTGTCCTGTTCATTGACAATAATAATCCAATTGATAATGATCCAAAAATATGCAATCTCAAGGGCGTAGGTTTGATTTGCAAAGTGTTGGGAACATTTGCAGGGGGTCCAGAGACCCCCTAGGGGGTCTCCTTATACAGTATATTCTGGATGCAGAATTCAGTCAATTCTCTCTCACTCTTAATTAAGAACATTCACATATCCAAAAACAAAGACTGAACCGACATATATCTTTGGAGGACTCTCTCTCTCCATTTATTTAATGACCAAACACCCGTTTGAAAATGGCCATTCAAATTTTTTCCGTCACCAAAATTTTGCCTAACTTTTGGTAGGTTGAGATGGTTGGTACCAATCGATTCCTTAGGTTTTCTAGTTTCATAAGAAGCATCATGCTAGCTGTAAAAATGAGCCCGCCACAGCCTCCAAAAGACAGTAATATCAATCGCGGATTGTGGTGGGGACAATTTGAGCTCCTCAGAAAAGTGCCAAAAGTGCCACCCTAAACCTCGCCCATGGATCTCAGTGATGTAAGTTGCATGTTGTGCGTCCTGCTCTCTGACACATGTCTATTCAGTCAAAATTAGCATTGGCATTTATTATAGGCGAGGCTAAACCATCAGACTCACAGTTAAGCAACAGTTCTATGAAGAATTTATTGTCATCTCTTCTTTCCACCAAATAATAGAAAACTATCAATAGTGGTATCGATACAAACTCGGATTGGTAAGCTCGAAGGTCTCGAAAATGGTATCAATATAAATACTTCATCTTCTTCTGTGGTGTTTTATGGCAGTTGGCATCCTTTATGTTGCATTACCGCCTCATTCTGGATTTATCCATCCACTGTTTCGCTACATTCTGTCCCTGTGTCACCGATCCTATCGCTATAAATAACGATCCCCGTACCCATCATCGATGATGTCACTAATGATGTCACTGATGATATTACTGATGTTGTATCGACATTTTAATATCTGGGGACCCTAGATTTTTGTGATGTCAAAGTGGGATCACAAGCCAAAAAAGGTTGTGAACCCCTCCCTGCACTAGTGATTGGTTCAGATACATTAGTCATCGGTTGTTCAGGACTAAAGCTTACCTGCTATCCTCCCGATGGGCATGGCGTGCTCCTCTGGAGGGGAGACGGGCATGATGACGTGGTTCCTGTAGAGCGCCTCATCTGGCTGGAGCAGGTGCTGCTGGGGCAGGACCAGCTGGTGGTGTGGGTGGGCCTTCCCCTCGCCGCGCCCGTTCTCCAGCGGTGCCTGGGCGCCCGTCACCCCCCGGCCGTGCCTGAAGTCCCCAGCCCCACCTGTGCCCCCCCGGCCCGGGCTGAGCAGCAGGGGATGCATGATGGCACTGGGCATCAGCTGGATGACACGTGGGGGGATGGGCTCCTGGGGGTGGGAGAAGATATCGATATATACTGTTCCTGTAGATATTGTGATACTTCGTCTTGTGATATGTTATCAATAGAGTAACAAGCCAATCCCGAAGTCCCTGCACTTCCTGGTTCCCTGGTTTCCAGGTTTTTGCATGGGAATTTTGGTTAAATCTCTGAAGGTCTGTGGTTAACAAAAGTTTATGAAACTGCGGCCTTTGTGCTCAGCAAGATAATCTTCACAAATGACGACCATGTTTATGATTTTAGAATCGTTTACTGAAAATCGCGATTTTAAAATATCGCATTTATGCTTCAAAAGTCATCAAAATGACTTTGAACAGCGATATCGATACCAATACCGAAACTTGGAAAAGTTGTTGAATGGAGCTTTTTATTTATTTTTATTTTTCTGTCAACTTAACACGTTGACTGCCACTGACGTATATATACGTCAAAAAAAAAAAAAAAAAATGACGGTGCTACGTGGATCAATGCCCCCCGCGTCTCCTATGGAGATATTGGAAGTATTGAATGTGTATAATCTATTTTACCGACCAGCTAGGTGGCGACGGTCCTCTCCCGACAGAGATAAAGTCAACCAAAAGCAGCCGCCTCCCGCGGCTGCTTCCTCCATTCTCAAGGAAATGGCTTGGCGATTTTACAGTCAGAAACGAACGAGCCTCATTCTCATACTGTAGGCGGGGACGCTTTCGCGCTGCTGCGGTGGGGGGTTCCAGAAATGGACTGTGTGGGCAGCATAAAGCCTAGAGTCGCACGGGGCTTCATCGGGGCTCTCAAACCCAAGAGACGAGTGAGACCTATCCACACTCGCTGCCAGGGAGGGAGGCTGCTCAAACTCGCTGCCAGGGAGGGAGGCTGATCAAACTCCCAGCAGCAGAGCACTCGCTTGTGACAAACGCAGGCTGAAAGCCACTAGACACGCCCACGGAGGGAGGAGTTGAAGGAGAGGGCGTTCGGAACTATATTGTTTGGATGTCTGATCTCTCACTGATGCCAAAAATAAATGGTTAAAGTGACTGTTCTGCCTGTTTGATTGAATTTCACAAAACTGCGATTATCTCAGCTTTCACTCTCAGACGCTAAAACCATGCTGTACTCAACGGCTAATATCTACATAACTACTAACTCTACAAACTAACTCTTTTAGACAGAGAAAGCACACATTCTATTAGTACTTTTGTGAACTTTGTGTTGACAAACTCCAAGCAGAAAATAATCCTCGGCTCTTGTAAAATGAGCCAGAATCCTCAAAAAAACGGCTTGGCAAAAGCTACCTACAGCAAAAAAAAAACGGCTGGCAGTCAATGTGTTAAGTAGCACAAATTGAACGGATCTGAGTGAGCCATAGCTGTATCCCTCCTTTAAGCATTTTAACTCCAGATCTGTTCTGATTTCTGGTAGTTTGGCGTCTTGCCAGCTTATGGCTATTTTACATTGAAATGATGGCACACGTGGACAAGTGTGTGTGTGTGTGTGTGTGTGTGTGTGTGTGTGTGTGTGTGTGTGTGTGTGTGCGTGCGTGCGTGCGTGCGTGCGTGCGTGCGTGCGTGCGTGCGTGCGTGTGAGAGTTAAAGAGGCTAAGCTAAAGGCACTATGCTGCACTTTGTTTCTCAGGAGTCAAATAGTGTGAAACTGAGTGAATTACCGTAAATTCCGGACTATAAGCCGCGGCTTTTTTCCCGTTTTTTGGCCCCTGCGGCTTATATAACGGTGCGTCTTATCTATGGATTTTTTCAGAAAAAAAAAAAAAAATACAAATAAAATCTCTCTTTTTTAGCACTCTTTCTAACGATAAATCCACTTCTGTTTTAATTTCCTCTCTTGCCCTCTTTTCACCACACCGCGGACACTGTGTGCACTGTAAAAATAAACAACGGTGGTGTTGTGTTATGTTGTTTTGTTGAAATGTTACGGTAATACGGTAAATGGGAGCTTCCTCAAACAGCCATCTGTTTCCCGACAATCCCCTCTGTGCGTGACCACTTACATATGGTAATTACGGTAAGCAAACGGCCACTCGGCCATCAACTCCCTCCCCCGACTACCAGGAGAAAATCACAAACTTCGGCGAATTCACACAAAGGAAGATCAAGGAATATTCCATCGAACCGGAGCAGATCATAAATATGGATGAAGTGCCTTTGACGTTCGACCTGCCACTCACTCGGACTGTTAACAAGAAGCGCCCTGGAGGATTCTTTCACCAAAAAAAAGCTTTGCTCGTTCTCGACAGCATGAGAACGAGCAGTAGAAGCAACACTCTCACTTACCATGGGGAAGGTACGACGCAGCTTTCAAGTTGAAAGCAGTCAATCTCGCATTAAAAGAGGGAAACAGAGCAGCCGCGCGTAACCTGGGCATCGATGAGTCAATGGTGAGGCGTTGGACGGTGCAGCAGGAGGAACTGTCTCAGCACGGAATATTATAGGAGTGTGAAAACATCCACAATCACCAACGGGTTCCAAAACGCTGGACTGCTGCGGGATGAAGAGGATGATGCCGCCACAGCTGGCGCTGAGGGCCGTCAGAGGCTTCAGAGGCTGTTCGATGCCGACAGTGACAAAGAGGAGTTCGTTGGTTTTGAGTGACAATGAAGGAGAGAGGAGAGTGGTTGACGAAGCCACCCTGAACCTGTTCGTTTCCGACACTGAAGATGAGGACTTTGGTGGTTTCAGTACGCAGGAAGAAGAGGAAGACGAGGATTAGTGACTTGACTTCTCTGGTTACAGGTTTGCTGCACATATAGCCTATTGTTGTGTGATTTTGTCTGGGGATTAGTGACCTGACTTTTGTTTTGTTTTGTTGAAATGTTAATAAATGGGAGCTTCCCCAATCAGCCATCTCTTTCCCGACATTCCTCTCTGTGCACGAACCCTTTCATATGGTAATTAAACATCAAAACACCCGCGGCTTATAGACCGGTGCGGCTTATAGAAGAAAAAAATAGTCAATTTTGGTCCCGCGGCTTATAGACCGGTGCGTCTTATAGTCCGGAATTTACGGTATACACAATTCCTGCTTTTTGCCTTTTTATGTCTCTTTTTTCTTCTTCAGTTACACAGATATCGTGATGTTACTGTAATGTCTTGTCTTGCAATGGATCGCATATCACAGAATCACTATTGTGATACCATCGTTATCGTAGGCAATGTATCGTGATAGTATCGTATAGGGAGGTAACAATACATCGCGAGACAGTTAAAAATCGATACAAATGTGTGAAGATTCAAATCGAATGCAAATTAATCACGATGATTTTTTTCAGTTTTCCTTTTACAAAGAAAAGGAAATGTTCATTCATTACAAAGTTTGTGTTTTCCAGTTATGTGCTCAGTTAAGAACTGGTACCCTACCACTGGCAATTGAGGTAGGTAGATATAAATGTATTCCTGAAGAGTTGCGTTTGTGTGTTTTCTGTGATCTTGGTGTTGTGGAGGATGAACTTCACTTTGTGTTTCATTGTCCCATATACAATGATTTGAGAAATCCTTTATTTGAGAAAATCCAGTTGAAGAATCCTGATTTGTTTTGGCTGTCAGAAGGTCATATGTTGAGTTGGCTTTTTGATAAGGACATTTTTGTTTTAGCCAGATTTATAGAAAATGCCTGGCGACTAAGACAGGGAACATTGTACCCAGTATAATTGTATCTCCTGGAAAGTGAATGTTTCATTGAAATGCCTTTTTTTTTCTTGATTCTGTACAAATGTATATTATGATTGGTTGTGTGGCCATCTTGGCTATTGTAAATATGATATAGTGTCTTGTAAGCCCATATGGGCTGGGCACATTATGGTGCATGACACTTAAATAAAAATATCAATCAATCAATCAATCAATCAATCAAATATACCCTACCTCAGTAAAACCTAAACAAAAAGGGGTTCTTTAATTTGATAAAAAAAAGATGAGTTGTGTATTTTGTCTAATAAATAATTAAGGGGAATCTTTTTCAGTCATAAATTGTCTGCAATCTAATTTTGTAAAAAAAAAAAAGTCGTATTGTGAACTCAATATTGTGAATTGTATTGAATTGTGAGCTGAGTGTATTGTTAAATCCCTAGTATCGTATTGTGACCTACCTGTCCTCCGGGGCTGCCGGGGCAGGGTGCCTCTCGCATGGCCGCGATGTGGCAGTGTCCGTTGGGGGCGTTGGGGGACACAGAAAGGGGGTACATGTCATCAGGCAAGTGGTGGTTTGAGTCGGGCAGCTGGGAGGCCACCTGCATGAGGTCCTCGCCCGGCCGGGCGTGGCCGGGCTCTGCGGGGGAGCGCCGGGGGCCTGGCTGGTGTGGCGAGCGCGAGCGGTGCCGCAGCTCGATGGTCGGCGGGTGTAGGGGGAGGGACTCTGTACCACGTGGGGCGCGTCGTACCGTTTCTGACAGGACACAGAACACACGCCATGTTATTATACATATATATAAAATAAATCATTAATAATTAAATATACAACTTTTTATACATTGAAACAATAAAACAATTGGATATGTTCTACATGATCAAGAGTGTGAAATTGACTTTTCATGTCGTAGACGTTTTGGGACAAAACTATTTCCTGTGGTCTTGTGGGCGGGGCCAGCTCACCGCTGGTTGTGGCTACCAAGTTGCGGCTAGCGGCAGCGGAGCATGAAGTCACATCAACAACAACAAGCAAACAGTAGTAGGTGTATTTCTAGTAGTATTGTAGCATTCGAGCAAAATTCGATCCGGCGATCTCTCAAACTCCAGGCATCCGCCATATCAGTCGGCTAAAGGGTCAGACCTGCTAGTCAAGCGGACATGTTGGAGCCGAGTGTTACAGTCGTCTGGGTCTTTCTAGGGGCACGGCCATGTGCGCCAGGAGCGGCGGCTCAACTGGGGGACTTCTGCAACCTCTGCGCACCACAGACTGAGAACGCCCCCTCGAGGTATAATAATAATAATGATAATTGATTGGATTTATATAGCGCCTTTCTAGATATTCAAAGCGCTTCACATATCAGGGGAGGGAGGGGAGGGAACTCAACTCATCCACCACCGATGTGTAGCACCCACCTGGGTGATGCACGGCAGCTAGTTTGCGCCAGAACGCTCAGCACACATTAGCTCTCACGGTGGAGAGTTGAGGACTGAATGTGCCAATTAAGTAATGAGGGATGATTAGGTGGCCATGATTGAAGGAAGGCCTGTTTGGGAATTGAGCCAGGGCACCGGGGTTACACCCCTACTCTTGTGAAGAGTGCCGATGGGATCTTTAATGACCACAGAGAGTCAAGACCTCGGTTTAACGTCTCACCCGAAGGACGGTGCTCACTCCCAGGAGAGAGTCCCTGTCTCTGCCCTGGTATGATGCTATGCATCCCATGCCCTCATCCTGGGGCATCTCTGAGGAGCTGGAGTGGGCAATCCCACCGCTGCCACCAATGTAGGCCTCGAGCGGGATTCGATCCGGCGATCTCTCACACTCCAGGCATCCGCCATATCCAGTCAGCTAAAGGGCCAGGCCTGCCAGCCAAGCGGGCATGTTGGAGCCGAGTGTTACAGCATTAAGTATATTTTAGTTGTGGTGTTTTGTGTGTTGCTTGATTGTATATGCATACATGCAGGTACAGTTATCTCAACATAATCAATATGCTGTGCTCTTCTGTGGAGGGTTGTGGGGTAGGGGGACCGCAGGTGCCCAGCCGCGGGTGCTCACCCCTATGCTTGGGTGACCAAGCATATAGGCAAATACAGGTGGAGTCTGTTTTTGCCCTTTGTCATATCTCTTTCTCATGTCGCCTATCCAATGGAGCAGAAATGCCACAAATAAAAGAATCTTAAAAACATAATAACAATATCAGCTTTAAAAACAGAGTTCACAGAGAGCTTTGACAGTCAAAATAAAAGCAGAATACTCAAAAAGAAAAGACAAGAAGTGAATGAGAGCAACAATGACAACACGGAATGAAGTGATGAGTGACTTGAGGGAGACTTGAAATAATTTGCTGCCATCACCCAAAAAAAGTAGCACATTATTTGTCCAAGTGCCATTGCTGTTATTCACCTAACTGTGTTGTGATTTGTCACATAGACAGTGTACTTTTAACACACAGGAACAACCACTAGGTGTCAGTGTAGTCTAATAGAAAATCATCCTGCTCATGTAATTTAAGTCTGAGGCTAAATATCTTTGTTTTGGTGTGGAAGAAGCATCTTAAACCTAATGGTACACTGCTGTCAACTCTGCTCCAGTCCCGAGTCTTTAGGCACAAGTCTCATATCAAGTCCATGTCATTAATGTCTCAATGTCTCCAAGTCAAGTCAGAACAAAGTCCAGTATCAATTTAATATAAGGAAAACTAAATATTGAGGTATTTTCAATGCAATAATGGTTTGAGTCAGAGCATCACAAGTGTGATTTTATAATGCGTTTCAACTTCAATAAATTCATTCCATACAAATTCAGAAAACAGAATTTAAATTCAGTCGTCTGCTGGAACAAATCTCATCACTTTCGATCTAAGTAATTTACACAAACACAAGATCTCAATTCAAGACTTTAGAAACCTTTTCAAGTCATCAACATCAAGTCAGTCAATTCCCAAGTCACCAGAACCCAAGTCAAGTCTCGTCTCAAGTCTGCTCTTCATGCATATTGACACTTTCATATTGTTAAAGAGCATGGTGCAGGTTGGAGACCTCATTGCATTAATATATGTGGGAGGGGTATATAGCCACTGTTCCTGAAATGGATGTCAGGCCCAGCAGAACGTCCAGCAACAAGTCATGTCACATGTGTTGAATGCCCACTAAGAATGCCACCTTTTCCTCTCACTCACTCACTCACTGACACACACACACACACACACACACACACACACACACACACGCACACGCACACGCACACACACACAGTATATTTAAGCAATAGGTCACGACAGCTCGTGGTATATGTTTATTATACCACACCTAAGGGTGCTACGCAGTGTGGTATAATAAACATATATCACGGTCTGAAGTGATCTATTGCTTTTATAAAATGGTTACCAAGTACTGTATGGCAATATGAAAATTATTATTATTATTATTATTATTATTATTATTATTATTATTATATTTAAATGTCTTAAATCAGTGTTTGGACCTGAGCCCTCTTGCTCAGGTCCAAACAGCTCACGTTCTATCAACTCTCCCATAATGAGAGCGAAGAAATAAGGCTGAATAAAGTTCACACAGTGTTCAGGGCAGTGAGTGGCTCTAACTGTGGTATATTTACTGTGGTATATGCTAAATATACCACAGCTGTGAGCCAATCAGATTGCTTGATTTGAGAGAGCCGTCTTATAAATATAGTATATATATAGTGTGTGTGTGTGTGTGTGTGTGTGTGTGTGTGTGTGTGTGTGTGTGTGTGTGTGTGTATGTATGTATATATATATATATATATATATATATATATTTATATATATATATATATATATATCGTAATTCTTCCAATAAGCACCTGTACTCTAATTGCCGCCGGGTCTTCCCTTTACCGCCGGGTCCAAATTGATTTAGCATAATAAGCGCCTGACTCATTTTGCCGCCGGGGCGTTTATTAGAATAAATACGGTTTTTTGTACTGTATGTTTTTCTGTTGACTAAATTCAGTCACTTACGGTAATGACGTTGTTTTGGAGGAAGTCATGCGGAAGTTTCTCCTCCTGTCAGTCAGTTTTATATTTTATTTATACAAGCTGTAACCGACATGTTTCAAGTATGCATACCGCATTGTTTAATGGTACAGATTCCTGTAGGCAACGTGCTGGCGATGCCGTCTAACCGAGAGCGGTGGGCAACTTACGCTAATGTAGCATAATGTTACAGTTGTGCCTTGTAAAAGTGCATTTCTCTCAGCGGAACAGCGATCATAAATGCAGTATGGATTATACCCATTATACTGGACATGTATTGGAAACTTGGCGTCTACCTACCGGTATTTGGTAAGTCTGCTTGTTTTGTCTAGTGCTGCAGTGCTGTTTGGTTAGCTTGGTACTGTAGCTACGTTAGCGTGCCTTCTATGTTGCTTTGCTGGGAGTATCTGGCAAGCGAGACTAATAACGTTGCTATGACTTCTTTCCAATGAAACACAAACAGCTGAATGTGTGAGCGGTAGGCTAATGTTACTTGTTTAAAATATGGTATGGCTGTTTGGCAGAGGGAGAAGAGGAGAGCAATGAACTGATACCGTAAGGTAGTTGGATGATGATGATGACGATGAAGATGAAGGCTATCAGTTGTTTTCGTTCATTCCAGTCCATTGTACAATACTAGGCATGTTCAAAACTGCCTGTACCTACCCTCTTGTGTGTACTAAGTACTATCTCACTGGTTGAGATTCTTGATAACTTCAATTCGACAATTCTGAAAACTATTGATAGTGTGGCGCCTGTTAGATTAAAATTGCTGTCTGGCAAAATTAAAGCACCCTGGCGAAATTCTGCATCTGTTAGATGCAAAAAGAAAGATTGCAGGAAAGCTGAGCGTAAATGGCAGAAAACTAATCTTCACATTCACTATGATATTTACAAAGAAAGCCTTCACTCCTACAACCTCGAACTGAAAAGGTCGAGACAATCGTTCTTTTCCGAGATAATTAACAAAAATGATAAATTTGTCCCAGTTCAGCGTTATCGACCACGACATCTTAGAGAAAACTGTGCAAGGCCTTAAATCATCTTCGTGCTGTCTCGATACCCTTCCAACAAGCTTTTTAAAAAGCGTTTATAACTGTCTGTCGTCGGACCTATTGCAAATAGTTAATAGATCCCTTGTGACCGGCACTTTTCCTGAGTCCCTGAAAACTGCAGTTATTAAACCCCTACTAAAAAAGCGCAGCCTTGATGCATCGGTAATCAGTAACTACAGACCAATATCTAATCTCCCCTTTATAGCCAAAATAATTGAAAAGGTTGTTTACCTACAACTCAATAGATTCCTAACCTCAAATGATCTCCTAGATAAACTCCAATCAGGCTTTCGCCCCCATCACAGCACTGAAACCGCGCTTACTAAAGTCATAAATGACATCAGAATGAACACAGACTCAGGCAAAAATTCGATTCTAGTGCTACTGGATCTTAGCGCTGCATTTGACACTGTTGACCACTCAATTTTATTGGACAGACTGGAAAACTGGGTTGGGCTATCGGGTACGGTCCTCCAGTGGTTCAAGTCCTATCTTCAAGACAGGAAGTACTTCGTCTCCATTGGCAATTACACATCTGACCTAACTAGGATGACCTGTGGGGTGCCTCAAGGATCCATTATGGGGCCCGTTCTCTTCAACCTTTATATGCTCCCTCTAGGCCTAATTATGCAAAAAAACAAAGTAGCCTATCATAACTATGCAGACGACACTCAGTTGTATATAACTCTTTCCTCAGCTGACTATGCCCCCATAGAATCATTGTGCCAGTGCATTGATCAAATAAATAACTGGATGTGCCAGAATTTCCTACAGCTAAACAAAGACAAAACTGAGGTCATCGTGTTTGGCCCCAAAGAACAAAGGCTTAAAATCACTGCATGCCTTGAGTCTCGATCCCTGAAGCCTAAGGATCAAGTCAAAAATCTTGGAGTTATTATTGATTCCGATCTCAACTTTAACTCCCACATTAAGTCAATTAGAAAATCTGCTTTTTATCATCTTAAAAATATAGCAAGAATTAGGGGATACATGTCCAGACAGGATCTAGAAAAACTAATTCACGCCTTCATTTATAGTAGGTTAGACTACTGCAATAGCCTTTTTTCTGGTCTCTCCAAAAAAGAACTTAGGCAACTTCAACTCATTCAGAATGCTGCTGCTAGAGTACTAACGAAGACTAAGAAAGCTGATCATATCACTCCAGTTCTTAAGTCCTTACATTGGTTGCCAGTGTGTCAGAGAATAGATTTTAAAATACTGTTATTAGTCTATAAATCACTCAATGGCCTAGGCCCAAAATACATAGCTGAATTGCTCCCACGCTACGAACCATCTAGAACTCTTAGGTCAACAGGGTCCAGCTTATTAACTGTCCCTAGGATCAAATCAAATCACGGGAAGGCTGCATTTACCCACTATGCTTCTGCTAGCTGGAACAAATTGCCTGAAGACCTCAGATCTGCCCCAACCTTACTTACTTTTAAAAATAGACTAAAGACTTTTATGTTTACCGTCGCCTTTAACTGCTGACAGCTACTATGCAAACCCAATGAGTCCTCTATAAGTTTTAGCTCTTTCTGCCTATTGCACTTTTTTATACTCTTTTTTTTTTAAAGTTTTGTTGTGATGCTTTTAAATGTCCATTTTATTTCTTCTTTTGGTTTATTTTCCTGTAAAACACTTTTTATACTCTTTTTTTTAAGTTTTGTTGTGATGCTTTTAAATGTCCGTTTTACTCTCTTCTTTTATTTTATTTTCCTGTCAACCATTTTATGTGAAGCACTTTGAATTGCCTCTGTGTATGAAATGTGCTATACAAATAAACTTGACTTGACTTGACTTGACTTGACTTAAACTGCCTGTACCTACCCTCTTGTGTGTACTAAGTACTATCTCACTGGTTTAAACTGCCTGTACCTACCCTCTTGTGTGTACTAAGTACTATCTCACTTGTTTAAATAAGCAATTTGATACTTTCCATTTTTGCTGAGCAGGCATTTCTGTTAAAAAAATAATAATCGCCTGGCTCAATTATGTCAAAATGAAAATAACCGCCTGACTCTAATTGCTGCCTGGTGTTCCTTTTACCGCCCGGGTCCAAATTGATTTAGCATAATAAGCGCCCGGGCTCTTATTGGCAGAATTACGGTATATATATATATATATATATATATATATATATATATATATATATATATATATATATATATATATACTGTATATATACATACGTATATACAGTACATATTATGTGTATATATATATATATATATATATATATATATATATATATATATATATATATATATATATATATATATATGTAAGGGATAATGTATTGTGAGCCGGTGATTACTGGCGAAATAATGACCGACAGGTGAATGATTGAGCCCGACGCGCAGCGGAGGGCTTAATCAGTCACCTGAAGGTCATTATTTCCAGTAATCACCGGCTCATTATACATTATCCCGCTTAGAACACGGCCTACAACTAAATTATTTCAGTAATCTGACAAAAATAATTATTCAAATAGATTTCGTAATTGGCACACAAGACACCACAGCTGCAACTGGTTGGCCTAATTAGTAGTGTCTGCAGACAAAATGCTCTTATCAACTGATTAATCCAGGTGTGGCAGAGCAGCGGTCGGTTGTCGAGAAATAATGACCGGTGAATCTTGTTGATTGACCAATCAGAATCGAGTATTCAAGAGAGCCGTGTTCTAAATATATATATATAATTAATGTAAATTCATAAAGACAAAAAGATTCAGCCTGCACCATGCTGTTTAAGTGTCACTTCCTACAGTTTGACTCTGCTTCCTTCATTCACAGCAGGTGGATTGTAAAAAAAAACATGTTTTCTAATTCCTGTCTATAAACTGTCTCTCAAAACAAGGAGGCGGGCGTACGAGCCGTTATCGGCCGGTCGATCACTTCCCCTGCAGTAAAGCCTGGGGCAGATAAGCATTTCCTTGTGGAACAGGTTCTAACTGTCAACATGTGGAGTGCAGCTCACTCCATTCTTGCTGTGTCACATTTCTGCAGCTCAGAGCCAGGAAACGCTCTCAGGTATTTTCACTGGGCGTCAAGGTGACTTCCCTGATGAGAGGGACAGCGTGAGGAATGTTGAGGAGACAAGCGCGACCTGCATGATCTACTGACAAGACAGACGTGCACTCCGCGCCCTTTGATGTCTTTCACAACAAACGCACAAAAAGATACGAGTTGATTCTCCACACCACCGCGCCCATCCTGACAAGCCATTATTCTACTACTGTAGTAAAGAGAGTAAGCTGCACTCTTAATTCCAAACTCTGGAATCAAAGACTGCATTCCCGCATCTTCTTACACATCAAATTCAAGGACTTTCCAGGCCAGATTCCCTCAAATTCAAGGCCCCAGCACGGCATAGTTTGAGACATGGATGAAGGTTAATTACTGTTACAACACAAAATGTTTATTTTGAGAACTAGCAGCTTTACAAGAAGCTCACAGACAACTTTCCGCCCCCTGGATTTTTGTCCCCAATTGTACTCAGCCAATTCCCCCTGCTGTCCCGGTCATTACTCCACCCCCTCTGCCGATCTGGGGAGAGTTGTAGATTAGCACATGCTTCCTCTGATACATGTGCAGTCGCCAGCTGCTTCTTTACACCTGACAACGAGGAAGAGTTTCACCGGCAGGACGTAGCGTGTAGGAGGATCACGCTATCCACCCCCCCCCCAGTTCCCCTCCCCCCGAACAGACGGACCAGAGGAGGCGCTAGTGCAGGGACCAGGACTCATACCCCACCTGCAGACACGGCCAATTGTGTCTGTAGGAATGTCTGACTAAGCCGGAAGTACCGCTGCCACGAATTGAACCCTCTCTGTGGTTGTAGGAGAGTGCTTTGACCTCTACACTATCCAGACGCCCCAAGAGAGAGAGGCTTGAATGCATGAATACTTAACATTCGACAGAATGTAACCTATTCACTAAATAATAACTTAAATTTCTATTCTGGCACAAATATATAAATTCAAGCACTTTCAATGACCCATTGTCTATTTATGTCTATTTTCAAAAACTTTCAAGACCTTGATTCTTTTTCTCAAATTCCCAAACTTTCAAGGATTTCAAGGAACCATGGTCACCCTGCATCCAGACCTACCTTCCAGTTTGAGGTGCTGCAGCGATGTGGAGC
The DNA here is from genome assembly GCF_964638095.1 of Poromitra crassiceps. Classification (NCBI taxonomy): domain Eukaryota; kingdom Metazoa; phylum Chordata; class Actinopteri; order Beryciformes; family Melamphaidae; genus Poromitra; species Poromitra crassiceps. The sequence continues at coordinate 3,974,949 of NC_139624.1, read as the reverse complement.
TCTCGGGCTGCAGGGAGTGGAAGGAGTTCCGGTCTGGGAAGTAGGCAGCGGAGGGATACGAGACGTGATGGGGCTTCCTCTGCTTCAGGATGTGCTGCAGCAGCTCGTACAGGACGTCCCCTACACAGACACACAGAGGTCAGAGGTCACCGCACGCACAGCTCCCGGTAGCATTTAACCCCACCAGGGAAGAAGAGGGAAATAAGCATGGGTGTCACAGTCAGGTTCAACCACCAAAGACCTGAACTGCTCTGTAGTTTCCAGACAGCAGGGAAACACTGGGAGATCTGAACATATCGACCAATTTAGAGTGGACGTCACTGGTTTACGTCACTGCAGTTGCGCGCGCGTTGTGGTAGCATTGTGGTAGCATTGTGGTAGCATCAGGTGGTAGCATCAGGTCACACTTGAAAATGAGACCTCGGTCTCAACGTGTTTTTACCTGTTTAAATAAAGGTTAAATAAAATAAAAATAAAAAGCATTGTGGTAGCATTGTGGTAGCAGAAAATCAGAGAAGCAAGTGAAACAAGTGAAACCGAAACTAGAGAGATCGCCGGAATACGGGAAAAAGACGTCTTGTGCCGTATAGACGCTGGGCTTTCCCACTAGGAATATGACGATGTCCGACACTGCAACTTTGGCGATGTAGTTGGATCGTAGACCCATCCTGACAGTCAGTACGGCTCAGGAAACCTCACCCCATTGAAAGTGTTAGCTTATTTGTTAGATGACCTGTCTGTTCCTGGCATTGGCAAACATTTAAAATAGGTGGAAAAGGCATCCGGATATTCCATATTTCTATGACAGCTGAACCGCTAGCTGTCACTTTCTGCAACCAGTTTGGCTCCACCCACAAAACACATAATCACTGTTTGCAAACATAGAAGAGGTCTATACAGAAAATACTGTCTATACACACAACCTGTCAGTCTGGACTAGTCTGGGATGGGGATCATTCATTTTTATTGATACCACTGGATACCATTTTGGAGGCTGCTTAAAGGAGAATTTCGGTTTTTTACACCACGGTCCTCATTTCCAGTTTAGAATATGATGTTTTACTCACCGAAATACTTTCGCTTCATTTGGAGGCCCACGGAAGATTTTGAGCTCCGAGTAGTCTCCTCAAACAGGCTATAACGAGAGCCTGCGGCGAGTGCGGGGCATGCTGCACACACTCTGTAAATGACACTTTTTCGGTCACATCGCGGTTCATTATGGTTGTAAATATAATTATTTAGCTAATAGCTAGAAGCTAAGCTAACAACAACAAAAGAGTCGGCTCCGAGGTGTCCACCCGCTATGCCGACCACCCGCAATGCCGACCTTAGGTTTAGGCGTGGGGGGGGGGAGAGGTTAGGTTTTGGGTTAGGGTCTGGGGGAGGTTAGGTTTAGGCGTGGGGGTGGGAGAGGTTAGGTTTTGGGTTAGGGTCTGGGGGAGGTTAGGTTTAGGCATGGGGGCTGGGAGAGGGGAGGTCGGAACAGCGAGAGGTCGGAACAGCGACATGGAACCGGCTCCGATCTGCCCCGGATGCGGTTACAGTGCTCATCTTCTTCTTCTGTGGTTTCTCTGAAGAAGTGTGGTAAGAAGAGAAACCACAGAAGAAGATGAACACTGTAACCCCATCCGGGGCAGATCTACGTTGACTGTTGTGTTGGTGTTAGCTTAGCTTCTAGCTATTAGCTAAATAATTATATTTACAACCATAATGAACCGCGATGTGACCGAAAAAGTGTCATTTACAGAGTGTGTGCAGCATGCCCCGCACTCGCCGCAGGCTCTCGTTATAGCCTGTTTGAGGAGACTACTCGGAGCTCAAAATCTTCCGTGGGCATCCAAATGAAGCGAAACTATTTCGGTGAGTAAAACATCATATTCTAAACTGGAAATGAGGACCGTGGTGTAAAAAACCGAAATTCTCCTTTAATGATCGGAGTCTTCTTTATCAATACTTGTATTATTTGGTGGAAAGACCAGACGACAATAAATTCTTAACAGAACAGTGGGCTGTACCACGAATGTTGTATAAGAAGATCCAGGATCTGTCCCTTGATCTGGTTTGGCTAAACCAGATAATTGCCATCAAGCTGGATTGTAGTTAACTCGTACTATGAAGGTAGATCGCCACTCGTTAAGTGGAAGCAGGTTTTTCTAATCAAGCTGAGAGCTCGTGCACATGAAAATGCCCGTGCACAGAAGCTCGTGCCCGCAAAAGAGGCGTGGTTTTTAACAACTGCCAATCACAATGCAATATGGACTGCTCCAACTTCTACAGTGCCAGACACGCCTATTTCCTCATTCATTCAAAGCGCAATTCGTGAAGCTTTACTACTGTATGTCAGAATAAAAATCTGCGTTGGATATTATATTAGTCTGTTCCCGAATGACTGTCTAAAGTTACCACTTTTATTCACATCAGTACTTTCTTTGAAGAGCGGTTTCTGCCTCCATGTAAGCTATCTACAGCAGCTCAATTCACCCTCTCAATAAACTCAATATAACCTGCATGTCTATTTCCAAAATCCGTAGGAGTTTTTAGACCATTCAGGCTCAATGAATAATAATGATCTCATGATGTGTTTGGTCGCACTGATGGAATAATTCCTATAGGCTAATCAATAAAAAAATAATGATAATAAAATTAAAAAAGACTGCTGAACTGAATCGACACAGTACGTGCGGGCATAGATTTCATCTATAAAAAATAGCCTATTTTCTGCTCACATATAGGCTATTGGCAGCAGAGTCACATATCTCCATATTTCATACAATGACTATGCTGGAAATAATATGAAGTTCAATCACATCATACAGGCCAAAAGCAACACAGTTGCAGCTGCAAAATGCAGGAGTAGCCTAGATATGAATCATCTGTGTGCAGGCGATCCCATATTAAATTGCTTAGATAGTAGTAGGCTATTCTGACATATATGACCATGTCCAACCCAACGTTAGACTCAGCTCCATTGTGCACACGGCACCGTGCGCTTTGGAGACGTTTATGTAACCTTTTTATGCCGGTTTAGTGATATTTCTCCACTCACCATTCAGCTGCAATCGATCGGCGGGGTCAAACAACGTATCTACTTGAGAGCACAAAAATTAATATATAAAAACATATTCCAAAGTGGTAAGTAGGGCTTAATTTAAATGTAGCCTGCAACAAGTGCAAGGCTAATCAGTCCTCGATTAATTCAACAGGAGCCATTTTTTTCTTTTTTCTTTTTCTTTTCTTTTGAATGCAATGTATTTTTCATATGGGGACCATATGAATGGCGACTCGCTGTTTCCAGAGAGCTGATTGGTAAGCAGGTGGGTCTTTCATGGGTTTTGATCTTATCCTCTGAACTTAACCTGCTACAAAGCAGGTTAGCCGTAGAACATAAGTTGCTATGGTGATCTATCTCGATGAGAAGTTAACTAGCGTTGTGGTACGGCAAACCTAGGGTTAAACCTGAAGTTACCTCGCTAAGCCACTAATCTTGCTTCGTGGTACACCCAGCTGGTTTTGCTTTTATTGCTTAACTGTGAATCTGTGAGTGTTTGATTTCTGAACAGAATTTAATTTCCCTAGCCTGGTGACGCAATTCAATTCATTTACTGTATGTTTTGGCATACATTGGCAGACAATTCAACTGAACTGAAATTTTTTACTACAAGCTGGCCCTGCAGCTCGCATTCGCAGCTCGGCCGCTGTGCTAAAATACAACAAAATTGTTTTTATGAGTAATTTATGTGATACTGTTGACACAAAACAAAACAAATTGTATACCTCTAAAGTCATTTGGTTACCAGGTGTCCATTTGGAGTCTCCAAATGGCTTTTTGGAAATGCGCCTATGTATTACCCTATAAAAAACAATGCCAAATACTCTTGTTTTGGTATT
>NC_139624.1:3933561-3966061 GCF_964638095.1 Poromitra crassiceps | reverse complement strand
TCTCTGTGACACCATTCTTTGTCATTTTTACCAATCTTTTATTGAAAGTCTTTTAACTTTTTCATTTATTTGCTGGTTCAACGTGTTGTCTGTGAAGGACAGGAATAGCCTAAACGCTATAGTCAAGGTCTGCTCCAGGATTATTGGAGTCCAGCAGAATAACCTGTGCTCCATCTGGGAGAAACGTGTGGTACAGAAGGCAAAAAAGATCATCAGACAATCTAGCCACATTTTGTCCAGTGAATTTGCTCTGATGCCCTCAGGCCGGCGCTACTATGCGCCCCCTAGGAGAACTAACCGCTACTCCAACTCTTTCTTCCCTTCAGCTATCAGGCTGTTAAACACAGACAGTAGTCATTTTAAATGAATGCCTTCACTTATATGAGCGTACAACAGGCTGTACGTATCCTGTCTGTGACGAACAGGTTAGGCTTGCTCATACATATATAGATATATATCTTTTATTTCTTATACATGTTCTCATGTCTTTACATATAGAAATATATGTATACTTTTTATTTCTTGTTCATGTTTATATGAGTCTGATCTGTTATCTCTGACATTATTTGTTTGTTTATGTCATGTCATGCTGTTACGTTACGTCCTGTCATGTCTGAAGTTTGTAGCTCACTGAGCTTTTGAAGGTGTTGGGTAGGCTGTGAAACTGAATTGCCCTTCTGGGATTAATAAAAGTTGTCTGAAGACAGACAGACAGACAGACAGACAGGCAGACAGAGAGACAGGCAGGCAGGCAGGCAGGCAGGCAGGCAGGCAGACAGACAGACAGACAGACAGGCAGGCAGACAGACAGACAGACAGACAGACAGACAGAGAGACAGGCAGGCAGGCAGGCAGGCAGGCAGACAGACAGACAGACAGGCAGACAGACAGACAGACAGACAGACAGACAGAGAGACAGGCAGGCAGGCAGGCAGGCAGGCAGGCAGACAGACAGACAGACAGACAGACAGACAGACAGACAGACAGGCAGGCAGACAGACAAACAGACATACAGACAGACATACAGGCAGGCAGGCAGGCAGACAGACAGACAGATAGGCAGACAGACAGACAGACAGAAGACAGACAGACAGGCAGACAGACAGACAGACATACAGACAGACAGACAGACAGATAGGCAGACAGACAGACAGACAGACAGACAGACAGACAGACAGACAGAAGACAGACAGACAGACAGAGAGGCAGGCAGGCAGGCAGACAGACAGACAGACAGACAGACAGACAGAAGACAGACAGACAGACAGACAGACAGACAGGCGGAGCATCATAACCGTTACTGAAATGTAATGGCATCACCTTTATCTCCTGCAAAACATTTAGACAACAATGTTTTTCTGGATCCTTTCCCCCATTTTCTCCCCAATTGTACATGTCCAATTCCCCTATACTGCCCCGGTCATTGATCCCCCCTCTGCTGATCTGGGGCTAACACATGCTTCCTCCAATACATATGCAGCCACCAGCCGCTTCCTTTCACCTGACAGTGAGGAGTTACACCGCCAGGACGTAGCACGTGGAAGGATCACGCTATTCCCCCAGTCCCCCCACCCCCACCCCCACTCCTGAACAGACCAGAGGAGGTGCTAGTGCAGAGACCAGGGGACATACCCCACCAACTTCCCACCCGCACACAGCCAATTGCGCCTGTATGGATGCCCGACCAAGTTGGAGGTAACATGGAGGCTCCAACCTGCAACCCTCATGTTGGGAGGCAGGGAATCTACTGTATGCTACTACACTGTGCACCGGCTCGCTCCCCACATGGCTGGCCCCTGGCATTGCCGGGGCGACAGTTGAGGTCGATTTGTACTTCCTGATCAACCGTCTCCTACTTCCTGTCTCCTACTTCCTGTACCAGACAACAGACCGCAGCAGCTGCCTGACTGACAGACGTTCCCAGAAGCTCATTGATTACCACTGTCAAGGGCTGCTGGTTCTCAACGTGGGGTCCTTGAGGGGGTTCCAGAGTGTCCCAAGCAAAAATGGAAATCATTTATTTTCACTATAATTCCATCCATAAGTAACACAATGACAGAATGTATGACTATTTTGGTTCCACTTTCTATTCCTGTTCTATTTCTGTTCCTATTTTGATTCCTAGGATCGCCCGCTGCACGGCCTCGCCTGTCCTGCAGTTCTTCACCAAGCTGGCCCTGTAGCTCGCATTCGGCCACTGCGTGGCCTTGCACGCAGCTCGGCTGCTTTGTGGCTTTGCATGTCACAATGCCTATGTATGACATCACTGATGACATCAGTCACTGATGATGTCCATCAGTGACATCATCACTGAACTATAGGTTACATCATCACTGAACTATATCCTTGTGTGTGTGAGTAATTCACTGATGATGTAATTTATGACATCACTGATTATGTCATCAGTGGGACAGACAGAGAAACAGAGAGGCAGACAGAGCCCAGACAGAGAGAGCCCTAGCTCCCATTTATACTGAGGGTTTCATACACTTTCTGTAGTAAAACATCTCAAAGCAAAATTCTTGTCAGACGGGGACTTTGGGATAAAATGTTATCAAATGGGGTCTGTGGTCAAATTTTAGGGGCAGATGAAATTTTCTGGATTAATCGATTAGTCATCTCATCTATAAAATGTCAGAATATGGTGAAAAATGTGGATCAGTGTTTCCCAAAGCCCAAGATGACGTCCTCAAATGTCTCGTTTTGTTCACAAACTAAAGATACTCAGTAGAGGAGTAAAGAAACCAGAAAATATTCACATTTAACAGAATAGAGCTGAGGGCTGCAACCATGGATCTATTCTATTATCTGGATACCGGATAGGTTACATTCATTTGAATGAAGGCTGCTCATTGGAGCATGAAGCAAATTGAAGGGGTTTTCTTCCGGGTTACGGAGGCTGGCTGCCATTGGGCCCAAGGGATGTGCGCGCATGTCTGCTTACACCGTCTCCCGCCGGTGATGCGCGTTCATGTGAGAGAGCTGAACGCAGCGGAGTAGACGCCATAAGCTCCGCTAGGTTTTTCACAATTTACAGTTTTATTTCATCACTAAATTAATTTCTGGTGACTTTTGATGCCTACAAGCAGGGTAGTAGGTTTCAATAATTGCCACTTTACGAACATTATTTTCGAGAAATGGAGCAACAAACAAAGCTACAATTGAGCTGTAATCTTGATTAGATTAAGGTTAGCGTTTTTTTCCGTTTCCTCAGGTGATCCTGGGAGGACAGCTGCTGCCCGCTGTAGTCTGTTGACGCCCAGGCTATGGGTCAGGAGGATTGATCGGAGGATTTTGTTGATCGTTATTGTCATCATAATAAACTGAGACAGCTTGTAAAGATATCTGTGCCCCTTCTTCAAAATGCAACGTTAGACCGAATGGTTAGACGCCATCGGTTATTGTTATTAGTAATTCAATAATGATATCATCAGCATATAAATGGGAGCTAGGGCTCTGTCTGTCTGTTTCTCTGTCTGTACCACTGATGACATCATCAGTGAATTACTCACACACACCAGGCTATAGTTCAGTGATGATGTCACTGATGATGTATCACTGATGTCATAAATCCACTGATGACATCATTAGTGATGTCATAAAGCCCACTGATGACATCATAAGTGATGTCATGAATTCATTCACACACACACAAAGTCATGAGAGAGACTGAGGGAGAGGGAGAGAGGGTAGAGGGAGAGAGAGAGGGAGATACTGAGGGAGAGAGAGAGAGGGGGAGAGACTGAGGGAGAGAGAGAGGGAGACATTGTGCGCGCGCATTGTTGCCGTTGTTTTCCAGGCCGGTTTCTGTCCGGCTGGGCTGAAAACACGTGAGGTGAGCTGGACAACACGGCCTCGCATTTGCCTGGAAACTGATCCAACTGCAAAATTCACAGATATTCCCCGACTTCAACAGAGAATTCATCCGATCCCCAGCTTCCCCCATCTGGAATTTGTGGTTTCTTGAATAAATAGCATTCATATATGTGGCTGAAATATGAACAGCACATCTGCTGTCACAGTAACCCTACAGAATGATGTAAGAAATAGAAATGGGTCTTCTTTGCTTTTGGAGGCCTATCTAAGAATTAAAGGGACAGTTCACTCCTAAATCCCAAATACATAATTTTTCCTCTCACCTGTAGTGCTATATATCCATCTAGATTCAAGATTCAAGATTCAAGATTTTTATTGTCACTCCGTAGTACAAGTATCACGTGTGAAATTCTTGTGATCGTTTTGGTATCAGCTACTGAGTTTAATTGGTGTTATCAGCGCCTTATCACTCCATTCATATCGGCCAGTAGGGCCCTACTTACGTGCTAGTAGGTGCAGTAGGCGGTTATCAGCGATTCAAGTTTCTACATTTCACGTGTAAATCATATTTTAACGCTTTTTGTTGTTTAATCCTAACCCTAACCTTAACCCTAACCCTAACCAAGTTGTTTTATTTGCCTAAATATAAAGTTGTTTGATAACAGCCATTCCCACCTACTAGCAGGCCAGTACAGTAGGTCCCTACTGGCCGATAGGGGCAGATGACAAGCCTACTGACTGAGTGAATGGGGTGGCAACAGTCAGATCGGGTGGTTTTGGAGATATCGGACGTCGAGATGTCTGCCTTCTCTCCAATACAATGGAACTGGATGGCACTTGGCTTGTGGTGCTCAAAGCATAAAAAAGAAGGAAAACTTAACAGCAATGTCTCTTTCCAGAAATCATGACCTGGTTACTCGTGATAATCCACAGACCTAGTTGTGATCAGTTTCATGCAGGAACCATTTTCTTTCGACCAAACTACACCCGCTAGAAGCTAACAGTGTAGTTTGGTTGAAAGAAAACAGCTCCTACATCTGAACTACACCTGCTAGCTGCTAGGCTAGAAGCTAGCGGGCTAAGCTTATCTTGAGTAACCAGGTCATGATTTTCTGGAAAGAGACATTACTGTTGAGGTTTTCCAGTCTGATTGTATTGAAGAGAAGGCAGACATCTCTATGGCCGATATCTTCAAAACTCGGCGACTCACACCAAAACTGGATGGATAAATAGCACTACAGGTAAGAGGGAAAATCTGTATTTTTGATTTTGGGGCGAACTGTCCCTTTAATGTATTTTATGTGTACATTATGTATTTTATTTTATGTGAATGTGTTTTGATCTGTAGCACAGACATCAACAACCTAGGGCACTGGGGCCACCTCTGGCATGCGAAGGGTTAACCAGTGGCATGGCAGCACACAGTAGCAATAAGTGTGCAATTGAGATTTTGGCCAGCGCAAGCGGGCCCTATATCTGGCTTTGTCCAGTCCAATTTGTGTGCCGATTTGAGTACCGATGCTTGTGAACGCTTTATCATGCTGGCCATATGTTAAGTTCTGACCTAGCCTTGTTTTTTGTAGAAATGTTGAAGTGCTCTGCCAAATTACCTACTGTATGTCACAGCCATTTGCACTTACGCAGCCTGTTATTTAGGATATTTACGGTAGTGACCAACGCTACTCTGCTTCTGATTGTTTAGCCTCCTTGCGTTCCATCTTCCATGTATTGCATACATTCCAAAGCAGCAGAGAGCAGATGAAAAGACAATGCCAGGTCCTCCAGCTAAAAATCCTCATGCATACTGAGTGACAAGCAAATTTGAAAATGGCACTCCATATCAAAAAGGTTGCCCACCCCTGATCGAAAACATGCAAAAAATAAACGTCAAGAAAATCAATGGTCCAGAACGCAGCTGCCCGACTTCTCACTCACACCAAATCCTGGCACCATATCACCCCAGTCCAGTCCTAAAACATCTCCACTGGCTTCCCGTCTTCCACCGGATCAACTACAAACGCCTGGTCATCACATACAAAGCCCTTCACCAACTGGCCCCCTATAACATCCCCTACCAACCCCTCCCCACTTCAGCCGGCTTTCTCTCCACCCCCATGTCCAACCTCCGCAGCTTCGGGGACAGAGCCTTCTCCAGGGCAGCTCCCAGGCTCTGGGACTCCCTCCCCCCTGTCATCAAAGAATCCCTCACAGTTTTTCAATCCCGCCTCAAGACCCATCTCTTCTCCTCTGCCTTCTTAGACTCAGCCCTCAGTCTTAATCCGTTTCACTCCTGTAAGACTGAGAATATTACTATTTAAATCTTTGCATAACGTTAGGTGGCGCTGTTGGAAGCCTTGCATCTGAGAACCAATCATGAGTGTTGTGGGCGGGCCTGCTTTCTGGGGGCAGATCTCATGCAGAACCTGTGTCTCGCAAAACATTGTCGCATTTGCGGAGAAACATATTAATCACGTAGAAACAAACAACCTGTTAACTCATTCATGGCCAAAGACGTCTTTGACGTGTTATCAGGAATAGCCAGAGGGCCAATGACGTGTTTGACGTGTTTTTGTTTTTATTAGTGCAGCGCGTAGTTCAAACACTTCCCCAGCCTGTGACATGTTATCAGGTCCCTAGCCTCAAAGCCAAGCCGACAACACGCGATCAAACACATACCGCAGCTGTTGTTTTGAAATGAGCAGGAGGAAAAACAGAGAAACGCGCTTCCTTGTAGAGAGGAGAAACGCCATTGAAACGCCCCTCGGCGCGCTGCACTGCTCGCCTTGCTGCAGGGCGAACCTGGATTGAGTTGTTCGCAGTAGTCAAACCCGTGACGAACATGATCGATCCGGTTCCAGCGCCTGGTCCCAAAGCCAAGCCGGACCCGTTCCTGTGTCGCAGCATTCGTCCCAGCGCGAACGAGAGGAGGAAAACGATGCGAGGCAGAGGAGGCTAGACGCTGATCTCAAACCAGTTTGGTGTTCCCCTCCTATGCTAATTTGCGGGGGAAGGAGGTGCGATCCAGCAGCAGCTGTGGACAGAACTCTCTCTCTGTGTGTGTGTGTGTGTGTGTGTGTGTGTGTGTCTGTGTCTGTGTCTGTGTGTCTGTCTGTCTGTGTGTCTGTCTGTCTGTCTGTCTGTCTGTCTGTCTGTCTGTATGTCTGTCTGTCTGTCTGCACACTCACTCACACTGAGTAAACTGTATTGTTGAATGTAAACAAGGCCAGGTCGAAACCTGGCATAGCCCCGGTGCATGGTATCGTCACACATTTTTTCCAAAGGTGGGTTGTATCATTTTAGATAGTTATTGTCATGCTAATGCCTGTGCAAGTGGTCATTTTTCTGATCAGTTTGTTTTTAAGTACTTATTTGACATATAAAAAGGGATGATTGACAGCTGTGGCAGCCAGTCTCAAGCCATCATCTACAGGCTACAGGCTCTTCACCTTATAGATCTGTTTTAGATAGAGAAGACACTGCTTGGTAAAACAAAAGGAAGACACTGCTTGATCTGTCTACCAGACTGTATATCGATGGACCGCAATAAAAAGGACATTGTTTTGAGAAAGCTGCGCGAAGTTGGTTGGGGACTTAAGTAAGTTCAGAAAATAATGTGTTTTATTAGTTACTCCAGCTACGTTATCGTTTATTTTAATACACAATGGTTTTAATGGAAGCAGACTAGCATTAACCGCTTGTCTGTTTTGCCGGTTTTTGTCGGCTTCATATTACTCTAACCTAACAACCGATAACGATAGCTGGAATAACACAATAATAGACACATATTTTCAGAACTTACCAGGTTTTCCAACTACCTGCATATGCCAGGAAATGTGTTTTATAATGTTAACTCCCGGGTCTAACCATAACATGGGGCCTACACAAGTGTACACAACAACCAGCCAATAGCTAATCGCTAACGCGTTAGCGTTAGCTTACAGACACTGGAGGTTTTATTTTTGGTATTAAAGCAATAAACGTTTTTATATAGATATCTCAGGGAAGTGCTTTGACTGTGGGGATGTTCGTTCAATCTTCACAAGCTCCTCTCTTAGCTGTTGTAAGGATATACAGAGAAGAGACCAGGCAGGCTGGCTAACATTGTGTAAAACAGAAGGAACACACTGCTTTATCTGTCTACCAGACTGTATATCGATGGACCACGTTAGCTAGCTAATTAGCCATGTTAGCTGCCTCAGTAGGTAACGTTAGCCTATAGAGAGTATTTATCTGACGTTTATGTTAGCTACTCCTCAAACCTGCGGGTGGAAATGGTTTATGCGATGCGATGTATGTTGAAGCAAGACAACGTTTTAATGTACCTTGAATTTGACAAATTACGACGGGTCGTGCTCACGCAGATCTAAGCCCTGGCCATCCTAGGCTCAACGCGAGACTCATCAGTCATTCGGATGAGTCTTGCGTTGAGGCTATGGCCATCTGTATTTTTACAAACGCCGAAATATTCCCATACAGCCAACGTTTTTAGATGGGGGAAAGTTCAGGGGGGTCCTTGCGTTCTCCTGCTTTATCACACACATGATTGTAAACACACAGGGACAGCTCCTCACAGCTCCTCTCAAACAGCTGATACCGTGAGGAAGGTATGACGGCAAATCTTAGTGGGGCAGCGGCGCCCTCTAGTGGCCGGCCGCCATTTAGTCGCCTAAAACGGTGCATAATTTGTCTTGGCGACATGCGGGAACGTAAGGCCCCTGGTGCATTACCAGCACCGGGGCCAAAAAAGCACTTCATGTATATATATATATATATATATATATATATATGTATATATTTTTTTTTTGTCATTTGTGTCATAATGAATAATATTTACATGTCTGATGTCAATACAGTTCAAAATAAAAGAATTGAGAGCGAGTTCTGCCTGAGATTGTGTCTTTTACAAAAATTGCCTTTTCTGCTGTTTCTCTTCTCCGAGAGACCTTTTTGGTGAAAACAGGGTGTAAATAAATGGCTATAAGTAGAGTACAGAACATGCTAAAAGCTCACTTTTTTTTTCCTGGTGAACCCAGAGACGTACATCTTCATTTTGAGGTATTGCAAATCACTTTGGTGCTAATAGATAATTTACTGTGGGTCTTGAAAGATGACCAACAATTATGAAAATCTTTGGCCTGTGCTAAATATTGGTAGTCCTAAACTGGCCATGAATGAGTTAATAGGACGTGTTTCATCCGGCCCCGGCGGCTAGAGGTCTTTCCCCCAGCGATAAACCCGACTCCCGAGGCTAACGTTACAGAGCCTGCTGGCTGCTGATGACTTCACACAAGTTCACAGTATCAAGCGGACCACTTCCGGGTAGGAAAAATGATTGTAAAATAAACCACAGCTATAAATTTTGTTTGGAGCATATCAGCTTCATGCTCTGTGTTAGGACTATGATAAATGGCATTGCCGCTACCAAATAAAATTCTAATAATAAATGTAGGCGTGTCTGCTGCCGGCGGTTCTCGCCGGGCTCGGACAGACAGTTTCTGACAGTGAAATTCCCAGACGTTTGGTGGCGCAGCTCACCAAACGTCTGGGAGCCGAGACTACTGCCTTCTCTTAGTCCCCCCCCACCTATCCCTGTGTGTCTGTGTCATGTTTGTCCATTGTCTGTTGCACTATCGTCATTTCCTTAGTGTTTAGTGTATAGTGTAGCATCTTTGAGTCCTTGAAAAGTGCGATATAAGTCCCATGTATTATGATTATGATTATGATGATGATTATTATTTCATATGTAGGTACATTTTGTGTGGATTTCCAGGAACTTCAATGAATCCTTCTGAAATTAAAGTGGGTGAGAGGAGAATGAGTATGGGCAGTGGGTTACCGGAGTGGGGTGAGCGGTATCTGAAGTCCTCCTTGGTGAGCAGCAGCAGGGCCTTGCCGTTCATCTGGAAGGTGGTGGAGGTGATGGGTCTCAGGGCAAACTCCCTCTCTGCCCAGCGCAGCCACTGAGCAACGTCCTCCCTGCTCCACAGCACCGGCTGCAAGCCTGCAACCGTATGGAGGCAAGACCTTTAACAGTTAATATCTTGGATATGTATGGAGTGCCAAAGTCACAACCTCTTCCACATTCAGCATACACACCAAGGGATTTCATCCCCGATTCATTTTTCCATAGATATTTCGTGAAATTATTATTAAAAAAAATCTAGTTTTACTTGGTCAAACCAAGCGATTCAGCTATATTTAGAATCAGGAGAGACACATTTCACTCAGACAAAAAAACTTGAATGCGTTCAGGTAAAACTATTTATATGCATTTTATGAAATATCTATGGAAAATTGAATGGAGGATGAAATCCCTTGGTGCAGATGCTGAACCCGGAGGAGGGTGTGACTTTGGCTCTCTATTGCAGATATCCGTAATTCAATTCTTCCTAGTCACACAGAACATTTCAGATATACACAATGACATTCTTCCTATAGGACAAATGACCTCACTTTTGCCATCATTACTCAGTTGTGGATATCAGCTACTGAATTATGACTCAAATAGTTGTCATTCCGGTTCAAGATATCTTTATTTCCCCTCAGTTTTATTTATTCAGGGAAGTCTCACTGAGAGCAATGCTTTTTCAGGAGTGCCCTGTTCACATTTACACCTGGAAGCCGCCCAGTACAACCACAGTCTGGTCTGCTGGCCACTGAGCAGCTCCACTGGAGCGGCTGGGGTTAAGGGCCTTGCTGAAGGGCACCTCAGTGGTGGCAATGAGGGAGGGGCAAGCACTGCCTTTTTCACTTTCCCCACCCAGATTTATCCTGCTGGTCCTGGGGATTGAACCAATGACCTTCCGGTCACAAGCTCGCTTCTGATGATAGACTCTGTTTACTTTGTGAGTTACACGAAATCGAAAATGAGATTCACTTCCTATTTTACTGCACTGCTTATGATGATGCAAGGGTCGTACTCTTTAATAAAAATGTCCTCTATTTATGGTGACTTCTTTGAGTTGGATGACTATGAGAAACTCGAGCTGTGTTTCAAACTAGAATGACCGCAACGCGGACTTATGCCTCCGCCATTAGTTGATTCTGGAGTCCAAATCGCCATTTGAGGCAAATTGGAAGAGATTCCGTCAAGACGCTCCTGTGATGTTGCGTTACAGAGCTTGGAAATTGGGTGTGTGAGAGGTCACAGTGACCTTGAACTTTGACCACCAAAATGTAATCAGTTCATCCTTGAGTCCAAGTCGATATTTGAGAAAAGTTTGATTAAATTCCGTCAAGGCATTCCTGAGATATCGCGTTAACAAGCTTGAAAATGGCGTTCGAGAGCTCACCTTGACCTTTGACCTTTGACCACCAAAATCTAATCAGATCATCCTTGAGTCCAAGTCGATGTTTGAGACAAGTTTGATTAAATTCCGTCAAGGCATTCCTGAGATATCACGTTAACAAGCTTGAAAATAGCGTTTGAGCGGTCACAGTGACCTTGACCTTTGACTTTTGACCACCAAAATCGAATCAGTTCATCCTTGAGTCTAAGTAGATGTTTGAGGCAAATTTGATGAAATTCCGTCAAGGTATTCGTGAGATATCACGTTAACAAGCTGGAAAATGGCGTTTGAGAGGTCTCAGTGACCTTGACCTTTGACCACCAAAATGTAATCAGTTCATCCTTGAGTCCAAGTCGATGTTTGAGACAAGTTTGATTAAATTCCGTCAAGGCATTCCTGAGATATCGCGTTAACAAGCTTGAAAATGGCGTTCGAGAGGTCACAGTGACCTTGACCTTTGACCTTTGACCACCAAAATCTAATCAGTTCATCCTTGAGTCCAAGTCGATGTTTGAGACAAGTTTGATTAAATTCCGTCAAGGCATTCCTGAGATATCGCGTTAACAAGCGTGAAAATGGCGTTCGAGAGGTCACAGTGACCTTGAGCTTTGACCTTTGACCACCAAAATCTAATCAGATCATCCTTGAGTCTAAGTCGATGTTTGAGGCAAATTTTATGAAATTCCATCCAGGCGTTCCTCAGATATCGCGTTAACAAGCTTGAAAATGGCGTTCGAGAGGTCACAGTGACCTTGACCTTTGACCTTTGCCCACCAAAATCTAATCAGTTCATCCTTGAGTCCAAGTCGATGTTTGAGACAAGTTTGATTAAATTCCGTCAAGGCATTCCTGAGATATCGCGTTAACAAGCGTGAAAATGGCGTTCGAGAGGTCACAGTGACCTTGACCTTTGACCTTTGACCACCAAAATCTAATCAGATCATCCTTGAGCCTAAGTGAATGTTTAAGGCGAATCTGATGAAATTCCGTACAAGCGTTCCTCAGATATCGCGTTAACAAGCTTGAAAATGGCGTTCGAGAGGTCACAGTGACCTTGACCTTTGACCTTTGACCACCAAAATCTAATCAGATCATCCTTGAGCCTAAGTGAATGTTTAAGGCGAATCTGATGAAATTCCGTCCAGGCGTTCCTCAGATATCGCGTTAACAAACATCGTACGGACGTACGGACAGCCGTACGTACGTACGGACGGACAACCCGGATCCATAATGCCTCCGGCCTGGCTATCGCCGGCGGAGGCATAAAAAAGGAATCTTCCTCACTGCAAATTTTACATGTCAAGCATGGGAGCAGAGACAGAACCTCTTATTTAGAATCTGATGTATGTATGTTTAATATTACTGTCCTGCCCATTGCTGTTTTGTGACTTGTATTTTAAATGTTTTATTTTTAATTTAAATGCTGTAAATGTGTGATGTTTTTATTGTGTATGTGTCTTGTAAACCCATGGGTGTTGGGCACCTTGAGTGCATGACACTTAAGTAAATCAATCATCATAAAATAAACCAATCATCATCTCTAACCGTTGGGCCACCACTGCCCCATGCCTACATTGTACTTTTAGATATCTTAAATTCAGTTTTAACTAGTCAGAATGAGGTTAGGTATCTCAAACTGGAATTAGGATAGCATGGGGGGGGGGGGGAGGTGGCTGGGGGGAATAGTGTGATCCTGCTGGTGAAACTCCTCGTTGTCAGGTGAAAAGCTGAAAAAACTTGATAACAAAGCAATAGTCATCATTTAATTGGAGATATCTACAATTCACATTACAGATAATGTGCAACTGAATGGTAGATACAGTATCTGTCATGAGAAACCCCATACACATGAATGGCAAAAGTGACGTCATTTTGTCCTATTCACCTTATGTAGCCACGCCCATTTGACCCGGTTGTGTGGTTGTGTCACGACCTCCGGCTAAAAAAAAAAAAAAAAAAAAAAAAAAGCCGGCTACTCCAATATCATCTAACTCTGAATTAACTAATAATTTGGCCAATTGTATGTAACATACCAAATAAAAGCAAACGGCAATGTCTAAGAATGCAATGCCATGTAACTGGCTCGTTAATTCTCGCATTCAAGGGAGCTGCGCTCGGAGGAGACTGAAAACCATATGAAGCTTTCTATGTTGGAGTCCAGGTATGTTTTGTACAAGGACGTCTCTCAGTATGTTGCTGTTAACTGCCCATTTCGTTGTTTTCTTTTTGTTGATCTCATCTTTTTCCTCTTCGACTTGATTTGTATCACTCGGACCGCAGCTGCGGGGGATGTTCAACGCATTCCTGCTCTAAAAACAACTTTCTTCTTCTGACGTTCTTTTGTATTTCGCGCCGTGACCACCGGAAGTGTTAACACAACCCGGAAGAATTTGGCTCCACCCCCACGTCTGAACATAAGGTGAATAGGAAGATTGACGTGGATATCTGAAATGACAATTGTGGATAGGAAGAATGAAATGACAGATATCTCTAACTGTCGTTTTGATTAGTCAGAATGATGTTATATCTGGAATGTTAATTGAGCAATTATGCAATTTATCTGTGTTTATTTAGGTGTGTACACTATGTAGCCTATGTGTGTACATATATTCATGTTTGTGTATGTTTATGTATGTACGTACGTATGTATGCATGTATGTATGTATGCATGTATGTATGCATGTATGTAGGAAGTAGGCTCATATCATCATATTTATGTATACCTTTGTAAATGTGCATGTATTCTTATAGTATTGTATTGTAGTTTGTTTTATGCTTTCTTTCTTGTCAAGGTAGAGGAGTGTCTGGCGCTTCAGCCCCTCCACAGAGGGAGGTCGGTGCTCTCAGGACAGGACAGTATTCACAACAGAAATAAATGGGTAAACCCAAGAAGGACCTGGAGCACTCGATTCACTGGGATACATTTCATTCAATTTCATTTCGTTTCATTTCATTTATTTATTTATCTCGAACAATAAAAGACAAAACAGTAAAAGATCAATCATAAACAAACAACACATTTGAATGATAAAAATATATATATGAAAGACAATAGTTATGTTCGAGAAGGAGCAGGAAGAAGCACAATGCTTATCTTATCCTGCCCCTACTTCAACAATGAGATTTTAAATCTTATATTTAAAATAAGTAAATCAAATAAGAAGCAATTTCACAAAAGCATTTACATCATCACCACCATCATGGTTGTAAACATCTACATGTTGTCATCATCACTAGGTGCAGACCTATTTTTTTTACTCTGATGATGTCGTGTCGAAACGTTGGTCTGCATCTATATTGAATTAAATTGAATCGAGTGCTCCATGGTCCTTCTTGGGTTTACCCATTTATTTCTGTTGTGCTTTCTTTCTTGTATTGAGATTTGTTACGTGCTTACTTATACTTACATATTAATCCAGCATAGTCAAACTCAGCTACTGTAATAAATGTTAAACGGGCTTGAAATAGATGAGATCAGTGAAGAAGAAGTGGTGAGACGGGGGAGGAGAGAGGAAGGAAGGAAGGAAAGGCAGGAAGCGGGAGGCGGTGGGGGAGGGGAGGGGAGGGGAGCGGGGGAGGAGAGGAACCAGGAGGCCCGCGCTGTAAAGAGGATATGAGGAAGTGAAGAGAAAAGAGAAAAAAAGAAAAAAGGAGAGAGCGATTACGGGAACGACAGCAGAGAGAGAGAGAGACAGAGAGAGGGAGGGAGAAAGAGACAGGGAGAGAGACTGGGAGAGAGGGAGGGAGAAGGATAGAGAGAGAGGGAGAGAGAGAGGGAGAAGGAGAGAGGGAGGGAGAGAGAGAAACAGAGAGAGGGATAGAGAGAGAGGGAGGGAGGGAGAGGGAGAAAGAGAAGAGGAGAGAGGGAGGGAGGGAGAAGGAGAGGGAGGGAGAGAGACACACAGAGAGAGAAGGATAAAGAGAGAGGGAGCGAGACGGAGAAAGAGAAGAGGAGAGAGGGAGGGAGAAGGAGAGAGAGGGGATAGAGAGAGAGGGAGAGAGAGGGAGGGAGAAGGAGAGAGATGGGGAGAGAGAGGGAGAGAGACAAGGAGAGAGGGAGGGAGAGACACAGAGGTGGGGAGGGAGAGAGAGAGGGGAGAGGTCACAATAAAAGATGAGAGGAGAGATAAATGAGAGGTGGAGGGCAGAATGAATGAAAAGGATCAAAGAAAAGGGAGGATACTGTATAAGACAAATGTTCAGAGGTTATTTCAGTGGTGAACTCGTCCTGACACGTCACTCTTTACAGCCTCAACACAGAATACCGCCTGAGCATGCTCCTCAATGGACTTTTTCACAGCAGCCATTTTGTATCTAAAAGGCAGGGTACACACAGGTGCAACCAAAACATTAATGAGGGCCCCAGCAGTGGAACACCTAAAGCAGGAATGGGCAACTTCATTGATAGAGAGGGCCACAAAAAAATGTCCTTGCTACCAACTGGCCAGATTGTGACCGTGCACTTCCAACATAGCCTATTGTAACCACATCACTCCCAATTATAGCTACCAATTTGCTGAAAAGGACAAAATATATACTGGTAACCAAAGTGTATTATCCAACATGCTTCTATTCATTTAATGAACTTAGGGAGAGATATACCAATATTTCAGTGCAATTGAGTCTCAAAAAACAAAAAAACTGGGAGATTTTTTTCTTCCCCCGCTTTTTGTTTTGTTTTGGTCCAAGTCAAATGTTTTATGGTCACTCGCAATTCATCTCATAGATCTCTGTGTGTAAGGATTTTATGAAACATCAATGGAAAAATTAACGAGGAATTCACTTCCTGAGGTCCCATGCGGACCCGGGAGGGGGGTGGGACCACTCCATTGGTTGAAACCCGGAAGTACACCCCAGCGGTGAGAGAAATTGCAGGCTCGGACGTGACAAAAAAAACTCTCGGTATTGAAAATTATGCAATATTGTAGATATATGTAGATTATATAATCAGCCCACAGCTGATTAGGAGCTGTTCTCAAACCCAGGCTGAATACGAATAGTCACTCCCATAACTCCTTTTCCTACCTTTTCCTTGACCTCACCCGAAGTAAAACATGCAGTGTTTTTTTGTTTTGTTTTGTTTTGGCCCCATGTAGGCTACATTATTACACTTCTCTAGGGTCAATACGCCACTGGTGACCAAATCTTTATTTTTTTTTGCAAGTAGGAGGAGCTTAATGTAGCCTACGTGGAGAGGGGAGAAACACTGCGTGTTTTTTTCTTCTGGCGAGGTCAAGGAAAAAGTAGGAAAAGGAGTTAGGAGGAGGGACTATTCGGATGGAGCCCCAGCCCACATAAGCTGACGGCTCTGAGCTGATGCATTCAATTGGCTCAACCAAATACAAATAGTGAATAGTTTTCACTATTTGGTTCTTCAGTAAGTCTATGGGGTTTTAGAATGGGGATTTCACTTAAAGGATGGCTTTACCGGTAATCAACCCACTTTGTATCATTAATAATCTCTGTAATATAAGCACATGGTCAGTGTTTACCTTCTCTCTGTTTCCCTAACGGAGATCTCCCATTTCCTCCTCTGCCAAAGCGCTCTGTTTTGACGCGTTACGCGTCACAACGGAGCTGCAGAAGTTCTGCTGGAGAGGCAGAATCTGCTCCGAGGGCGGCTGTTATTGTTTATTTTTATTTTGTTTAAGTATGCGCACATCCACGAAGAATGCACGGAGAGCCTTAACGCACCCTAATGACTTGCAACTGGTGGGGGCGGAGTTTCTGCAGACAGGAGCAGGAGCAAATTCACTGTGTGGTAAACAGTGTTGGGGGTAACTCATTACAAAAGTAACATATTACATGTAATATATTACTTTTAGCAGTAACTCAGTAATATAACTTATTACTTATAGGATTTCAGTAATATTATACCAGTTACTTTGTCAAGTAACTCAAGTTACAAATTTAGTTACATTTTATTAAATCAAAGCACATATTGAAAAAAGATACAATCATTTCCTAATCAAACTGTGTGTTTTTATGCAAATAACCACTATAGATGACAATAACAAAGGAAAAGAATAACATTTAGAATTTTGGATTGTTTACACTGACTTCAAGGCGGTGGAAATTATTTTTCGGGATTGTTCCGGGCCAGCGATGTCATTCTGCTGCAGCTGTTGTTTTGGTAAATGTAATGCAAAAGTAGTGTAATAAGTAATGAGTTACTCTACACAGAAAGTAATATTGTAAAGTAACATATTACTTTCAAATGAAAGTAACTAGTAAAGTGTAGTATATTACATTTTGAAGGTAACTTGCCCAGCGAATTTGGGTTCAGCAGGATACTCTTCACAAACGTGAATAACTTTTATGCCTTTTGAAGCGTTTTATAAAAATCGTGTTAAAAAAAGAAATGCATTTACGTTCCAAAAGTCATAAAAGTTATTCACGTTTGTGAAGATTATCATGCAGAACCCAGATTCACGTTCCCATAAACTTTTGTGAACCACAGACCTTATTTTATGCATTTAAGCGAAACCCCCATGTTAAATCCCATAGACTTTTCCACTGAAGAACCCAGAAGTATACTTCCGGACTCATTCCTGCAGCTCTGTATTTAAATCTGCTTCAGTCTGCCTGCCTAACAATGCTGCTTCCTCTACAAGCCGTTTGCAACCCGCCTCCTCCCCAGCTCCTCCTTTCATGCTGTGTCTGACTTAAACAAAGTCATTTCTGTTGTCATTGTTGCTGCTCTGTTCTGTACCTGGGGCTCTTTTGTTGCTCTCCTTGCCTAAAGGCTTCCCATGTAGCTCCCAGAAGCTGCTGCTGCTGCTCTCTTAGGCTTTCCATGTATGCTCATGGAAGGGCAGGAAGCCTCCAGAACAGAGCCATACCACCAAATATAACTTGTGCAAATATCAATAAAAGCTGTATTTTTTTTTTTACTAAAGTGGTCCTGACTGAAATGCGGCTTTCAGGCAAGTAGCCTACATGTATGTAAAAGTAGGGTTGATCTAAAGGGAGCTGTCAGTGGATTTTGCACCTGTTTGGAGTCAGACTAATTATTGACAGTCATGCTTAGTCTCCGTTGAGGCTGCACACTGTATAATGTGAGGATGGAGAGATGAGGACACATGGAGAGAGAGAGAGGAGGGGAAACAGGGAGCACTGTGGGAACAGAGCTGAGAGAGATCTGCACTGGTCCAAAACACATTAGAGCAAGAGAAGAATCACACCGAGAGCAAACGTTCATGAGGAGAATATGAACAATATGAACAATACCCAGCAATTTACTAATGCAAACATTTCTCTGAGGCAGAACTAATCTTGATGATTTGAACTTCAGTGGGCGGAGCTAAGATACCACCGTTTTTCATAGTGTTAGTTGGCTAACTGAAATGTTGGCTGTATTGGAAATTGCCTACTATACTACTGATTTGGTCAAAATGTAGCATGTAGTATGCAACAAACAAACAAACAAAAGCCAAATCTGCAGTATGCCAAAAATACCCGGATGTCGTAATGCTTCGGAAAAAACAGTATGCATCCGACCCGTCTACCTCACCTAAAGCGCTGGGACAGCCACAACAACCGCCCGGTCACTTTAGCGACAATCTGGGCTGGATTCACAAAACCTTCTACGAAAAGAAAAGAAAAATCGTCCCAGGTCCCACTTTTTTCTAACGTTGTAATCCATAAGATTTGAGTTTTGTTCTCTTGGGTGACACCTATGGTGATGAGCAGTAATTGCAGGTGAGATCTAAACAGTGTTATTATGTGACATTAGTCAGTTTGTTCAGCTATAGTAACCACCCGTAATGCTGGCAGAGACCAGAAAAAAGTAGCTTGTTATCCTATACTTCACACAAGAGTTGTCAGGAACCTACAGTAACCTACAGATTAAGACTATTGTGTTAGCTCCGCCCACCCTGTGTCACCACAGACACCAAGTTCATAAATGCTGAAAATGCAAAGGCTTCCATCAATGGGCAATAGGCTCAATCAACATTGTGTTAACTCACTGTCAGTTAGATAGCAATCTGGGAACCCACCGGTTCAACAAAAAACAAAAAAAACTCTCGAACCTCTGGGGGCAGCCTGTGGTGCAACAGGAACTCAAGAGGCGCGGTCAACAGTGGAAGAAAATCCCTTTCCGCTCCCTGCAAGCTCTGCCACTGGCTCCAACCGACCGGCTCTGACCATTAATGGATTTATTTTCCGCTGCCTGCGTGTCGCTCTCAAATCCGTCCGTCGCTATGAAACAACAACATTACTAGCTCGTTGCTAGTCGCGAGTAGCAACTTGCTATATGCTGAAAATGGTAAGTTTTGACTACACACCGGTCACGTTCACTTCATTTTGATCGGGTAAAGCGCAGCATGCGTGCGAGCGCTGTTACACCCCTTTTGACAGAGCCTGCCGACAGATTTCCGATGCAAGTCGAAAGTCTGTCTCGAGAGATTAGTTAGATAGTGACTTAGACATTTATTTAGATGAAAATCTTATGGATTATAACTTTAACCTTAGTGTTAAGAAAAAATATTCTCAAAAACAGTTCTTATGTATTCTTATGTTAAACCTTAGGAATAAATGGTATTCTTGAAATGACAGTTGATTTCTTTCTTAACTTTAAGACAGCCCTTCCCCAGTCTTCAAATTCCTACGGTGAAAATGTAAGCCCATAAACACATTTCAGACAAGTAGGTTCTAGGTCAAAGTCTACATACTGTTCTTTCCCCTACACCTACCATTAAGATTAACATTTATTATACAGCTTTATTTATTGTAGGGTCACTAGGCCTCTGCCTACTTGACTGTATATCTTATTTTCTTTGCTAGCTTGCATATTTTCAGAGACAGGGATCTCATGTCTGTTGAGAATAAGCTAGTTTATGCTCATGTGGAAAATATGCAAAATAATCTAGCAAGAAGCTAACAAAGATAAATAGCTAGATGCCTACTTGACTAGCTTATTTATAACAGACACCAACAAATAGCAACCAATGTTTTCTTTGGCTCTAGTTGCCCTAGTGGGTTTCCCCCACTTGTTAGCACTTTGGGTTGCCTCCTAGTATGTAAGAAATGTGTAAGGAATGAGGCTGTCACTAAGAAACTATTGGGGAATTGCACTTAAGGACCTTCTTAACAACTTCCTAAATGTTCCTCTTATGTCATTTCTTAAGAACAAATTGGTGAATCCGAGCTGGTTCCTTCCAATCGTCATAGGCTACCCCTCTCTCAGGTAAATGTTCATCTTCACAGCATGGTGCTTTGCTATGTTTACGTCCACTTTCCAAACGCCAAAAGCAGCTAAGACTGGCCTATTGCAGAATTAAATCCATTTAACACTTTCATACTGCATGCTACTATGAAAAGCTTACTGCATGCTACAGTTGTTGCATGCTGCAGTTGTTACAAATAAACCTTTTGCCACTTTACTGCTGGTCATCCAAGGTACCGCTGAAGTACCTCGTGCGTTCCTTGTTCTGTCTTTGTTCTTTACAAAAGCCCCCCTCACTGCTGCTACGGCAGCACTGCAGCAAAGTAACCGAATGAAATGAGAAACACCTGTACTAGCATACTGCATTCGACAGTAGTGTTTTTGTTTTTGTTTGTATAGCCTACTGCATATAGTACATGCTATACATCTGAGCCAAATCAGTACGTACTGCTCGTATAGTATTTTGAATGTTTGACACTCATGAGTCATTTAATAGGGACACACAACCACCTCACTGTGTGAATTTGCGCTCTCCTGATTTACAGTATGACTCAGGTTAACCTCTCTCTCGCTCTCTCTCCCACACACACACACACACACACACACACACACACACACACACACACAGAGCAGAGTGTGTCGTTTCTTGTGTCTCACTTATCGTTCGGGCTCAAACGTTTCCTCGGGTCGGGGCCAGCTGTTATCTTTGGCAGTGCGGCGCTGTAGCTGTCACAGTAACAGGAGCCCTGTGCTCGATCCCCGTCAAACAGAGGAAGTTTTCACAGAGAGCAATCAATATCAAATGAAACCCTGTCCAGATCATCAGCTTCCCATTTTGCCCGCTCCACTCTCCGCACATCCAGACCTCCACTCTCCGCACATCCAGACCTCCTCCGCACATCCAGACCTCCACTCTCCGCACATCCAGACCTCCACTCCCCTCACATCCAGACCTCCACTCCCCTCACATCCAGACCTCCACTACCCGCACATCCAGACCTCCACTCCCCTCACATCCAGACCTCCACTCCCCTCACATCCAGACCTCCACTCCCCTCACATCCAGACCTCCACTCCCCTCACATCCAGACCTCCACTCCCCTCACATCCAGACCTCCACTACCCGCACATCCAGACCTCCACTCTCCGCACATCCAGACCTCCTCCGCACATCCAGACCTCCACTCTCCGCACATCCAGACCTCCACTCCCCTCACATCCAGACCTCCACTCCCCTCACATCCAGACCTCCACTACCCGCACATCCAGACCTCCACTCCCCTCACATCCAGACCTCCACTCCCCTCACATCCAGACCTCCACTACCCGCACATCCAGACCTCCACTCCCCTCACATCCAGACCTCCACTCCCCTCACATCCAGACCTCCACTCCCCTCACATCCAGACCTCCACTCCCCTCACATCCAGACCTCCACTACCCGCACATCCAGACCTCCACTCTCCGCACATCCAGACCTCCACTCTCCGCACATCCAGACCTCCACTCCCCTCACATCCAGACCTCCACTCCCCTCACATCCAGACCTCCACTCCCCTCACATCCAGACCTCCACTCCCCTCACATCCAGACCTCCACTACCCGCACATCCAGACCTCCACTCCCCTCACATCCAGACCTCCACTCCCCTCACATCCAGACCTCCACTCCCCTCACATCCAGACCTCCACTCCCCTCACATCCAGACCTCCACTACCCGCACATCCAGACCTCCACTCTCCGCACATCCAGACCTCCACTCTCCGCACATCCAGACCTCCACTCCCCCCACATCCAGACCTCCACTCCCCGCACATCCAGACCTCCACTCCCCTCACATCCAGACCTCCATTCCCCTCACATCCAGACCTGCTCTCCCCCCACACCCAGACCTCCGCTGCTCTTCCAGCTCCAGACCCAGATGTGACAGGGCAGGGCTGATAAGCCCTGCAGCACGTGGCCCTGCAGCACGTGGCGCTGACCCTCAGAGTGACAGGTCACTATATGAGCAGACGCCTCAGGTGTTTCACAACCACAGGAACCAGCATCTGGCAGATACATGACTAGACTGCCGCATGTTTCCTTGTATGTTGGGGCTCTCCAACCTTGTACTGACATTTGGTCGGACCCCTCTTGGTTTCGCTTTTTAACGCACTGGGTATCCCTTTTTCCTCATTTTTCGATGCCACAATTCGCTCAATTTTTCAGTCCCTTAAGGATTTCACTTGAAAATTGCGGGAACTGGCAAAAATGATGATGGGGAAAAAACTGCGAGTGACAGACTCCCCCCCCCCCCCCCCCCCCAAAAAAAAATACTAGTACCTAATGGCAACTTTTTTTTAAACAAAATAAAACGCAATTTGTTGAGATTTATGTGATCTTTTTTTGCAGTAAAATTGCAAAACTGGCAAAAATTGCAAGTTGGGGAACCTGTTTTGCCGTTTCTGTGGCGAAATCGCAGGAATTTGGAAAGATTGCAAACCCCGGCAAATGGTGAATTTGCATTATTTAGTGTGATTGCAAAATTGCTATTTTTTCCACACTAAAAGACCGTAGCCAAGAACTGGTGTTACGGTTATTAGTGACAGTCTGAACTGAACTGGTGTTACGGTTATTAGTGACAGTCTGAACTACAGCTGACTCATCTGCAACAAAATGATGGTGTTTGGCTGTTTTTGTTTTGGAACTGTGAAGAACTGATCCCCACTGACTTCAGATGAGTTGAAGAAGGATGCTATGGAACCGCCTCCTTGTGTGTTACAGTATAGGGACTAACTTCACCTGTGTTTACACTGGCATGGGGGGGATGATATCATTTTCATTTTTGGGTGAAAAACCCTTTCTGAATAAATCTAACTCATACGGGATGGATCTGGGATGTAGCGTCCGGCACACTTTTAGCGTCTAGTACTCGCAATCGATACGAGTTGGCCTGCCATCTGCGCGGCGTGCACCAGCTGCACACTCCTCTCCCGCGGGTGACAAGCAGCAGTGCACTCTGGGTCACGGGGTCACGGCTGCGGTATGTTGTCTCCAGGGCCAGAGAGAGAGAGAGGGGGGGGGGGGGGGGGGGGGGGAGAGGGAGAGAGACAGCCAGAGACAGAGAGAGAGAGAGAGAGAGAGAGGTGCCTCACTCTCTGCCAAAACCCCTCTGAGATCCGGTCTCTCCGCCGGCCGCGGCCATCTGCACCGAGCCCAGCGGAGGAAGGGGGGGGGGAGGGTTGGGGGCAAACAAACGTGTCCCACAACGCGCTCTGGCAGGAAGCAATCCAGCGTGGGCTCCGTTTCAGCACAGGAAACTTCCCGCGGTAAGGTTAGAGAGCGACACAGCTTGGAGGTTTATAACAGTCAGGAGAGAGCGGGAGAGAGAGAGAGACTGAGCAGAAATGGATAGTGTACAAAA
This sequence comes from Poromitra crassiceps, assembly GCF_964638095.1. Classification (NCBI taxonomy): domain Eukaryota; kingdom Metazoa; phylum Chordata; class Actinopteri; order Beryciformes; family Melamphaidae; genus Poromitra; species Poromitra crassiceps. The sequence continues at coordinate 3,942,384 of NC_139624.1, read as the reverse complement.
AGATGAATGAAGGCAAAAGAGGTAAAAAGCCTGGGCTGAGTTTGAATTGTCAAAGAAAAATGACATCCCAACTGCTATTCCAAACTTTTCCTTGACCTGGATGGAAAACGTTATAACCTGACGCTGCCAGATGGTTTGTTTTCACACAACCATCTGGGAACGAGTCGCTCGGGAAAATTCTTCAAAGGGCCGGCACTTTCAGAAAATGCTTGGGAGGTGATTGGATGAACCATCTGTCTATCACGGGCTGGCTCTCGCTGGCGTCACACCAAAGCCCGCCCGTAGCTGCCTCATAGGACGCTCATGGTTCAGATTCAAACCAATAGATTGGAGCGTGGCAAGATGGATTTGTTGTGTGATCATGATGTCATGATCTCGCGTGAATCCAGCTGCCTCGTTAGGAAAACGTCATGAGGTCACCATTTTCATCCTCCGTGTCTGTAACGTCCCTCGTCTGTTCAAACAAAGCAATGAAAAGGAGAGCGAGCATGCAATCAGATGCAGATCAGTGCCATCATGTTCAGCTTCTTTTTCTCGCGATATGAGATTGCATCTCAACGATACATATTGTCACGTTTTGATATCGCAATATATTGTGGGATGATATATTGTGACATCCCTAGTAAATACCTATGCATCCCGCCGTTGATCATTTTCTTATAAATGTATTTTGCACTGGCCCACACACCCTAAAAATATTACAATGGAAAGTCTTGTACATGTACTTTGAGTAATTTATTACCAGCCAGGTAATCTTTTCTTTTTACTTTTACTTGTGTAGTTCTTCTCAAATGGTAAGTTTATCTTTTAATTGATTGCTTTTTATTACCTCCGCCAACAGAGTTGGCTGGGAGGTTATGTTTTCGCCCCGTTTGCCCTCTCAAAAAGTTACAACCGGATTCGCACAAAACTTTCTAGACAAGTAGATCATCGGCCAACTAAGAACTGATGAACTTTCCACGCCCACTGGCCAAAACGGGGTGTGGCAACGGGCATGGCCAATCTCAAAAAGACGCCTAACTTCCCAACGGATTCACGTAACACCACGACACTGTGGAGAAAGGTTGGCGGAGGTACGCATAAAGGGTTTTCCGTAAGCGCCAGCTGCCAGCTAAATGGCCGGACATTAAAACATTTCCAGCCGGCTACTTTCTCACTGTCACAATAACCAGTATTGCAATACCGCGCTATAGACAAGCCAACCAACCGCCACAACCAACCGCCACAACCGTGCTGTGTTGTTGTGTGTAATTCAGAGGTGTCACTTCCTGAGCTGGCCTTAATAGTTTCCCTGCTGGGCTGTTTGGATCTTCAGGCCAATCATCATGTTTAAACATGAAGCAAAAAGTGTTGAATCACATCACAGCACTTCCCATACACAGCGCTGCCCCCCTCCCTCCGCTGTGAGCAGAGACTGTACTTATTGATGTGCAAATTGGCATGTGACGTCAGTTTCCCCCCCGGCTGGCTACTATTTTCGCCCAGCTGGACATTGTATGCACTAGCCTATAATGCAAGTAGCTGTAGTTTATGGGGCTATATTTTACTTTGACTTGAGTAGAGATGTTCAGTACTGCTTTACCCCCCTGCTGACTGAGAGCCTGGAGCTGAAGCATAGATCCAGGTCCTTGACTAAACCGTGGGCTCATAATCCACTCTGATGACACATCACTCTCACTCCGTGGTTTCTCAGGCCCCCACTCGCTCACACTTGTCTCCACACACACACACACACACACACACACACACACACACACACACACACACACACACACACATGCACGCACGCACACAGACACCTACACACAAATGCACGTGCACACACACACACACACACCTACACACACACACCTACACACACACGCACACACACACACACACACCTACACACTCACGCACACATACACACTCAAACAGCGCACAATGTTGCCAAGGCAACTCGTAAGCGCTTGGGATGAGCGGGGGTGAGAGGAGGATGAGGTCACCGGTGTCGTGTTTCGGCGTTGCGGTGCAGAAGCCCCCCCCCCCCCCCCCCCCCCCCCCTCTCTCTCCGTGAGTCGGTCGAGTGCTGGAGCTTCGACCTGAGGTGAACCCTAACAGGCTGCTCCGAGCTTCACCCCGCTGCTCGCTACGCCTCTGTTTTACCTCAACCAGCGGAAGTCTGTCAGACTGGAGAACTGGAAGGCTGAACATGATCTGACATAAATACATGAAATGAACATGACTTGTTAACACAAGATTACTATATCTCGAGTCCAAGTCGAGTCTCAAGTCCCCAGTGTTCGAGTCCGAGTCATCAAGTCCGGAGTTACCGAATGTGATTCCGCATTTTACGTGGGACACGCAAATAATTCCACAGTATTATCTATATCAATATCTTATGTCAAATTACTAGGACCTATTACAAAAAAAATTAGCAAAAACACACACAAAAATTCTTTATTAATTAACAAGCCAGAGCCCCCGTCTCCAACTTCCAAGTCTGAATGCATGAATGATAAAGTCTAAGTCCGAGTCATCAGTGCTCAAGTCCAAGTCCTGGAAGTCGAGTCGAGTTGGACTCAACTAACAACACTGGGCTGGGCTTTTAAATACATTGAAACCGACATTTAGAACCTCAAACCCACTTAATCTTGCTCATGTCAATTCATTTGTTAATTCAATGATTTAATGTTAATTAATGGAGGATGACACAAGCGAAAACACGACAAAAAAAAACATATAAAATTAATAATCGTTCATTAATCATAATCGAGATAAACATTTTAAATAATTGTGATATTGATTTGAATCGCCCAGCCCTAGATTATGGCTGCAACTAACAATTATATTCAGTGTCGATTAATCAGTCCATTATTTCGGACCCAAACAGCGATCTGCTGCGTAAACAGCGTACGGCAGGCATAGAAATATGGAAGTTCTATGGTGGAGAAGATGTAGGAGGAATGGGCTGTTTGACAGCACAGTAAAGCCCTGAAAATGTAGGTAATATAGTGTTAATATAGTGTACACTGAAACTGATATAGATGAGCCTTCTTTTAGGAGGCTAAAATATGTTTAGCTACCTGCCTCTCTCACAGCAGAACATCTACTGCAGGTAGATATCAATAAGTAGCTAATACAAGCCCATGCCAAATAATACAAACGGCCCCTTTGAAAACTACACGAGTAGGATTCCCCCCCCCCCCCTGCGCGTTTTTATCCCGTTTTCATCCCCCATTAGTGAACATTTTTTATTTATTTATCCTGGTTGCTGCTCCACCCTCTGCCGATGTGGGGAGAGCCGAAACTGGCTCCATGCTTCCTCCGAGACATGGGCAGTTAGCCAGCCGCTTCTTTTCACCTGACAGGGGAAGCTTCACTGGTAGGACATAGCATGTGGGAGGATCACGCTATCCCAACGAGTTCCCCTCCCTCCGAACAGGCGCCCCTAACGACCAGAGGAGGCACCACATCAGCAACCAGGATATTGCATGTTTTGGTGAGAGGTTCCTATGTGAAGGAAACCCCCAGGGGGCACGGGGAGAACATGCAAACTCCACACAGAAAGGCCCTTTTGATGACCCCACCCGGGCGATGGGCACTCGAGGACATGCGGACGGGCACGCACTCCTTCAGCGCTCACAGCGTCCCAGGTGGGAATCGAACCCAGGACCTTCTAGCTGTGAGGCGACAGCGCTTACCACTGCGCCACCGTACCCCCCTCTACACGAGTAGGATTCATCCAGAAAATAACTTCACAGTTTAAAATAAACTCATGGAGGGTAAGATTAGAGCTTCTTTGTGGTCCATTACTTCTAAATAGATGCTAATCCATACAAGTTACGTACTGCAGCTTTAGGTTTAGGCGCGGAAACAACTTTAGAGTTGGACTTTAAATTAAATCTCTGTAGTTTTCAGCCTTGCCCGGGCTGAACGAAACACAACGGAATTTTAAAAACAGTAAAAAAAAACATATATACTGTATGTGCGGTTGCATCAGTGAGGCGAGGACTTTGCTCTGCAGCTCAGAGGTCCTGAGTCACTCAGTTCTTTGGTAAATGTTTGCTTTTTCTCTTGAAGCAGGAGGAGGCGGATATTACTCTGCTGTCTCAATAGAGAAAGGCTTTTCTCTCTCCAGAAGGAGAGAGGAGAGGAGGAGAAGAAGAGAGGAGACAGGAGAGGAGAGAGGAGAGGAGGAGAAGAGAGGATAGGGGAGGAGGTCTGCTGTCTCAATAGAGAAAGGCTTTTCTCTCTCTACTGTCTGTGACTGCAGAGAAGAACTGCTTTACATGGACCTGAGTATCACGGTGATGACAGACGCGTGTTCAATGGATCAGTGTGGGGTAAATCCTCCCATTCTTCCAATGCAGCAGTTAGCATTCAGCTGCTAGCCCCTTCCCAGGCAGACAGGATCAGGGATTCAACCCCTGCAGTGGACGCAACATCTGAACTGATGTCTATGTACCTGCTTTTGAATCCCCAATCCTGTAGTGTAGAGCCGCAGCACCGCTTCCCCCCAGCCGGCTGGTTATGGGAGGGAACCGTTCGCTTGGCCAGTGATTGGCCAGTGGTGGATTCAGTCCTCCTTAATCAGTAAAGCTGTGTTCACACAGAGATATTTATTTTTCGCTCTGTCGCTTAATTCAACCCTTTGGAATCGCTCTGTCGCTCATCAACAGGCACACGAATTGACGGACATGTGGGGGCTATAACGTTACGCAATGTCATGCTGTTTGTCCACTACGAGCCCCCGTCGTTGTTTACAAGCTAAGCCTATCAGCCTGCTCCCCTTGCGAGCTCCATACCGGTAGTACAGACTTCACTTCATGTCAGCTGTCAATGCGGTTTGTTGCCACACAATAAACCAGCGGTTTGTTCCAAGCCAGTGTGATCCTTGACTCGCTCTCACACGGCAGCCAATCAGCGTTGAACAGCGAGCGACTGATGCCAGCGTATTTTCGCTTGAGTTGGGATATTTCATCTCGGGCGACGAGCGTATTTTCTCCCTATCGCTCTGTCTCTGCCACTCGGACGTTTGCATTGACTTTGTATGTAAACTCGATGCCAGCGAAAAACTTTAATAGGTCGGTGTGAACGCAGCTTAACAATGATCAGACAACACGGGAGGCGCAGCCCATTTTTCGAACCGCTCTCTCATCGGTGCTACGACCTGTCACTCATTCAATTTCAACCCGCCTTCAAAAACCAGCAGTGGCTGTGAAGTGGCACAGACTCACTTATGTAGTATGCAGAGCGCAGCGATTCAACGTAATATTTGAGTCTGGGGGGAGACTAAAGCCCAATTTATGCTTTGTCTGTCGACACTTTTGAAACCGTCGCCAACAGAAATGAGGGCTTGAGTCTGCTACCTAGTGACATTTCTAGTGTCATAAACTGCCTTACCGCTAATCCCAAGAGCTCACCCATGACTGAAGTGTTTGTGTTTTTCTATTACGTCTACGCGCCTGCGCAGGTAGGCGGCAGCAGTCATAAAACCAGGATCAGGTGTATATAGACGGTTTTCACAGAAATGTGTTGCTCGGGAAAAGTTTGAAACCTAGCTTACGTCCTGCCAGAGCATTGTATTAGCATCATAGACCGTATACACTGCAACAGGATGTTAGCTAGGGGCAATTTAGAATGTTAATGTTGTCAAGTGTTGTCAAGTACTTCAAAACCCCATTTGTAAATGCAGTCACTATGTAGTTCCTCAATGATTGTTCCCTTAAATCTGTTGCACTCTCTCCTCATTGTCTGTCTCTCTCTGTCTCTCTCTCTCTCTCTGTCTCTCTCTCTCTCTCCCTCTGTATGTCTCTCTCTCTGTCTGTCTCTCTCTCTCTCTCTCCCTCTGTCTCTCTCTCTCTCTCTCTCTCTCTGCCTCTGTCTGTCTGTCTCTCTCTCTCTCTCTCTCCCTCTGTCTCTCTCTCTCTCTCCCTCTGTCTCTGTCTGTCTCTCTCTCCCTGTGTCTCTCTCTCTGTCTGTCTCTCTCTCTCTCTCCCTCTGTCTCTCTCTCTCTCCCTCTGTCTGTCTCCGTCTCTCTCTCCCTCTGTCTCTCTCTGCCTCTCTGTCTCTCTCTCCCTCTCCCTCTGTCTCTCTCTCTGCCTCTGTCTGTCTCTCTTTCTCTCCCTCTCTCTCTCTCTCTCTCTCTGCCTCTGTCTCGGTCTGTCTCTGTCTCTCTCTCTCTCCCTCTGTCTCTCTCTCTCTCTCCCTCTGTCTCTCTCTCTGCCTCTGTCTCTGTTTGTCTCTGTCTGTCTCTCCCTCTGTCTCTCTCTCCCTCTGTCTGTCTGTCTGTCTGTCTGTCTGTCTGTCTCTCTGGGTGTGGCAGGGCAAACTCCATCCCCATGCACTAACTCTCCCCCTCCAGTCAACAGACACACCCCTCTCTCTCTGATCGCTCAGTGTTTCCTGTGGCGGCGTGCGCGCGGCGTGCTGGACCTCATCCAGTCAAAACAAAACATGAAACGGATCGTCAATCAAACCGTCTTTTATGGGCCAGGAAGCGGAGCGACCTGTTTCTGATCGCACAGCCAGCCGCCTCCTGCAGGTTAGTTCCTGCAGCCAGCCCAGCCTAACTGCCACAACTCCTTTTGTTTGGGAGCCCTTTTTTTGTCAAATGCAGAAGCTTCAAAAAGAAATTTGTTAACGACATCAAACGGCCTGTCTCATACACAAACACACACACACACACACACACACATACACACACACACACACACACATGCATGCACACATGCACACACACGCACGCACACACACACGGACACACACACACACACATGCACACACGCACAGATGCACACAGCAGCCTGCTTTCTTCTCCATGTAAAGATAGTGCAGTGAATACACAAACCATGTGGGTCAGAAAGTCTCCAGAATTACTCATTTTACATGTACAAAAATTATTCCTTAAATGTCTAGAAATACTCCTTAAATAAATATTCCTCTGCCTGTCTGAAACACTCTCTCTCTCTCTCACACACACACGCACGCGCGCGCGCGTACGCACACGCACGCACACACACACACACACACACACACACACACACACACACACACACACACACACACACACACACACATACACACACACACACACACACACACACACATGCACACACGCACAGATGCACACAGCAGCCTGCTTTCTTCTCCATGTAAAGATAGTGCAGTGAATACACAAACCATGTGGGTCAGAAAGTCTCCAGAATTACTCATTTTACATGTACAAAAATTATTCCTTAAATGTCTAGAAATACTCCTTAAATAAATATTCCTCTGCCTGTCTGAAACACTCTCTCTCTCTCTCTCTCACACACACACACACACACACATGCACGCACGCGCGCGCGCGTACGCACACGCACACACACACACACACACACACACACACACACACACACACACACACACACACACACACACACACACACACACACACACGTCACAGAGCCCAGAGTGGAGTGGTCATCTGTCAATCCACACTTTCTTTGGCTCTGAGTGCTCGTCACTGTGACGTTTCTGCAGGGATCACCTGTCAATCAAACAGTGTGGGCGGAGCTTGGATTCTCTGCTGCTGCAGTTTGAGTTTCTCTCTCTCTGGTCAGTCATGGCGGCTCACAGCACATCTTCACATGTAGCTTTAGCTAATCGCTCCCTGCTAACATGAGCTGCTGTTGCCAAATGTGGCGAGAGTGTGTTGCTGAGACAGAGACAGGTCTTGAACAAAGTTCATTTTCTCCTGGTTTGTGAAAAATGCCATTTTAGTGACTATGGAGCGAAGGAATATGTCATAATCTGAGATCACGTTCACTCCTCCCATTGACTCCAACAGACTCAGGACCTGGCGCAAGTCTGCTAAGTGGGCGTGGCCATGGTGAGACGAGACCTCCGTGGCACAGATACAGGAAGTGACTGGAAGATGGGGTGTCTCCCTCTGATATTGACCGTCTCTGGTTATTTAAGCAATATAGCATGAGAGCCTGCGGCCGAGTGGGATAACAGCTGATCAGCGGGATATATTTGCCACAACACACGCTGCTCGAGTGCTATATTGCTTTTATAAAACAGTTTCCAAGTATGATAATATAATAATAATAATAATACTATAAGTCCGACTGGCAAGGCATTCTGGTAGAGTCAGTTGAAACACTACTGTAAGGCGGGACCGCAAGAACGTGCGGGTGATTTGATTGGATCGTTCTGGAGACTGAAGTTGACATTGGCCAATCCTGGCGCTTGCTGAGAAGCTGAGAGCTTTCTGGAAAGCCTGACACGCAGCTCGAGCGCAGCGCTGCATTCTCAGCGCTTGCTGAGAAGCTGAGAGCTTTCTGCAAAGCCCGACACCAACTAACGTTACGGGGTTAAATGCGGGGTTAAATGCGGGGTTAACAGCCTTTTTTTTTCAAAGAAGACATTAGCCCGCGTCTATTCTTGTACAAAACATAATTTTCTGCGAACTATTAGTAAAGTTATAAGCGAAGATCGATTCACAAGGATCTGACAGCTGTCTCCGCCATTTGTTTTTTATACATTGTCATTTGAGGTAACCAAAGCCTTTTAGTAAGAGAGTTGCCATGGCAACTCATAACCCATGGCCATGGGTTATTGGAGTGGGTTACGGGATTTATACAATGGCTGTGAACCAATCAGATTGCTTGATTTGAGAGAGCCGTTTTATAAGGTTATGTAACGTTAGCACTATATGGCTAATTAGTACAGAAAGGCAGAAAGGAGAGCGAGACAGTGAGTCCTTTTGTGATTTATTCCAGTAATCATGTAACAGTCTGTGTAACGTTACCGGAGTTGGAGTGTATGTCAGAGGATGGTCAGTATCACGTCATT
>NC_139624.1:3926061-3928561 GCF_964638095.1 Poromitra crassiceps | reverse complement strand
GCTCTGGTGTTGAGGAGGTGTTTAGGCTCTGGTGTTGAGGTGTTTAGGCTCTGGTGCTGAGGAGGTGTTAGGCTATGGTGTTGAGGAGGTGTTAGGCTCTGGTGCTGAGGAGGTGTTTAGGCTCTGGTGTTGAGGAGGTGTTAGGCTCTGGTGCTGAGGAGGTGTTTAGGCTCTGGTGTTGAGGAGGTGTTTAGGCTCTGGTGTTGAGGTGTTTAGGCTCTGGTGTTGAGGTGTTTAGGCTCTGGTGCTGAGGAGGTGTTAGGCTCTGGTGCTGAGGAGGTGTTAGGTTGAGGAGGTGTTTAAGTTCTGGTGCTGAGGAGGTGTTAGGCTCTAGTGTTGAGGAGGTGTTAGGCTATGGTGTTGAGGAGGTGTTAGGCTCTGGTCTGGTGCTGAGGAGGTGTTAGGCTCTGGTGTTGAGGAGGTGTTTAGGCTCTGGTGTTGAGGTGTTTAGGCTCTGGTGTTGAGGAGGTGTTTAGGCTCTGGTGCTGAGGAGGTGTTTAGGCTCTGGTGTTGAGGAGGTGTTAGGCTCTGGTGTTGAGGAGGTGTTAGGCTCTGGTGCTGAGGAGGTGTTTAGGCTCTGGTGTTGAGGAGGTGTTAGGCTCTGGTGCTGAGGAGGTGTTTAGGCTCTGGTGTTGAGGAGGTGTTTAGGCTCTGGTGCTGAGGAGGTGTTAGGCTCTGGTGTTGAGGTGTTCAGGCTCTGGTGTTGAGGAGGTGTTTAGGCTCTGGTGTTGAGGTGTTTAGGCTCTGGTGTTGAGGAGGTGTTTAGGCTCTGGTGTTGAGGTGTTTAGGCTCTGGTGTTGAGGAGGTGTTTAGGCTCTGTTGCTGAGGAGGTGTTTAGGCTCTGGTGCTGAGGAGGTGTTTAGGCTCTGGTGTTGAGGAGGTGTTTAGGCTCTGTTGCTGAGGAGGTGTTTAGGCTCTGGTGCTGAGGAGGTGTTTAGGCTCTGGTGCTGAGGAGGTGTTAGGCTCTGGTGCTGAGGAGGTGTTTAGGCTCTGGTGCTGCAGGAGGTGTTTAGGCTCTGGTGCTGCAGGAGGTGTTTAGGCTCTGGTGCTGCAGGAGGTGTTTAGGCTCTGGTGCTGCAGGAGGTGTTTAGGCTCTGGTGCTGAGGAGGTGTTTAGGCTCTGGTGCTGCAGGAGGTGTTTAGGCTCTGGTGCTGAGGAGGTGTTTAGGCTCTGGTGCTGAGGAGGTGTTTAGGCTCTGGTGCTGAGGAGGTGTTTAGGCTCTGGTGTTGAGGAGGTGTTTAGGCTCTGGTGTTGAGGAGGTGTTTAGGCTCTGGTGTTGAGGAGGTGTTAGGCTCTGGTGCTGAGGAGGTGTTTAGGCTCTGGTGTTGAGGAGGTGCTAGGCTCTGGTGTTGAGGAGGTGTTTAGGCTCTGGTGCTGAGGAGGTGTTTAGGCTCTGGTGTTGAGGAGGTGTTAGGCTCTGGTGCTGAGGAGGTGTTTAGGCTCTGGTGCTGAGGAGGTGTTTAGGCTCTGGTGCTGAGGAGGTGTTTAGGCTCTGGTGCTGAGGAGGTGTTTAGGCTCTGGTGCTGAGGAGGTGTTTAGGCTCTGGTGTTGAGGAGGTGTTTAGGCTCTGGTGCTGAGGAGGTGTTTAGGCTCTGGTGTTGAGGAACTGTTAGGCTCTGGTGTTGAGCGGGTGTTTGTTCAGTCTCTTTTTGAAGGGCATGAATTAACACTACTTGTGTGATGTCTGATTTCTTGTTTGATTTCTGTCATGTTTCTACCATGTTAAGGACAACATGTTGGGACTTCTTTTTACCGCTGGCAGCCATCTTTTCTTTTGTAAACAAGTTGTGCAGCACTCGCTGGAAGCTAGAGAATGTGCCAAACGCTAAATTACTGCTTTTGCGAAGATAGGGCCCCTGGTATTTCTGGGGTGGTAATTTGAGTCATTTGCACCATTCTGCCCAGTCCCAGTACGTTGCTGGAGAGCCTGCTCTCTCCAAGGGCCCATCTCTTATCTAGTAAGAGAGTGGCATCAGCGGAGGTGCAAAATGTGTGACTCAGTAGCCAATGAATAGCCAGGAAGGGGGCTCGCGCTAAGTTTGAATGCTAAAATAAAGCTGATAATATACAATTTGATTCTTTAAACGTCAGACCCTTTCATCACAAACTGTCCATTTTGCTGCAACTCAACAGCGCTGCTTAATCCAGAAGCTTGCTTCCGGGAACTCTTGAGAGTAAAGATCTGGTCCATTGGAGTGAATGGAGATGTCGCAACTCTTCTATATCCACGGCTCTGCCCCAGGGGACCCAGTGCAACCGCACTGCCTGTCTATGTCTATATACGCCCCTCAGTGAAAATCTTCCTGAGCCTTTGGGCTGTGACAGTCATGACTCCTGAGCTTCCACAAACTCACATACTCAGGATAACACACAGTGTGTCTAAATGCAAAATAAATCAAATAAAAGCATGTTTAGAAAAGCGAAGATAGCAGTTAAAAGCGGATGCTGGGGGAACAGGGTGTATGCAAACGTTAAAATCACTACATTTTAAGACCTTTTC
>NC_139624.1:3793561-3923561 GCF_964638095.1 Poromitra crassiceps | reverse complement strand
GCGCTCCAGCCCCGCCTGCTCTCTTATTGGCTGAGAGGCGGCGGTGACCTGGCGGGACGGGGCCGAAGCGACGCCCCCGACAGGCCGACAGACGTCAGTGCGTTGCTTCACCCTGCTTTACTAAACATGTTCCAACACATTTTCCTCACCCTGCCTTTCCCCTCTCGCTTCCAACTTCTCTGTCTCACGTCATTCAGTCAAGACTGAGGGAGAACTACAGAACTGAACGGTAGAAGAAGAAGAAGAAAGCACACAGGTGCTCACAGTGCCACAGATAGGCTACATTTGGAAAAACTCAACTAAACTACACCTGCTAGCAGCTAGCTAGCATGGTAGCTAGGTAGCTGCTACCGGGTGTAGTTCGGGCAACAGGACATAGTTCCTACATGAAACTGCTAACAACAAGGTCTGTAGATCATCTGTACGATTTCTGGAAAGACACATTGCTGTTTTGTTAAAAAAGAGAAAAAAAGAAAAGGCGCTTTGAGCACCACGAGCCAAGTGTCATCCAGTTCCATTGTATAGACCCTTTTCACAGCATCCGTTTTGAGGTGATAAAGCATAAAGTAAAGCAGGTATAACCAATGCAAAAGTTCAGCCAGGAAGACAACAGCTGATTCAGGGGGCTTTAGCGCTTTGAGTTAGCCACATAGTCCCGTTCAGCCAATGCCACTCTTAGTGGCAAGCTTTCAAAGCTGTTCTCTCCTCATACACTGATGTCTGCACCTCCACCACATTCTCCTCCAGGTCTGAGATCTCCAGAAGCCCTTCTCAGTTCTCAGTCCATCAGTCCATCAGCACCACCAGGTCCAGACTCCACAGGGGGATATCCTATTCTATAATTCATATTATATTCTACTCACGGCTTCACTACCCCGACATCATGATAGCGTCTAATCGACAAAGACTTTGTGCATTTCATAATTGTTCACATGTAATTAAATCATTGCTCTCATGTTAATAAATCATTATTCACCAAATAATTAGTCTCTCCCGATGGAAATGCCATTAATGATGGTTGCATTCCATTTAGGTGTTCCAGTGTTAGGGTCCTCATTAGTGTTATTCGTTACACCTGCTTTACCACCTCAAAACGGTTGCTGTGACAAGGGGCTATTGGAAAGACATCTCCACTACCGATATCTCCAAAACTCTGCAACTCGCACCAAAACAATCTAGAGGTGAGAGGAAACGTGTATTTTTGAGTTTGGGATTAACTGTCCCTTTATCTTTTTGTATTTGGTTGGTTTAGATTCAAACTGACCAACTAGACAGCTTGTCCACAAGTCACATGACTCACAAGCAGCACAAATCTGACTAGTCTCTGTAACGTTAACATGATGTAGTATTCAGACCAGTTAAAGAACACAGTGAAGAAACAGCTGAATATGAGCATCAGTCCGAACACATCAGAGGTCAAAGAAACGGTAAGCCATCAGAACGCACTGGTGTGTTGAAGGCAGCCTTAAACCCTCTCTCCCCACCTCTTCCTCTACCTTTTACCAGCTGTCCTCCTTTTCTCTATCACTGAGCAGATCGCCATTCATGTGGAGCTGCCGTGAATTATCTCGCTCTGTGTTGGCTCTTTGTTCCAGCCTTCAGTTTCACTCCCAGAGGTGTCTTTTGTTGCACTGTTTATCTCCTCCTCTCCTCTTCTCTCACCTGTCCTCTCTCCTCTCCACCTCTCCTGTCCCCTCTCCTCTCCCCTTCCCTCTCTCCTCTCCACCTCTCCTGTCCTCTCCTGTCCCCTCTCCTCTCTCCTTCCCTCTCTCCTCTCCTCCTGTCCTCTCTCCTCTCCACCTCTCCTCTCCTGTCGGTCTGATTCCAGGACAGTTGGTTTGTCAGTTCTGATCCAGCGGAAGTCTCTCTCCCTCAACTCTCTGACCCCAGATCTGCCACGACGAACAGGTGATGCGTGACCGGTCTGGTGCACGTGCGGTGGTAGAGTGCGTGCGGTCACGATTTGAGGGCTACTAATGATCATTTTCATTATTGATTAATCTCAAAATGTCACAAAATGGTGAAAAAGGTCAACACTTTTTCCCCAAAGCCCATGACGTCCTTAAATGTCTTCCTTTGTCCTGACCAACAGTCCACAACCCAAAGAAAATCAGTTTACTGTCATAGAAGACTAAAGACAAATTTCTTCTTAAAAACGATTAATCGATTCTAAAAATAAAAAAGGTGGCGATAGCTTTTCTGTCAATCAACTAATCGAGTAGGATTTCAGGAGTTCATTGCAGCTCTGATTTGCATCTGCCATGGATTTCAACCAGTTCAAGTAGTGATACATATAAATAAGAGTCCGTTCTGCTCCTCTCTATCTCTGATTTCCATAAGTCAACAGTGATGCAACCAACATCCAGGTCATAAAGGTTCTCCACTGTCCGTTCTAAACGGCCCTTGTCTTTTCACTCATTCCTACCGTACAGGAAGTGATGCGTTTTAGGTTTCTGGTTTGTTTTGGAATCAGAAGAAGAAAAATTGGTTAGTTAGCATGAGCAGTGATAGCCGCCATGACTGTACAGACAAAAACTCCAAGAAACTCAAACTACAGCAACAGAAAATCCAAGCTCCGCCCACACTGTTTGATTCTTTGATTGAATCTCTTAGATCAGCACCAAAGATGGAGGGTCAAGAAAAATGATGGATTACCACTTTAAACCATTGTATATGTTACACCCCCCCCCCCATTGATGAAACTAATACCGCCCATATACCATATACCATATACCATATACCATATACCAGATACCATATACCATATACCATATACCATATACCAGATACCATATACCATATACCATATACCATATACCATATACCATATACCATATACCATATACCATATACCATATACCATATATCATATACCATATACCATATACCATATACCATATACCATATACCATATACCGGGGTTTAATGTCTGGAAGGTATGAAGGTGTGAAAAAAGAGATGCCGCCCAAGCCTACTTCAGAATTCAAACTTGTGCGGTGAGGCAAAGCAACAAAGATGGAGACAAAAAAAAGAGTCAACATATTAAACAAAAAGCGATTAAAAGTCAATCCTCTTTCAGTGACGGACTGATCCATGCCTTGTAGGGGTCACTGCTTATCTGTGTGTGTGTGTGTGCCTGGTGTGTGTGTGTGTGTGTGTGTGTGTGTGTGTGTGTGTGTGTGTGCGTGTGCGTGCGTGCTCGTGTGTGTGTGTGACTCACGCAGGTGTGCGGGCAGCCTGGCAGGCTCCTCCTCCATGCGGCTGGCTGGCCTGGCGCTCGGGGCGTGGACGGGGGAGGAAGTGGAGTTTGGCAGAGGACTGGAGGAAGGACTGAAAGAGCTCCTCTCCTGCTGTCAATACACATAGACACAAAGCATGAGCACACACATATACACACACACACTCTCTCTCTCTCACACACACACACACACACACACACACACACACACACACACACACACGGCACTGCCAGGCTAGCACACTGGCCATGAACCCAGGGAGCGTCTAAATCTACCCATGTGGTGGAAATACCCAGAATACCTTGCGGCCCGATGAAGGCCAAGCTCCCGTGGGGATGACAGGGAACAGAGGAATAGCCATGACAACTCTTCAAATATGTTTCATTGAAGTTTTATTTTTGTTTTAAGGATGTTGGTTTGTATGGTTATGATTAGTAATAGGCAAGTAATACAACTTGCTTCAGGTTAGGGTTCAGGTTAGCCCATACCAGGAGCGCTTTTAATTCAGCTCATACGACCTGAATACAGCGTCCTTTTACAGACCAGCAGTCTGGCTTCACAATTGTCCCCTCAAGCCACAAAAAGGTCATCCAAGAAGCACTTTACAAGTGTCGCACCGAAATTTCAAACTCACCCACCGTCACCGGACAGTCTCGCAGTTAATCGCACTAGGGTTTTGAAAGTCAGCGAGGCTGATAAACATTTTTTATTATTTTCTAAAAACGTGTCGACCGGGGTCAGCGCAGTGGACGCCGGTGCCATCTTGAAGTGTTGCTAAGAAAGGATCAACCCCGGTCGACCAGTTTATGAAAATAATTATAATAATAATACATTTAATTTAAAAAAAGGGTTAAGGTTAGGGTTCAGATTAGGGTTAAAGTTAGGGTTCAGGTTAGGGTTAAGGTTAGGGTTCAGGTTAGGGTTCAGGTTAGGGTTAAGGTTAGGGTTAGGGTTAAGGTTAGGGTTCAGGTTAGGGTTAGGGTTAAGGTTAGGGTTCAGGTTAGGGTTAGGGGTTGGTCATGGTTAAATGAGAAAAATGTTCAGCTGAAGGTGTGGTTTGTGCCCTGATGGGTAAGGTGTTTGGATTTGGGGTTGATTCCTGCTCAGGCCCCATGCCAGCCCTGAGCCCACCCCAGCCCTGACCCCCACGCCAGCCCTGACCCCACGTCTGCTCACCCCGAGCGGACCAACCCCAGCCAAGAAACTGGACTGCGTTCTTCTGATAAACTGCTAAAAGGAAAGAGCGACCCCTGCAGGCCGTAACACCCTGTTCACCTTTACGCAAGTCTAGCCATTTCATTTCTGCAACAGCATCTTTTAACTGATGATAAACTGTCTAAAGCGGTGATGCTCAACCTTTTCCACATCTACCTAGTTTAGTTGGGATTAGGTCCACAGATCCGCATCTGATGAGATCTTATCCTCAGTCAGACAGGCCTTGAAAGCGGTAAATGTTGCAGAATATGTAATCCGTGCCTGCAATGTGAAAGTGGTGAGAGCGGAGACGTGGATAATTGTGTTATGCCTTTCGTTCTGTCATCCACCCCGCCTCCACCTGAAAAGGTAGGAGCGGCGAGACGGAACAGAGGTGATGTCCTGATCTCCTGGGGCCAGTTGCACGACTTTGCGATCAGACGACACGGGAGGCGCAGCCCATTTTTCGAACCGCTCTCTCATCGGTGCTATGACCTGTCACTCATTCAATTTCAACCCGCCTTCAAAAACCAGCAGTGGCTGTGAAGTGGCACAGACTCACTTATGTAGTATGCGGAGCACAGCGATTTAACGTAATATTTGAGTCTGGGGAGAGACTAGGGTAGATGTAACCTGAAAGCACACCCTGGGGCCAGAATATGTACAGAAGGCCTTCTGAACGGCAATATTGCGCGATCTCTGTCTGAAAGTGGCTCTTGTCTCCATTTCCATGACTGCATTTTGTATGCAGAGAGATAACAGAGAAACTATAGCTGAGAGAACCACTGCTTTACAGCAGAACCACTGCTTTACAGTAGAACCACTGCTTTACAGTACAACCACTACAACCACTGCTTTACAGTACAACCACGGCTTTACAGCAGAACCACTGCTTTACAGTAGAACCACTGCTTTACAGTACAACCACTGCTTTACAGTACAACCTGCTTTACAGTACAACCACTGCTTTACAGTACAACCACTGCTTTGCAGTACAACCTGCTTTACAGTACAACCACTGCTTTGCAGTAGAACCACTGCTTTACAGTACAAGCAGCTTTACAGTACAACCACTGCTTTACAGTACAAGCAGCTTTACAGTACAACCACTGCTTTACAGTACAACCACTGATTTACAGTAGGGATGCACCGACACGGATGTTTAAAATAATTTGACTGATAGCCACTAGCAATATTTATTACCCTTTTGTGACAGGGAAATGGAGAAATCTTCATGATAAACAAATAACTGAACAGTCTTTTGAGCCCTTCAGCACACTATCTTTGAATGAGCACAAATCCAGTCATAGAAGTGTAATTATGAAACAAACAACCTTTAATACAACCTTTTTTCACACGACAAAGATTCTTTTGTTGAAAATAACAGTTTCAAAAGCCTTTTACAATGACATCATGCCAGAGTCGTGTCCAACCAGTGGCCGTAGCGAGGTGCGCGGGTACGGGAGCCAGGCAGAAGTCATGTGACCCAACTGATGCTACATATCAGCCACTGCAATCGCTGAACGCCACCTTTTTTGCAGATAAGCCGATTGCAGTCAACAAGGCCAATATCGGCGGATATACCGATATATGGCCGATACATCGGTGGATACCTACTGTTGTGCGGGCAACCTCCCTGTGTGTTATCTGGACTAACATCACCTGTGTTTACACTGGCATGAGGAAGAGCGGGGGTAGGGTTTGGTAGGGTCATGGGCCCCCTCTTCCCTCTTCTGAACTTACGGGTTTCTGGAAGCCGGGGGAAGGCGGGGATGGGGGGCTTCCAGAAGCCCGAAAGTTCAGAAGAGGGAAGCGCTCTCTTCTCTTCTCTTCTCTTCTCTCCTCTCCTCTCCTCTCTTCACTGTGGACAAACACGGATTAGCAACTATACGGGCAGGGTGAGTGCCCTGGGGCATCAGCTGCCTTGGGGCATCAGCCGAAATGATTCCGCAGCTAATTTGACTGTCTTTCAGAGGCTGTAGCGGGCTCATTTTTAAAGCTAGAGTGAACGTACTGATATCATATGAAACTAGAAGACCTAAGCCTTAGGTCTATGCCTTAGGTCCTAAGGCATAGACCTAAGGCATAGACCTAAGCCTTAGGTCTATGCCTTAGGACCTAAGGCATCCATTGATACCAACCCATGCTAGCTTGTCGGGTAGGGGGCTAAATACCGCTCCAAATTTAGACTAAATTTTGGCAAGGGAAAACATGCATGGCCATATTCATAGGGGTCTTTTGACCTGTCACCTCAAGATATCTGAATAATAATGGCTTCTATGGGTAACCACAAGTCTCCCTTTACAGACATGCCCACTTTATGCTAATCCATTTTATTCTTCCCCAAAAAAACATGCAGTTTTTTGCATGCATTACAAATGTGTTATTTTTGCCTCTTTCTATTTGAATATTTCTGCATATAGGACCCTAAACAATATTGGAATTGCAGAAATTGAGTGCGACTGGAAAGCTGAGAGTCTTGTCAATTCAATTAGCCCAATTGTATTAATTTGTGATGATGTTAGTCCACATCATCTACATTGTGTCTTGTGTCTGGTATGTGTGTGTGTTGAGGCTCTACTTTAGCAATACAGTCATGTAAAGCTGTGCTATTTATTGCCATAGTAAGTTTCACTTTTTACGTGTAAGGGGGGCACTTCAAATCTGGGTCACCCAGGGGCATCACACTGTGTTAATCCAGGCCTGACTGTGGAAGCCTATCTCCACCAGTGTGATGAAAAACAAGAACCTGTAAGCAGTTTAGTCAAGTCAATATCTCAAGTCCAAGCCGATTCCAAATTGAATAATGTCATGATATTAATATAGCTATCAATGACTTATGCCAAATTATTAGGGCCTGTTACAACAAAAAAGAACAGGGGGAAAAACAGTCTTTATCAAAATAAGTCAGAGGTCCTCATCTCCAACTTCCGAGTCTGAATGCCTGCATGTTCGAGTCCAAGTCCAAGTCTGACTTGGACTTGCTCAAGTCCAAGTCCATTCACGAGTCAGACTCGACTACAACACTGCCTGTAAGTCATTATAATGAGACCCTTTATCAAAAATAACGACTAACAAACTGACATTGACAAAATCATTTTCAGAAATGTTTCCTCATAATGACTTAGATGGCCTTCCATACTTCTCTTTACAGTTGGGATTATTGGGTGTTGTCTGTTGTTGTTGTTGTTGTTGTTGTATTTAATGACATCAGGCCCATGCAGTCAGTAGACTGAGCGGAGACAATCTGCCCGGTCTGACTCTGACCTCACATTTCTGCTTTGGACAGGTGAAAGGGACGGCTAAAACTGGCAAAAACTGATTGTTTTCTCGATTAATCGATTAGTCGGCGGGTCGATAAACTGTCCGAAAAAGGTGAAAAATGTGGATCAGTGTTTCCCAAAGCCCAAGATGACGTCCTCAAATGTCTTGTTTTGTCCACAACCCAAAGATACTTAATTTACTGTCATAGAGGAGTAAAGAAACCAGAAAATATCCACATTTAACAAGCTGGAATCAGAGGATGTAGACTTTTTTTTTCTTAAAAAGTGAGTGACCCGGTGAGTGAGTTAGTGAGATAGTGACCCAGTGAGTGAGATAGTGACCCGGTGAGTGATTGAGTGAGTGAGGGCGCTTTCTCACGGGACCCGGGAGCAGAACCGAACACACTTGTCCCCAAATTGGCCGCAGGGTTCGGTTTGTTTCATGAGTGTGAACGTTGCGTTCCGTGCCCGGGCGCAGAACAGCGTACCGTGACAGGTACGCTTGAAAAGGTGGTCTGGGGAACGCTTTGGCGTGCCCGGGGGACGTAACACTTGCAAATGTGAATGCCAACCTAGGGATGTTCATCAATTATCGAAAATCGATAATCGATCGTTAAGGATTGGAATCGATCCTGTGGCATTTGGATCGATTTTTTTATTATTAATTTTTTTATTTTTTTATTTTTTTTGACTATGTTTGGGTGGAATTCGTTCCTCCTCGCCCCACTCCATTGCACAGCCGACTAACGTGAGGTGGAGCTTCATATAGTCTCTAGTTTTCTGGCTGGGCACGGGCCTTTGTGCCAACAAAACTGTTTTAAACATGGGAAATTCACACCGGCATGCGCCGGGGACAGCAGTGTTGGAGAGGAGACACATTGAAATAAAGAGTTCATTGAGGAGAACACGTTGTCTTTCGTATTTTCTGCCATAGGCATTCATTTTGTAAAAAAAATAAAAAATAAAAAATAAAAATATTGAAAATATTGAAAATTTTCTAAGTATTAATAAAATCGATGATCGATAATTGATCGTTAATATTCACCGATTATCGATTTTGGAAAATTTTCAAAATGAACATCCCTATGCCAACCGTTAACCGTACCGAACCACATAGACAACACACGGGCGAGGATACACTCCAGGTGTATGTAAGTGTACTCTGCAAGTGTTCTGTTCCATTACCGACCATGGAAGAAATCGTTTAATGTGAAAGCTGACCAGCGGGGGAGAGGGAAGAGGGGGCAACCGTACTACTTGGACACGGAACAAAAGCAATCGTTCTCAGTGAGAAAGCACCCTGAATTAGTGACCCAGACAGTGAGTGACCCAACAGAGCGAGGCGAATGCACACTGCACTGCACAATAATCAGTCGCTCCAGGATTTCGCTGTTTTGTTTTTTTTGCGATCAAAATGCTTGATTTTTCAGCGGCTTTTCTGTTTGATGTTTTTTAGGTAAAATTGCAAGAACTGGCAAAAATTGCAAGTTGAGGAACCTGTTTTGCCATTTTTGTGGAGAAATCGTGGGATTATTGAAAAATTGCAAGCCCCCGCGGAGATTGGTTGAATTTGCAAAATCACAATTTCCTGGAGGGCCTGAATAATATAAAATAGCCTACTTGTAGTGCGCCTGTTTCACTCAATAGTGAGTTTATAGTTTATGGCTGACTCTAGCCGGCTGACCCTGTTTACATTTGAAAAACCGTGACAGTTCACACAACTTTAACACGACATGCATTATTATAGCCTCCATCAAACTCTCGAGCTATTCTGCTCTCACTCAGAATGTCAAAATATAAGCGATGATGTAGGCTATAGTTCGTGAGATATTAATGTTTGTTTGGAACGACTCATAGGCTACTGTTAACTGCGGTGTTCTGACGTCACACTGATCCCTCGTATAGGATTGGAGTTTTATTTTCTTGATCATTTTGATTGACTGAGTCTAGGATGATTCTTTGAGATTAATAAAGATTTTAATTGAATGTACTCTTTACAACATGCCTTTGCTCTGTGTATGTGTGCGTGCGTGCGTGCGTGCGTGTGTGTGCGCGCGCGCGTGTGTGCGCGTGCGCGCGCGTGCGTGCGTGTAAGCGCTTCTAGTTCCACAGTCACGACCGTTTCGGTGCAACACTACAACACGCGAGCGGAGGCGAAATAAGCAACAGATGACTGGCAAAACAAACGCACCCCGAGCGACCTCATCCATTCACTCCAATGCATGGAGACGCTATAGAAGCAAGCAGGCAGGCATGAACTCACTGAGTATGTGATCATTAAGATGATCATAGGACAGAGAATGAGATGAGCGCGTTACCTTGGTCGCTATGGAGGATTCAGACATGATCTCCCGTCAACTTCTCTCTCCTCTCCTTCCACTTTGATTTGATTTGTATCCTACTCTTTTTTAATTGTGTTTTTTAATCTGTTAGTCCATTCATAAATCCGATCCGAATTGGAGTCTCCTTCAGGCGCAGTGTGGATCCATAATAACACGGCAGAGAAACTTCTTTTGTCTGACGGACTGTTTCCTTCCTTCACATCTCAACCAGCACACAGCTGGTTAATCCCTTCCTGGAAGAGAGAGAGAGTGAAGAGACACCCCCCCCTCTCTCTCTCTCTCTCTCTCTCTCTCGCTAGCTCTCTCCCTCCCTCTCTCTCTCTCTCTCTCGCTAGCTCTCTCCCTCCCTCTCTCTCTCTCTCTCTCTCACACACACACACACACACACACACACACACACACACACACACACACACTCCCCTCTCTGTCTCTCTCTCTGTTCTCCCTGCCTGCCTCCCTCCTCTCTCTCTCTCTCTCTCTCTCTCTCTCTCTCTCTCTCTCTCTCTCTCTCTCTCTCTCTCTCTCTCTCTCTCTCTCTCTCTCTCTCTCTCTCTCTCTCTCTCTCTCTCTCTCTCTCTCTCTCTCTCTCTCTCTCTCTCTCTCTCCCTCTCTCTCATTGATCTGGATGTGTGTGTAATGACGTGTATTCCCAGCATCGAGCCTTGCCCCTTAAAGGGAAACCCGAAGCAGGAAGTTGCTGATCGTGTTGCAGCCAGCGGCTCTCTCTGCTGCGCGCAAACGCACGCACGCACGCACTCACACACACACACACACACACACACACACACACACGCGCGCGCGCGCGCGCGCGCAGTCTGCTTTGTTGTCTTAAACATCATAATGGATTTGTATTTACTTTAGGATATTAGCCTATATGTTAAATAGGAGTAGGCTATTAGGCTATAGGAGTTCTGTGATTTTGTGAAACCAAAAGCCATAAAGTGCAGAAAGGTGCAGAGCTCAGACTCTAAACACTTGACCACCATGATGCTAGCAATACAATATGAGATCAAGATTCATATTGGGTTAAATGGTTTTAACACATTGTTGTTTGAATCAATATGTTTTGTGTAAAACACTTGCTATGTCTATGAATTGGGCTAGGCCTATATGAAGCACTTTGAATTGCTTTATGTATAGATAGCCTATATACATGGCAGACAGAGTAGGAGGGCTGATCCGTGTGCGGCTGCTTCTGGGATGCGGGTCGGGGTCTTAATCGGCCTCGGCTGGGTCTACTGGGCGAGGGTGTATGATGTGTGACAGACCCGAAACACCTTACGACCCCAGTTAACATCACTGATGATGCATCCCAGCGCATGCTGAAGTATGTATGTATGTAACTATAGAGTCCTGGGTTCTCTGACCAGTGACACTTAGGAATAGACTAGGTGACAACCAGGTATAGATTGGTGACAAGCTGGAGAGACAGTTGACGGTCGGAGAGACGGCAATCCGGTACGGGATGGGTTTAGCACCCCAGACTGGCTCTCTCGTGAGGGAGAAATCCACAAACGCTACGGATCAGCCTCCTGAAAATCTGTGTAAATATCGGCACGGCCTGGGGTCCTCCAGGCTAGAGCGAGGTGCTCGGCGCAGCTGGATGACGTGCAACGCACAGGCCTTCTTGAGGCATCCTCTCTGCCTCTGGATGCCTTTGCCCCGGGAGGGCCTGGTGAGACGAAGGAGGTGAGCGGCTGGGAGACAACCCATAACGCCTTAGAGCCTCCATGCACTGAAGGGTCTCGCAATGCTGCGATGTAGCACTAGCTCTATTGCAGCGGATTGGGTGTGATCGGCCCTTCCGCGGGCAACGTTGCAGACAGAGTAGGAAGGCTGATCCGTGTGCGGCTGCTTCTGGGATGCGGGTCTGGGTCTTAATCGGCCTCGGCTGGGTCTACTGGGCGAGGGTGTATGATGTGTGACAGACCCGAAACACCTTACGACCCCAGTTAACATCACTGATGATGCATCCCAGCGCATGCTGAAGTATGTATGCATGTAACTATGTATGAAATGTGCTATATAAATAAACTTGACTTGACTTGACTCATATAAATGGCATTATACCATTATAAACATAGGTGGTTCTCAAACTTTTTCACATCAAGGATCCCTAAACTGATACAAATTAGAACACAGACCCCCCATCCCCCATCTGATCAGATTATGTCCCAGCAGGGTCTCCATCTGATATGATTTTTGCTTTTAGATGTTTTATTACAGAAAGTGTATGAAACCCATGACCAAAACAGCCATACATTCTGTCATTGTGTTACTTATGGATGGAAATATAGTGAAAATAAATGACCCCCTTTTGCTGGGGACCCCCTGAACCCCCTCAACGGTCCCCAGAGCCCACTTTGAGAACCACTGCTATAAGATAAAGACAGGAATATTACGCAATTGTAATTATTTTCCTTTTATAATTTTGCTTTTATCCAAAGTGATGTATAGCCTATGAGATGTTAAGACACACAAGTAAGGTCTAGTCAGGAGACAAGAAGGCCATCAAGCTAAGCTCTGGGCTAACAGGACAGAGGTATGACACAGTGCATGCAGATACAGATTTGTTCAAGTTTACACAGTCTATCAGATGAGAAGAAGTTTACTAAGGCTGGATCTACACGGTGAAACTTTCACGGAACTAGTTGTAGGTTGCAATTGCAAATTGCATGAAATATCATTTTCATGCAACTTGACATTTGTTACACAAAGTTTGTTTCACTAAAACAAGCTAGCTCAGACCTCATGATGCTTTTCCCTGCATGGCCCAGGAGCTCTAAAGCAAACCACCAACCATTTTATTATAGGAATAAACATGACCTAAGATGACCTAAATTGGCTGTCATTTTCAATATAATAAATGCTGAAGAATAAGTGCACAGTATGTATTCTATAATTTAATCTAGTGATCAAATTAGATGTTACGGCATATAAATATTGTTTTTGGGCCCAATCTGGCTTTCTCATGTGACCCCCCAGGAAAAACAATCTTTTTCCCCCAGAGCCGTGTAGATAGAAGAGTCCCGACATCTCCATTCACTCCAATGGACCAGTTTTTTTACTCTCAAGAGTTCCAGGAAGTAAGGTCCTGGATTAAGCAGCACTGTCGAGTTGCAGCAAAATAGACAGTTTGTGTTGTACTCTAAAGGGTTTTTCATCCCTTGAATCAAATTGTACATTATCAGCTTTATTTTAGCATGCAAAAGTAGCGCGAGACCCATTCCTGGCTGTTCATTGGCTAATGAGCCTCGCATTTTGCTCCTCCGCTGATGCCACTCTCTCTCTAGAGGACACTAGTTTTCCCTTTTCTCTCTCTCACTACAGTAGATTACTACTATATCAAGTGGGGAGTGTCCTAACTTGCATCGTTGTATCTTATTTTGTATCATTTTCTAGCTGGATAATATCAATTCAGACTGGCTACTTTCTTTCATTATGGCTGTCCCGGAGAATAGGAAGAGAGCGGTCTGTGCATTGATAGCCTACTTATTGAGATGCTGGGTGAAAAACACAAGCTAAAAAGGCTAACACCTGTGTGTGTGAAGGACTGGCTAGTAAAAAGAGAGACCAATGGATCATTTCACACTCTCTTCAAGGAGCTTGAGTGCATTTTCCCAAAACAGACAGCAAAATTGTTCAAACATCTGTCATGTTAACATTAGCTAAGCTAGCGGTAGCCACCAGCTTCATTGAAACAAACGTTTGCCTACAGTAGCTCATGTTTGTTTGCATGTTGACATGGCTCAGCTGTTTGACAAAATGAAAAACTTTAACATTACCAACCTTGCATGAAGTCTATTTGCACTGTAGGCCTACAGTAGTCAGGGGTTGGAAGTAGTACAGAACAAGTGGGGTGCTGCACCACAGTGCAGATTTCAGCTAAAACAGCTCAAAAGAAAAATCTTTTCAAGTCAACTTGGCATCTCAGGGCTTGTGGAGACAATCACAACTATCCCTTTAATCTCCTTCTGAAGCATCAAAGATACCATATTCTGTTTTATTATTTTGTTCATTTTGGTGATAGGCTGTTGTCGAAATCAATCAATGAAATTGGCTGAAATGAGACTGCATCAAGGGTAGTTTGCCTAGCTCACGTTCATTTGTTGTTGACATGGCTCAGCTGTTTGACATCATCCTCTGACACATTATCAGCATTTTGATTGGCTGTTGCATGAAACTAGTTTCACAAAGTTGAGTTTTGCAACTGTTGCAGCTGAGTTCCAAGTGTGTTGCAGAGGGCTTTCGACCATGCAAATAATTTGCAACTTAGTTTCACCTCAGTTTCAACCAACTTAAAGTTGTGTGAAAGTATCAGTGTGTAAAGCCATGCACCCTAAAGGGCTGCTGGGTCTTTAGAACTGCTTGTGATCACGATCCACAACAAATCCATCTTGCCACACTCCAATCTATTGGTTTGAATCTGAACCGCCACTGGTTCCCACCAATCAGCATCCTCTGAGGCAGCTGTGGGCGGGCTTTGGTGTGCCGCCAGCGAGAGTCAGAGATGTCGGCTTCACGACTGACTCGCCCATATTCTGTGTGAAAACAAACCATCTGGCAGCCCCAGGTTAGGGTCTTTAATGGTGTCCTTTGCTTTTGAGATTGAGAGGGCCTCTGTGGATCAAATGGAGTTTGGTAACTCGTTCCTAGCCTGGGTAAACCCAGCCTCCTCTATGTGCTATCAGTCACGAAGAAGAAACGTACGCTACATGCATAGCCTGTGACATCCCGTTGAAGACTGGGTTTACCCAGGCTAACTCGTTCCACCACCATTCAGGAGTCTGCTGCTATTTATTAGTGATATTATGCTTCAGGAAAGCAGCACTATTACACATTTAAACCTTTAAAAAATGGTCAAGACTGAACATCAGTAACATGTCACCAGGCTCTCTCTCAAAGGAGAAGAGCCTGGCATCTCTTACTGCTCATTGCAGTCTTCCGTTATGAGATCCACCAGATCTCACAATCTGTATCTGGCTATTTGTTTCCAGTTTGTGCCGTGTGTGTTATTGTTCTATGGTGTTATTTCATTTTATTTTACAGACCCCTGGGCTACATAGCTAACTCCAATCACATTTATTTGCTATGAATTGTTTTTTTTTAACACAAACCGTTAC
Source organism: Poromitra crassiceps (assembly GCF_964638095.1). Lineage (NCBI taxonomy): Eukaryota > Metazoa > Chordata > Actinopteri > Beryciformes > Melamphaidae > Poromitra > Poromitra crassiceps. The sequence goes on along the minus strand of NC_139624.1, from coordinate 3,908,400 downwards.
CGTATCTGCAACTGTCATATCCGCTTTTTACCGGATGACCAGGTGCCAAGCTTTTAGCCCTAGACTATATCAGGCCAAATGTGACCTGCTCTGACAAAATCACTCACATTGACCCCAAAACACACTGTTGGAAAGTGAGAATGTAAGCTTTCTGGTGGTATTAAAATTATCTTTGTACTCCCAAGATTGAGTGAGATGCACCCCTTTGTCTTAACTGTTTCCAAACTATGTTTTTGAGGAAAAACAGCCACAAAGGTGGACAAAGTAAGCTAGTTCTGGTTGTCACCCTAACTTTATGACCTTCAAAACTATATTTAGGATTCAAATTTCACAATAATCTTCACGCAGAATGAAAGCCAATGCTTTATCTTACTAAAATCTGATGAAACCCCCAAACAGCCAAAACCAATATGTTCTCATAAAATCATGTTTCTACACAAACGGGCCTGTGCTACGTGTGACTGATTTTGTCAGAGCAGCTCAAAAATTACTTTTTTTCTTCTTCTTCGCTGTACTGTTATTTGCATACAATGAGGAATTGTAACAATCAGAGAGAAACACACTGCCAGATGTTTATTTCATCACATTATATCAGCATAAAGTCAAATGTATATTTGTTATTAAAAATTATGCTAGATTTCTTCAAATCTTTTTGTTTTGGTTGCAGGCTAATTTTTTGTTAATATGATTTTTCTCAAAAACATGTAATTGTGTGAAATATATCAAATTATTTTACATGTTATCTGAACCATGATATTCCACCTCTACATTGCTTTCAGTGTTTCTAATTCGAAAATTATATTCTAGACCTGGTTTATGTACAGGGAAAAAAAGGTGAGAAATAGTGTTTTTCTGGATCAGAAAAAGAGACATAATTAGTATCCAGTTTGAACCATTCTGTTTAATATATTTTAAATGCAACCTTTAATTCATTTTAATTTTAATCTTAATCTTTAATCAAACCTTAATTTTATCCCTGAAACCATATTATTTTCCATGCAGGAGGTAAATGGCTCAATGCCGCCCCCAAGCGGACAACAGTGGTACTGCACCAATCATGTGGAAAGCAGTTTCTGTTTCCAATCGTCAGAAATGAGTCATATTAGTGCGTGGCTCTCGGTGTTTGTAGGAAGCAAACCGAGCAGAGCGTCAACATGTCGGAGTCTGCTGTGTTGAAATTCATCTGTGCCAATCAAGGATCAATCGACATCAACGAGCTGGTGTTTCTGGGCTGTTTTGGAGACTCGCAGCATGTGAGGGAGATCATCTCAAACAGACGGAAGTTTGCTTGGTGCTCGTTTGGTTGGGAGAAGAAGGTGGTGGCCAGGACAGAAGTGCGTCTGTGTAAAGCCAGAGACTGTCAGGGCTGCAGCAGCCTACATCTGTGTAAAAGGTTCCTGCTGGGGTCCTGTCCAGTCACTCTGATGAGGTGAGTTCACTTCCTATAATAGTTAGGCCTACAATGCCTATAATCATTTCTATGGTGGAGGCCAGTAGCAGCTGGTGCATTTTTGTCCAGGGAGGGCTATACCAAATATAGGCCTGGACGATGGGGTTGAAATCAATATGATAATCATAAGGATTATTCTCAATATCAATATCATATGCAAAATCAGTGTTGATTGAAACTGAATGGTGATGTCAAACAGACCTTACATTTTCAAATAATATTCCTGCCATACCTCATTTGATCAGTTTTTAAGTAACATTTGCTTGTCATCATCAATTTAGACAGCAGCAATGTCACTATTAAAATAACTTCATATCATCACGATGATTCTACTGAAAGACAACACAAAATAATCGGCTATTGAATTATCGTCCACTCCAGCCCTAAATCAAGCAAGTAGTAACGGATGTTAGCCTACTAGTAGCGTACCTTCTGAATCATATGGGCAACAGATGAGTAGGCATATCAATCACGGAGCAGATTACAGAAATAGACAGTAACCGACAGCAGCCCTCTGATCTCTACATCAAACTTCCCTCATTATCTTTAGCATCCATATTTACTTGAAAAGCACATGGCATAAACACTTTGGAAGAAGGACTTCCCACAGCATGTGAATGAGTTACATTACATTACCTATGAGGAAAGCACGTTCGTGCATGCAAATAGAGAGTCCGTCAAGAATGCATTCCGTCGCTCTACCTGGCCCCACCTCCACCTGGTCACTAGATACCAGCGCCCCGAATCCCTTTGTTTTGAGAGCGAACAGCGCATGTGCAATTTACACAGATCCTGGCTTAGCACTGGTGGAAGCCGGAAGTCCCCGGACGGCGTCCGTGGCAGAAAGTAGTTGACCCAAAACAGTACACATGTAGATCATTATGAATCTACATATTTATTGCAGATTATATACTCACTATCTAATATTCACCTCGCTCTTAAAAAAAAATATATATATATATACGTTTTATTTTACCCTCCTTTATGTAGGTGGGGCGGCGCCCTGGCGCCCTCTAGTTGATCGGACGAACGGTTTTTGAGATATGTGAAAGCCATGTTCTGATTGGTCGAATTGCACAACATTTGAGACTGCATTTTCTTTGGTCCTCAGCAGGGCACCCGCCACATTTGAAGTCAATCAGATGAACGGTTCTTGAGATAAATGGCTTTTTGTGTTGCGAGTAGGCGGCACTATGACTATGCGTGTGTCCACACTTTCTTGTCTATGACGTGTGTTCCTGACGTGTGTGTGTGTTGTGTTGTTGTTGTTGTTGTTGTGTTGTGACGTGTGTGTTACTGACGTGTGTTCCTGTCCGAATTTCATGAAATCCGGCACTGCACTCTGTCAGGTCCGCCTACTCAGTAGGCTTACAGTTGCACTTAGGCTACAGGCCACACTTACAGTAGGCCCTACTGTAAGTGCACTCCCCAGGTTTCGAAGGCAATTGGAGCAATGGTGTGCGAGTTATGGCCATTTACAATGTAAAACATTGCCGTAGCGCCCCCTATGGATGAAATAAAAAATAAATGTCAGACCCCTGGTAGTCTCGCTGGCCAGCCTCCTCTCCCTTCCGTCCGAGGAATCTGGCGTCACGGAAACAGGCAACAGGGATAAGCCCTCCCCTGCTCTACAGCTGCTCTCCCATTGGAGCGACTGTTTCGGTGGCAGCCGGATGTCCGCTCCCCGCTTATTACAAACTCTGTCATTGGCTCCGACCACGTCAATCAGAGCGGCTTCCGCTCCCTCCACCCTGTGTGTCGCTGTAAATAGTGCCCTGCCGCCTCAGTGAAAACAACAACGCTAACTAGCTAGCAAGCTAACGGCAGAAACCTACACGCTAGCTCGTTGCTACACGCTGAAAACGGAAGTTGGATTGCTGGAAACTATTTTCCAAGAGCACTGCTGCTAAGCGCCGCCCATCGCAATCCCACTGTGGAGACCTGCGGCGCCAGACTCCTCGGACGGAAGGGAGAGGAGGCTGGACAGCGAGACTAGACCCCTGGAAACTAAGTGTTCAGGAAAGTTTAGAGGTGATCGGAGCGTTTTCTGAAAATCTCAATTTAAAAATACACATTTACGCTTCAAGTCATAATGTGGTCCTCTTCTCAAGATTATCTTGCTGAACACAGTTCGCAGTTTCGTAAGCTTGTATTAACCACAGACCTTATATCAAGCATTTAACCAAAATCCCAATACAAAAATCCCATTGCTTTTACACAAAGGAACCGGAAGTGCTAACATCCATGTCTTCCTGACTCATTCCTGCGGCACTACACCCTGTTAGGCCTGCAATAGCCTACAGAGCTTATGTCATGCAGTGCTGACCAGGCTTTACCTGGGCCTACCGGTTTCCCTGCTGTAAAATCCAGTTGCAGCTGGTATGTAGTCACACCTATGGGAAATGTACAGTCTGAGTCTCCAACTCATATAGTGAACAAAACAGGCAACGCATGTTTATTTGTATAGCACACTTATACACAGAGGCAATTCAAAGTGCTTTACATATAAAATAGATAACAGAAAAGAGCATAGAGAAATAAAAAAGATTACAAAGTGAAAAAGATAAAGTTAATATAAACAAGAAGCAAAAATGCATTACATTAAAAGAATCAAGTCAAGTAAAATAGAGAGATATATCAAGTGGTGTTACCTTTTGGTATTGTCACTTCCTCATTGGTGACACCATCAACAAGTACACGATTAAGTGTGCCTTGCCTCTCCAAAGATAATCACAGTTATGAGACTATACATGTATGCCAGCCTCACCGGACAAAGATATGGATAGCAACAATAATAAAAGCAAGTTACGCAACACTTTTGTTTTTGCTTGAGTTGAAATCGAAATATTTAGACGTTTTCTATGCACCCAAAAGGCTTATTTCTCTCAGATTTTGTTAACAAATGTGTTTAAATCCATGTTAGTGAGCACTCCTCCCAGCCTTCAACGTGACATCACATTATGCCTGTAACATACTGTAAGTGACTGATAGCACATAGAGGTCACATGGAGGCTGGGTTTACCCAGGCTACTTCTCCTTTGCCAAGATAATCTATCCACCTGACAGGTGTGGCATATCAAGATTGATTGATTGATTGAAGACTTTATTGACAATGAACACATATATACATATCATACATATATACATAGGCCCACCAGTATCAAAAGGATCAAAACGCAATAAAGCTAAAAGTGTGTAAGTGTTTAATGTAGAAGTGCATGGTTAAAGTGCACTAGTCAGAGCCTGTGGGTACAGCGTGGTTGAGCCTACCACACAGGAGGGAGGAGGACATAGGGGAATAAAACAATCACAAATCTATGATATAAGCAATTAAAAAGGAAACACACACACACACACACACACACACACACACAACACTAATTAAAATATACTGCTCAAAATCTAATAAAATACAATCCAAATAAAATCCAATAAAATCAATAAGTTGATAAGAACTAAAATTAAATTAAATAATTTAAACCCAGCTTCTGTTTCGCCAGATCCAGCTCTTTACTGAGTGGGTATTATAAACTGGGTTTATAGACTCAAGGTCTGCTGTTAAACTGTTCCAGAGTATTGCTGCTGAATATTGAAAAGAGTATTGACCAATGCATCTTTTGCACCTAGCTGGGACTATGTCAGTAGGGCTCCCTCCAGTGCCGTGACCATGTACATCTCTGACCATGGTGAAGTAATTACAGAGGTATTTTGGAACAATATTATTGATAATCCTGTGTACCATGCATAGTTTGATCTGTGCTATTCTCTCTTCTACTCTGAGCCATTTGAGGCAATCTGCAAAACCTGCCGAAGTCGCAGTCGCAGCTAAGGGCTCCAACACCTCCAACCTTCTACAACACCTGCATAACGTTAGATGATTAAAAATGAATAATAATCAAACTAATAGGCATGGATGAGGATGACACAGTTGATGATAACACTCAAGTGTATTACCCACATTCGTTATATTTCTCATAGGAGGTCACTAAAAGTTAATCAACATTTACACTAAAAGATAAGTTAGATCTGTTTTTCCACCAGGTTTTACAAGTTCTCTACTCAGGTGATCCAAAAGAAATGTAGAAAAATAATACACCTGCCTGACTATGTTTTGTTCCAAAGAGATCTACTGTCATAAATATTACAGTCAGACTTTGTTTATTTTATTTATTTTATTTATCATTTTGGACAAATATTTGCCTTTATTTACCTTTCAAAAGACAGCAACCTTTAAACAATGCATGGACAATACAATAAAACCTCTGTTCAAAGAATGCTCATGTGATTTTTATACGTCCATAAATAATCGTGAAACCGTGATAATCGTGGTTTTTTCTCAGACTATAATCGTACATCAAAAAAAATAATCGATGCATCCCTACGTCCGACCTCTCAATAGTTCGACCACTCATGAGTTAGACTACCCAAAGATCCGCCCTATTATTTTAATCTCATAAATCCGACCTCCCAAAAATCCGACCGCAGTAAATTAGACAGTTGCGTGGGACTCCAGAGAGAGAGAGAGACGTCTCTCTCTCTCTCTCTCTCTCTCTCTCTCTCTCTCTCTCTCTCTCTCTCTCTCACACTCACACTCACACTCACACTCACACTCACACACACACACACACACACACACACACACACACACACCCTCCATCTCTCTCTCGTTCCGAAGCAAATGCGCAGCGGGTCGTGCACGCCACGCACAATTACGGCGTTTTCACAGTTCATACGGTTATTTCGGTGCCTCGTAAGACCAGACACAAAAATTATAGTTTGTTTTGTTTTCCAGAAATTCCAACTTGTTTGGTTCGGTTTCACACCAGCCAAAAAGCACCGACCAAAGTTGCTAACCCTAACCCTAACCCTAACCCTAACCGAGTCAGAGCGCACAGAGAAATGCACAGACTGCTTCTGTTGGAAGTGCTGTATATAGGCGGATTTACGCGAGGTTGAACTACTGGGTATGAAATCCGACAGTCGGAATAATGGCGTTAAAATGGTCGGATTAATGGAGGGTCGACATTATGAGACTACAATGATAAAACTCGCCGTAGACATCAATGGTCGGATTAGCGGGTGAGGAAGAGAGCCATCTATGACATGACGGTGAAAACACTTATTAGTATTGATGTGAAATGTTGCATTTGGTACGGCTGATTTGAAGTGTTGCGTTTGATACGGCTGATATGAAGTGTTGCGTTTGGTACGGCTGATTTGAAGTGTTGCGTTTGGTACGGCTGATGTGAAGTGTTGCGTTTGGTACGGCTGATGTGAAATGTTGCATTTGGTACGGCTGATGTGAAGTGTTGCGTTTGATACGGCTGATGTGAAATGTTGCATTTGGTATGGCTGATGTGAAGTGTTGCGTTTGATACGGCTGATGTGAAGTGTTGCGTTTCGTACGGCTGATGTGAAGTGTTGCGTTTGGTACGGCTGATGTGAAGTGTTGCGTTTGATACGGCTGATGTCAAATGTTGCATTTGGTACGGCTGATGTCAAATGTTGCGTTTGGTACAGTTGATGTGAAGTGTTGCGTTTGGTACGGCTGATGTGAAGTGTTGCGTTTGGTACGGCTGATGTGAAGTGTTGCGTTTGGTACAGCTGATGTGAAGTGTTGCGTTTGGTACGGCTGATGTGAAGTGTTGCGTTTGGTACAGCTGATGTGAAGTGTTGCGTTTGGTACAGCTGATGTGAAGTGTTGCGTTTGGTACGGCTGATGTGAAGTGTTGCGTTTGGTACAGCTGATGTGAAGTGTTGCGTTTGGTACAGCTGATGTGAAGTGTTGCGTTTGGTACGGCTGATGTGAAGTGTTGCGTTTGGTACGGCTGATGTGAAGTGTTGCGTTTGGTACGGCTGATGTGAAGTGTTGCGTTTGGTACGGCTGATGTGAAGTGTTGCATTTGGTACGGCTGATGTGAAGTGTTGCGTTTGGTACGGCTGATGTGAAGTGTTGCGTTTGGTACGGCTGATGTGAAGTGTTGCGTTTGGTACGGCTGATGTGAAGTGTTGCGTTTGGTACGGCTGATGTGAAGTGTTGCGTTTGGTACGGCTGATGTGAAGTGTTGCGTTTGGTACAGCTGATGTGAAGTGTTGCGTTTGGTACGGCTGATGTGAAGTGTTGCGTTTGGTACGGCTGATGTGAAGTGTTGCATTTGGTACAGCTGATGTGAAGTGTTGCGTTTGGTATGGCTGATGTGAAGTGTTGCGTTTGGTACAGCTGATGTGAAGTGTTGCGTTTGGTACAGCTGATGTGAAGTGTTGCGTTTGGTACGGCTGATGTGAAGTGTTGCGTTTGGTACGGCTGATGTGAAGTGTTGCGTTTGGTACGGCTGATGTGAAGTGTTGCGTTTGGTACGGCTGATGTGAAGTGTTGCGTTTGGTACAGCTGATGTGAAGTGTTGCGTTTGGTACGGCTGATGTGAAGTGTTGCGTTTGGTACAGCTGATGTGAAGTGTTGCGTTTGGTACAGCTGATGTGAAGTGTTGCGTTTGGTACGGCTGATGCCAGTTTCTCTACTTGCTTGTCATCCAGAGAGGTCTGATGATCACAGTGCTTCCCACACACAGCGTAGCCCCCCTCCCTCTGTTGCGATGATGTCATCATCATGCGACTTCCAGTGACTTTTTGAGCAGCCAATAGTTACCTTCCCTGGAAACAAGTTGGCAAAACTTGGGAAAACTTTGGATGTATTTTACTCTGTACTACTACTCTGAGGCTATTTAAAATGTAACAAAGTACATTATTTCAAACCAAATGTACTTAAGTAAAAGTACAATTACTGATTTTGAAAACTACTCAAGTACAAGTACAGAAAAAGGCTACTCAATTACAGTAACTAGAGTAAATGTAATTAGTTACTTTCCACCACTGCTAGTGTATTACTCCTAGCTATATCACGTCCAGGTCCAACACCATTGCAGCATAACTTGGAAACTCAAGTAGCCTCTTCTTTGACCTTCCATCTATATCATCCAATGTATAATTTGAATTGGATTTACAAGAAATTTGTTTTTCTTAAAATCCACCCGATAAATAGCCTACAGTAGCTTTAATTGAACTACATGTATTTCAGTAAAGGATGCTACTTCTCCCATGATCTGAGGTGTGAGCATAATGCGACGATACTGAGAGAGCACGAGCTGGAGGATCTGGAGCTGACGGAGCTGTGCGCACTGCTGCTGCAGAATGACACCTTGCTGCCTACTGTAAGTATCGCCCAATGCATGCTGGGAATTCAGTTTTATATTCACCTTATTCTTTGCCCATACAAGGACGCTTCTGCATGACGTCATTTCGTAATCGTCTTTCCGGTTTTAAACACGGAAGTAGAGTCCGCCTACCGCAGTTATTTAGACTTGCCAAAAAGCTGTTTTCAAGCAAAAAAAACCCCAAAACTGTTTTAAAGTTTTAATATTTGTCGGGTGAGAACGTAACATATATGTGACCAGTTTATCAGAATAACGCCTATTGGAAATCTTCAACGAGCAGCGAGGACCGGGAGCGCTGACTGTGCTGACACCGGTCGGACTAGCTATCTGTCAAACCCTACTGTAGTTAGGCTACTGGCAGTGAGAAAACACTGTCGACGTGCTTTTGTAACGTTAAATGCCGACCGGGTACAGCCATCGGCTCCTCGCAGCAGTAACGTTATGAACATGTCACTGAAGTTGGCCGCAGTGTAGCTTAATTCTGAATGTTGCCAAACTTCATTCATACTGACGTTTTATTTTGAAAATGGCCGCCAACTAGCGCTAGATGACATAGTAGACGCATGTAGACTCCGCCCACGCAAGCTGTCTGCTGACATAGTAGACGCATGTAAACCGAGTTCCACAAGCAGATACCCAGAACTGTCAAATCAAATCATCGACAGAGCTATGGCCCGCCTCCCAGTATTTTCAGTGTATCAGAGACAGAGAACGATAAATGATAAATATAGCCACGTTATAAACAACAAACTAACGCTGGTGATCCGTTTTGCAGCCATTCATTTAGTTTGACAGTTATTGGGAGTTGATTTGAGTTGTGGACCAGTGATGTCATTTGTGCATGAATGACATCACTGGTCCACAACTCAAATCAACTCCAAATAACTGTCAAACTAAATGAATGACTGCAAAACGGTTTACAGTTTTCGGATAGACTCCTGATTTTGTAATGATACAAAGCTGGTTGAAAATCGCCAGAGTCTTCCTTTAACCTTTTTAGCCCCCCCCCCCCACTCCTCAGCATATCAATACGTAGGTTTTTAATGCACTGACAGCTTTTCCTTTTCTTCGGGACAGCCATAATGAAAGAAAGTAGCCAGTGCCAGAATGAAAACCCGATACAACATGTCTGAATTGATACTATCCAGCTAGAAAATGATACGAAATAAGATACAAAGATGCAAGTTACAATGACACTCACACTTCCCACTTGATATAATCTATTGTAGCGAGAAAAACAAGAAAACAATATAACAGATGAAAAGTTACCAAACTAGCTAGCCTGTTTCAGTGAAATAAACTACCGTGTTGCATGAGACTTGAAGACTTGATTATTTTTTAATTGCTTCATTTAACTGTCAAGCCAGCCTTAAGCATTACATTCATAGTAATTTATGCCAATGCTGTTATAGGTCTACAGTCCCACCAGCCTGCAGCCTTGCAAACTCAGATAGTCATATGAGCTGATCTGCCATATTCTGCAGAGCTGCAAGATATTGGGCCCTATCTTTCCAAAAGCGCTAATTTAGCGTTTGCGCTCATTTAACGCCGTACGCAATGCAAATTGGAGGCAGGCACAAGCGCATGCCTGTTATAATTGTACTGGGCATAGGCTGCCACATGCCAAAGCAGGCGTTTCAGCACTAAAATGTGGGGATAGATGGCATTATCCTATCGTCAGCGGGGTCCGGGCGCTAGTCCGACCTCCCGCTAGTCCGACCCTGCCACGACCTCCTGCTAGTCCGACCTCCCACTAATCCGACCTACACTGCTGTCTGCTGTTGCTGTCCATCTGACCTACAGTACACTGCTGTCGCTGTCCATCGGCGGTGGTGCTGAAATGTAGGTGTAAATGTCCATATAATCTCTGGATTGCTGGCCATAAATTTCAGATGTGTCAACCAAGCTTCAATCACATGTAAATCAATGCCTGATGGGAAGCGCACACAAACAGCCGCAGACAATTCTGTTTCGGCCTCTTTCGCACAACACACACACACACACACACACACACACACACACACACTCACACACACACACACACACACACACACGTACGTGTGTACACACACACACACACACACACACACACATCCCACACACACACACACACACCACACACACACACACACACACACACACACACACACACATACACACACGGTAGGCTATTTCATGGCATAAACATCTTCAATCATGTTGAATTTGCTGCATGGAATTCTGGCTTGTTTTTAAGCACACACTCATCATCTCAGGCTATTTTCTATAGCTTATCTATCTGATGATGTCCACATTATTGCAGACACACCCGAAAACATGGTTTGGACATAACACATGATGATGACTGATGAACGTCTAAAATCGGACTCATTATCTGCCTATAATATAAGCAATAACAGTGCCAGTGTTTCATTACGCACATCACAGCATTATGCAATGCTGTATTGCCACATGGAGAGAGGCAGAATCCATTCATTTTTAATCTTTCTGAGGTCAATTTACCTTGGCTTTACCACTCCGATTTGTTTGTTTTATTGCTGCCTTATGAGCGCATAATCACAATAATCAGAATAGCCTGTATGTTTTTGGTTTCTCAGATACCCTGATGAAGACAGCGTGTCTAAACGTTGGTGAACTCGGTGATTAAAATGCCCTAAATGGAGCTACTTAATTGTGTATGGCCTACTTTTGGATACTGGCATTGTTGCATTAATGGCATTATAATTGCATGTAGGCCTATGCATCAAATATTGAAGGCTTGACGCTGAAACGTTCCTGGTGCTTCTGTCCCAGATAACTTATTACATTTTTGAAAGGATATTTTGGAGTGCTGGCCTGCTTCTTCTTTGCTCTTGTGACTTGTGTTGGCCCTGCACCCAAGTGGAACTCTTGTTGTGAATGTGCTCGCATTCGGTGAGCTTGGATACATCAAATATTCCCCATTCTGCTTGGGAATGGGAAGTATAGCCTGTGCGCTCTTTCAGCACCATGGAGCTGTTCGGGTAGTGTTGATTAGGGGCAATCACCAACTGTGTTAATATGAGTGTTCTTGTATAAACGATAGCCTAATATATGTTATGTTTTGATCTAAAGCCATAGTAGGCTACTTCATTCATAATTAATTTAATTTCAAACACGGGAATATCACCGTATACACTTTAAATCGATCTTTTTTCAATAGCTACATTTTGACTACATTTTGAAATAAACGTCAACAAAAATTAACCTCGTGGCCGTCAGCTAAGCAGCTGTCATTTGGATGCACGCAGCCCAAGATATCCGCGTGTTTATGTGCAGAGAGCACAGAGCAGTTTGTTTTTCAGCCTCTTAGGTCGGACTAGCAGGAGGTCGGACTAGCAGGAGGTCGGACTAGCAGGAGGTCGGAACAGCGGGAGGTCGGAACAGCGGGAGGTCGGAACAGCGGGAGGTCGGAATAGCGGGAGGTCGAACCAGCGGGAGGTCGGAACAGCGACATGGACCCATCGTCAGCAGCGCGCAATTACTTTGCGCTAAGAGCTTTGAAAAGGACCTCTTACGCGCAAATACCTCGCTGCGCCGGGAGCGCACCGTAATCTCCGTGCAGCGCAGTGCAAAGTACAATTCCTTTTGGATATGACATTACGCACAGCCTTGCCATGCCAGGAGGACATAACATTTCGCTGCTAAAATTGGGTATTAGCAAATAATTCAGTGAGGCAATCAACTACAGTATAACTCACTGAGAAACTTTTATCACATCGCAAAGAGGGAAATTAATTGAGAAAACTTGTTGGACAATGGACATAGGCTTCATAACCCGGAGGGTCGTTGGCCCCACAGACAATCTCTCAATAAGCTCTCTCTGTCCTCACACGAGTGAATACACTATATTACGCATGGAGAGAATTACAGCATATTGCATGCCTCGCGCAAACAGCCATTGTGAGATGGGAATCTGATTGGTTTTGATTGACGTAATGCCCAGCCTTGCTTGGCCACGCCTGTGAATAATTCTGGTACTTAACACATTCACTGCCAGCCGTTTTTTTTTTTACTGTAGGTAGCTTCTGCCAAGTTTTTTTTTTGAGGATTCTGGCTCATCTTTCAAGAGCCGAGGATTATTTTCTGCTAAGATTTTGTGAACACAAAATATCTCAAAAGAACTAACAGAATGTGTGCTTTCTCTGTCTAAAAGAGTTAGTTTGTAGAGTTAGTAGTTATGTAGGCATTAGCACTTGAATACAGCATGGTTTCAGGGTCTGAAAATTTAAGCTGAGATAAATGGCTTTTTGTGAAATTCGATAGAACAGTCACTTTAACCATTCATTTTTGGCATCAGTAAGACGTCAGACATCTAAACAATAGTTTTGAACAGTAATTTCCTCCATAACAGCAGGAAACCCCCCTCTCCTTCAAACTCCTCCCTCCGTGTGTGTTCTCCTCCTGCCTCCCTGGCTCTGCAGCGGGCGTGTCACAAGCGAGTTTCTGCTGCTGCTGCTGCTGCTGCTGCCTGTCTGCTGGAGGCCGCTGGGCAAGTCTGGATCGGCTCGCTCGTTTCTTGGGGTTTCGGTTGAGAGCTTTGATGAAGCTTTTGTGATTCTGGTCTTATTTATGCTGCGTGTTTCAAAGTGTGTTGCACCCATAATCTATTATGCAAATTTGCAATCCCCCACCGCCAGCTCCCTGCGCGAAAGCGAAAGCGTTTTCGCCAATCCATTTTCATGAGAATGGCTTCCTCACGCGGCTGTTTTTGCTTGGCTTTCTCTCGTCTGGAGAGCACTGTCGCCACTTACTGGGTCGGTAAAATAGATTATACACATTCAATACCTCCCATATTTTAATAGGAGATGTAAAAGGGGTTGATCGACGTCCCACCGTCAACATTTTTTTTTTTTTTTTTGGACGAGATATCTCGTCATTGGCAGTCAACCGTTGGTTTCTGCTTGACGAGATATCTCGTCCACGGCAGTGAACGTGTTAAGACCGCCCAAATCCCGTTTGCGCAGGCATTTTGGGGTGCTGATGCTTTTGGCACGGCTCTAATTTGCGCTTGCGACATGTGCCGTGAACGTTTCCGCATCCACGCCGAGAAGTGCATCCTTAACATATTTCGGGGCTGTTTTAACTTAGAAATCAGGGAGGTCACGTCTACCAGACAATTATATCACTTTTAAACAGTTACATTTCTGTATAAATCATTACAAGTATGCTCGGCAGAACACCTGGACAAATGGGCAAGGCGGACTGTTATCTTGCCTGCGTTAAGGCACGCACAAACAGGTGCGCAAGCGCTAATAGGGGATATCGCCTGTCGGAAGCTAGGGCCCATTGCCTCTTGATTCAAGAAAATCCCTCAAACAAATTAAACTGCATTGGAAACAAATGGGGGCTTATTTTACCCCAATGGCATTTTTGTTCTACTTATTTTAAGATATTTTAAGATTGTAAGACTGAGTCAAAACAAGTCAATATAATACGTAAAACCATAGTTCACTACGACTAGTCTGCACATTGGGATTCAGCATAATATGTTGTATTTGGCCATGGTTGTTGGACACTATAGTAGTTGAAGACCTATTGAAGAAAATGAATGAATGGATGGATGGATGGATGAATGAATGAATGATTGGAGACCCCCTAAAGTAAAAAAAGAAAAAGAAAAAAAGGTTTGTATTCTTCCTTCAGTTGGATGTCTGATGAGCTTCACTGTGCAGAATGATGTTTGTGCAGAGTTTGACACTAAAGACTGTTTTCACAAAGTTTCCCTTTGCTCACTGAAGAGGCCATTTTCAACAAGCATGATTCGTGACATCACAAATGCTGGAGCCAATCACTGTCCAGTATGCAGCAGTTAAAGCCCCGACACATTCTCACTCCCAACTCTTCATAATGCAGCAGATCATTCAGGAACCCTTGTCGCCACTTCATCACGAGTTGGGCGACGAGTTGAAGGCCCGTGTTGTGACACAAATGGTTATTCAAAGTAGAGTATTTCATATACGTCTTAAAACAGGACTTTAGCGTTTCTTGATTGATTGTGTGACATATGTATGACTGTATTGCTTGTAACCACCTTTCTCCCATTCTTATCCATCTTCTACCAGATATGTCACGATTACAACAATGGCGACGGGCCGCACGGCCGGTGCCCGGACGGTGAGCGCTGCACCAGGCTCCACATCTGTGAGAGACACCTGAAGCAGGACTGTTCCTGCCCCAGGGCCCATGACTTCTCTGCCCCACAGCCGCTGAAAACCCTGCAAGACAGAGGCCTGCCCCCCCAACTGTTCCGCTCCCTGAAGTCTGTGTATATGAACAGAGAGGCGTTGAGGAGCCTCGGCAACAGGGGCAACAGGGGCAACCATCAACTGCAGCGAGGGGCCTGTTCCACCAGTGACATCCTTGATGCCGTTTGCAGCGACGATGGACCAAACAGACGACAAAGACCTAAAGGTAGCCACTGTAGAAAATGTCCACAATTACCAGGCACGTGCGGGGGTGCCGGCAATATTTGACAATTTAGCTGGAGCTCAGTCAAACTTTATTTAACGTTAGTTTTCATTGTGAATTAGAAAATGCTTTGGGGGCCACTCTGCACCCTAACCGCAAGTTGAGTATCACTGGGTTAGAGGATCACTGTTTTGTTATGCCAACTGACTGATTGATTCACTGCATAGTATCAAAACAGACATTTATATGAGCATGCCACAGATTATTATTTTATGTTACAGTTTTGTTTGTGTCCTTTAGATAAAACCGAAAGATGCCCTTTCTTCATCAGAGGAAACTGTAAACATGGTGGTAAGTAATCCATTATGGATGACACTTTAAGCTAGGTTTATGTTTTCTCATCCTAGTTTTGTTTTGTAAAATTATTATTTTATTTTAATTACCGTATACTATCATTATTTTATAATTATATTATAATAATTATATTAATTTCTTATTATTCATCCACTTTCATACAAACCCACAGAACTTGAATGGATAGAACGGTCTTTCCACTGTTTGCTATGGTAAACTAAAACTAGTACAAGATTCAAGATTCAATAGTTTATTGCTATATCATTAAAAATTGATTGGAATTTGTCTTGGCATATGCTCAAACAGACAAAACAATCACAGTGACAGACTATGAAAGACAGACAATACAACTACACATCTGCTGCAACGTATAAAAAGTAGAGGAACGTGCAATCAAGAATAACTGTAGAGTGCAAAACAGTATGCAATACAGTGTGCAGTGCAGGGTAGGCAAACAAGTGTATGATGCATTAAAGTGTCTGGTGCATTAAAAGACTAGGGGGTCAAATTAAATTGGGGTCGTGAACTGAACTGAGGAGGAGTTAAGGGCCCTCACTGCTTCAGGGTATGAGCTGTTACGCAGACGAGTGGTTCAGTGCTTCAGGGTACGAGCTGTTACGCAAACGAGTGGTTCACTGCTTCAGGGTACGAGCTGTTACGCAGACGAGTGGTTCACTGCTTCAGGGTACGAGCTGTTACGCAGACGAGTGGTTCACTGCTTCAGGGTACGAGCTGTTACGCAGACGAGTGGTTCACTGCTTCAGGGTACGAGCTGTTACGCAGACGAGTGGTTTACTGCTTCAGGGTACGAGCTGTTACGCAGACGAGTGGTTCACTGCTTCAGGGTACGAGCTGTTACGCAGACGAGTGGTTCACTGCTTCAGGGTACGAGCTGTTACGCAGACGAGTGGTTCACTGCTTCAGGGTACGAGCTGTTACGCAGACGAGTGGTTCACTGCTTCAGGGTACGAGCTGTTACGCAGACGAGTGGTTCGGCATTTGATGCTGCGTACACAGCATAGTAGAGGAACATGCAATCAAGAATAACTGTAGAGTGCAAAACAGTATGCAATACAGTGTACAGTGCAGGATAGGCACAGGCGGCTAGTGCAACAAAAAAAAGTACACAATGCATTAAAGTGTCTGGTGCATTAAAAGACCAGGGGGTCAAATTAAATTGGGGTGGTGAACTGAACTGAGGAGGAGTTAAGGGCCCTCACTGCTTCAGGGTACGAGCTGTTACGCAGACAGCGTACACCAGCCTTTGGGCTGAAACGTCCATTGCTGCTGTCTTTCCCAGATGACACATTCAACTTTTGAAAGGACATTTTAAGTGTGCTGGCCTGTTCTCTTTTTTAAACTAGTACACCATAAAATAGCTATTATGGGATTTTAAGGGGTATTTGCTATGGTGACAACACAAATATTGGCATGAAGGCCATGAAGTCTGTGACAGAATTTAGCAGATGAGTCTGTTGGTAAATCTCAAACTGAAAGCTAATCTTAGCTAACGAGGCAAACGTAGCTTTATCACAGACTGTACTTTTCTCTTTAGCTCTTCTAGACAACATTAGCATGATAGCAATCCATGGTAGCAAGGAGACAGAGAAGCTGCTTTGGTTCTTGCTGTAAAACCTCTCAGCTCAGTGACTTGCCCTAAAAAGCTAGTCCAACAAATTACATAGAAATGGCCAAATGACTGTCAAAGAGCATTAATAATAATAATAATAATAATAATAAATTGAAATTGTCTAGCGCTTTTCAAGAACTCAAAGACGCTTTACACAATATACTAATCACCGAGGGGGGGGGGGCGACATAGCGGACAAAGATGACACTATACCAGGGGTCTCAAACATACAGCCCGGGGGCCAGAACCAGCAGAAGGACCAATCCGGCCCACAGGATGACTTTGCATAGTGTGAAAATTGCACTGAGAAATCCTTCAATCCAATGTGATGCACTTGTGAAGGCAAAGTCATACCAGGTTTCAGGAGCAAATTAAATATTAAGTAGCCTATTCATACTTTCTGACGCCACTCTCTAAATTGCTCTGCTCCTGGCATTTGAATAAGGGCTCGGTATTGTAAACTACGCAACATTTGGGAATACTGATTATGCAAAACTTTAGATAACAACATTGTGCGGAGACGCGAGGTAGGTACTGTTGCATTGTGATTGCTAACGTGTATGTAGCGTATGGCCAGTTAAGCGGAGCCTGCAACTCCCTATTGGGGAGCTCTTTCGAGTTTCGACTCTTTGAGACTAAGAATGAAGAATGAATGAGTCTTGCGTTGAAGCTTTTGAAGTCAGCGACTTACGGTTTAAACATAGGCCTACAAGTTGAGACTTTTTATGGAAACATGAACATTTTATGAATATTTGTAAGCATGTCTCTAATTCGGCATACACTTACTCCAGTAAGAAGCACACATTCCAAATATATTAAAATGTTTCGCCGGTGATTCTCACAGTGCTCTACCTGCAAAATCCATAGTACAGCAGCAGAGCGAACCACTTCCAAACATGAGATTTTACATTCACAAAGTGCTTCTTGGGAGATAATATGTTTGCCGAATTGGAGAGTGGCGTCTAACGAGTCATAAGGTTTGTAAATTATGTTTTGGCGTTATTCAATTTACCGATATACAGGGCCATATTTAGTTGCCAGATGAATGGAATTTGGTGTGGCTGCTGGTGTGACTGCCTCTCCACAGCTGTGGTTGTTGTACTGGACCACAATGCATTTTGCTGGCAAGCATTTCTCACCCACGCTTACGTCACATGCCCCAGCCCTATTGGGTCGCATGTGGCCCTTGAACTAAAATGAGTATACACTAAACATTACAGGGGGCGACATCAGTGAAACAGACACCGGACAAACAGAACAGAGAGCAGAACAGAGGCACACAAGGGTAGCTGGGGGGAGGGTGGGGTGGAGTAAGAGAAAGTGGTGGAGAAGAGATGGGTCTTGAGGCGGGACTGGAAAACTAAGAGATTCTGAATTTCTGATTTCTTGGGGAAGGGAGTTCCAGAGCCTGGGAGCTGCCTGAGAGAAGGCTCTGTCCCCAAAACTAGGGAGGTTGGACTTGGGGGTGGAGAGAAAGTCAGCTGAGGTGGATCTGAGGGACCGGGAGGGTTGGTAGAGGGGAGAGGAGGTCATTGAAGTAAGGGTGGGGGGATGGGGGGGGTGCAGTTGATGAAGGGCTTTGTAGGTGATGACCAGGATTTTGAACTTGATCCGGTGAGAGATGGGAAGCCACGCCAGTGAAGTCATTTGAGGACTGGGGTGATGGGGTTCCAGGATTTGGTGTGTGTGAGAAGTCGGGTGGCTGCATTCTGGACCAGGTGGAGTCTGTTGATGAGGGTGATGTTGATGCCATGGAGAAGTAAGTTACAGTAGTCGAGATGGGAGGAGATGAAGGCGTGGATGAGTGTTTCAGCGGCAGGGTGTGCGAGAGAGGACCGGATCTTGGTGATATTACAGAGGTGGAAGAAGGAAGATTTGGTGGATGTGGGGCTCAAGGGAAAGGGTGGGCTCCAGGATCACACCAAGGTGTCCTGGGGGGACAGGGAAACAGTGGTGCCATCGACAGTGGTGCATTGATTTGAATGGGAATGACCATTCTATCCATTCTAATTCTGTGTACAAAAAGCATTTGATGCCTACTATAGGCATCAAATGCCATCAGAAACACATTTCGCTGAGCCGTTTTCATATAGGAAGAGAAAGTTTCAAATTTGCCGGCATGTTTTTTCTCCTCCATCAAGATGCTGTTCAGATGTTGTTGCACAGACGGCCCTGATTGGATGAACGCTGTTGCTCGTCCAATCAGGTGCAGCAAGGAACAAACTTTGAAGCCCATGTACAAGCGTGCAATTCTGGGGAGCATGGAAACACGCAACAATGAAAACACACCATGGGCCATCTTACGCGTAGTGCAAGGGCAAGTGTTATCTTTGCTACTTTCTAGCACTCAAAAAAGAAAATCTCCCTTTTTTATGATCACTGGGTCAGTATATCAAAGTACGTGTTTCTGCGACCCAGTGGTAATTAAAAGAAACATTTAGATTTTGAGTGCTAGAAACTAGCAAAGATAACACTTGCCCTTTACACTGGGCATAAGATAGGGCCCCATGACTATATAAATGTTTGGTCATACTCTTCCCAGACCGGTGTTTTAAAGCCCATGACACGCCGCCCACACGACCGCTCAATCAGGAACAGCAGTTCAGCGAGGAGCTGGAGGACGGCCACCCTGAAAGAACATGCAGGTAGGGCCAATTGGATTGAAGATGCCATGTTGTTGACCATTTTACCAAATTTTAAATAAAAATTAATATAAGCGGCAACTACAGGGTTAAAGCCTAAATTACTTTTAAGCTCAAAATGAGTTGCTCTGCCATTTTTTACCAGGCACAGACAAAATTTTACATCTGAATGCGTGAGGTTTCAAACAGTCATGACTGTTTTTTTAAACCAACGGGCGGCTATAGTCGGTTTTAACTTGACAACAAAAACAAAAACTAAATTGAACCCTCGCTCACTTCCTGTTGCAGTGTTTGCTATGGACATAAAAGAAAAAAAAACATTCAAGTGCAGGACTGACCATTCCGGTAAAACCGTCTATACAGCTGAGCGGCGAAAACAAAAGTAACAATGTCGAGTGAATATTTCTGCAGTTAGTTTGCCGAATGCTGAGAAAAAGGAAGTGCTGTGGGGTTGCGCTCTGGTGAAAACTGTCTATAGTGAAAATGCTACATAATGTTGTTTTACAATTGGTTCTACAAAAACATGCTAATAAGCAAACATCCATCCAGGTGGCCTTTCGTGGTCCAATTGCCAAATTTGTAAAGTACATTCAGCAGAAAGTCTGTACCAAGTTTTGCATGAATCGGACGAACAGGGAGTTATGGACATTCAAAAAATAAAATAGAAGATAATGTTACAGTGCCCCTGAAAGACAAACATAGCATTTTTCTTAGTTCACCCAAAAATAAATTCAGTCATTATCTACTCACCCCCATGCCGATGGAAAGACGGGTGAAGGTTTTTAGTCCACAAAACAGTCCTGGAGTTTCACAGCAAAACACTGTTGCAGCATGCGACTAAAACAACTGAAGTGAATGGTGACCAACTTTCAAACGTTAAAAGAAAAAAAGGTCCATACTGCACACCTGGCGTAATCCAAGTCTCCAGGAGCCCTAAGATGCCAAGTTGACTTGAAAGGACGTCATTTACACCGTGTTTTTAGCAGAAATCTCCATGCTACTCTAGCTGCAACCACACCTTCTACACATGGCTACAGTGGTCAGTATGGAGCTTCTTCTTCTTCTTCGTTTCCTTTTCAAAGAGCATGATGCAGGTTAGACACCGCTTTGCATTATCTTTGCATCCATATTTGCATATTCGTATATATATATATATATATATATATATATATATATATTCATATATTTATTTATATATATCCATATTTGCATATATTTACATATTCGCTTTGCGTCCATATTTGGGACTTTTATGTGGCAATTATGATTCTTTTTTTTTCCACACATCTGCATCTAGACTGGTTTTTGTTAAGCATTTGGCACATGCACATAAAAACCCGCGAATCTAGCAATAACACCTGTGATGATTTTAATAATACAATTAATGTGGATCATTACCTCCGTACGCCGTGTCTGTCCCAGTCTGATCGTCCGTCGAGAGGCCGCTCGCGGCAGCTAAAACTTCTCCCCTCAGTCTGGAGCTAAAACTCATCTCTTCTCCTATCCACCAGGAGCTCCAGAGTGCCACTTGCGCTCGTCTCCGATGATAAAGTTATGCACCTGATACCATTGTGCAGCTGGTTTACATGAGCTGAGATGGTCGGTCCGCTGTGCCTTGCTGTGGCTCTCCAAAATTATATTTGCAAATAATAATAATAATAATAATGATTGGATTTATATAGCGCCTTTCCAAGGCTCAAAGCGCTTACACAGAATCATTATTCGTTCACACCATTCGTACCGGTGGTTCAGAAGCGTGGCAGCCACACGTTGGCGCTCAACGGTCCCTCCGAACCACCATCATCATTCATGTCAACATTCATACCAATCATACCAATCATACCATTCATGTCTTACATTCATACCAATCATACCAGGCAAGGAGGGTTAAGTGTCTTGCCCAGGGACACAACGATTAACAGCTGGGAGGGAGCGGGGATCGAACCGCCAACCCTTGCGTCATTGGCTGACCCGCTCTACCTCCTGAGCTAAAGCTGAGCTAAAGCCGCCCCCAAATAGGCATTATTTAGAAAAACCGATTGCATATTGGGGGTCAACTAGTTTTACTACTTAGTTACGTTTGACTACTGAAAGTATAAAGGGCCATATTAACCATAGATAGAGCCCAAACTAAACAGAAAGTAAAAAGTTGCCTTTGGGGGGGGGAAATGGAGCGGAGTTTTCTTCTTCTCCCGTCAATGCCGAAATGCATTCTGGGCAGTGTCGAATTATCATACCAGAGGGTCAAAATGCTATTGGTTTTGGTGGTAAATTATCGTACGTCTGGTGTTTTGGAAAGTTTTCTGCTGTACACATTGACTGTATATTATTATTATTACAGTAAGTACAGTAGCCCAAGTGTCGTCACAGGTGTTATCTGCACAGATGGCATTTTTTTGAGCATGTGCATTATAATACCACCTTTTTCTCCATATTTTTGCCCTGGGGGCATGTTTTAATTTTGTTTTTTGGGATATTTTCATAAGAATCTTGAGTCCTAACTGTAAATTACTATTATTATTTTTTTTACCTGCACCACGCTCTTTAACATTTGAAAGTGGGTCATCATTCACTTCAATTGTTAAGCCGAATTCTGCAACAGTGTTTTGCTGTGGAAATGTTTTGTGAACTAAAAACTTCCCCCGTCCTTCCATCGGTATGGGGGTGAGTATAATGCCTGAATTTTTATTTTTGTGTGAATTTATCCTTTAATCTTACGCTTCTATCATCCCTGTTTATGTGCTGTTTGCATGTTCTTGTGTGTGTGTGTGTGTGTGTGTGTGTGTGTGTGTGTGTGTGTGTGTGTGTGTGTGTGTGTGTGTGTAGATGTGGGGAGTTGGAGCAGGAGGTGGAGGCTCTACAGGCTCAGCTGGAGGAGAAACAGACAGAGAACGACCGGCTCAAACTCACACTGCACAGCAAGGAGGAGGAGGGGTCAGGACACACACACACACACACACACACGCACACACGCACATGCACACGCACACACATACACACGCGCACGCTGACTCACCAGTACTCCACCAGGGCTGGGTATAAAATATATCGAAACTTTAGAAACTCTAACCGACTTCATCTTACTGGGCGTTCAGTTCACACCGGGCAATTTTCGCAAATCGGTGGATGAGATTACATACAACATCAATGCAAAGGCACGAGTAGATGAGATTAGCTCCGGGTGGCCCGAATAGCGCGAGTGACGTGAACTTTGGCGGCACAAATGATGTGATTTTTGCCTCATTCGCTCGAGTTGCTCAAGATTTATTTCAACCCCGGTATGAACGCACAGTCACTCAACTGAATTAATTCGGCTTTATAATGCTGATATTGATTTGAAGTCGTGTTGCCCAGCTCTAACCTCCATCCTCCTGCAGGCAGGAACTGTCTCGGCTGACCGATGCCTACACCAAGCTGTTAGAAGACTACAACCAGCTCAAAGAGGACAAGAAGAACCAGGTGACTTTAGTCCACTGCAACAAAGGCTACTGTACAACACACACACACACACACGTCCCTACAAAACGTTGATGTCATGAGAAAACTTGAGCTGACCTTGATATAGTCAAGTTCAAAGCACATACAGAGCAGAGGCCCATACACACCTACATGAGCTCGTTCACGGAATAAAAACATTGCGGGGTGATCGCCGGCCTGCAAAGAGCCGCTCATGTGCGAAAAACAAAATACAGTCTGCAGGCCCTGGGAACCTGGCATTTTGTTTAGACAGGCATGTGTCGGTGTGGCGGGTGGTCATTTCTCATCCTGCCAACATGAGCCAACGACCAGCCGCCCTTGACTCCTCCGATACCTCTGACCCTGATTGGCACGCCCGCGGCATCCACACAGGCAGCGTGGCTGCTGCTGCGCTGCGGTCTGTCTGCCAACTCTCTTCCTATAGAGTTTACCTTTTATTAAATTTGCTATAGGCTAAACAATGCAATGATGATTTTAACTGAAGATCGCTTGGGCTCACTTCATAATCGAGGCAGTATTGATTTGTGTGTGTGTGTGTGTGTGTGTGTGTGTGGGGAGGGGAGGAATGAAGCCACGTTGTAGCCTATGTACTGTATGTGGTTTTCAGAGGGCAGGAGAACTGCTGCTGTGAGCTCATCCTCCTGTCTCAAATCAAAACGAGCCTTGATTGGCTGTGGCTGCCCCTGTAAAATATCATTTTAATGGCTATTTGTGTAGAGACACGTGCGCGGTAAGCAGAAAAAATAGGCTTCTATTCTCTAGATGACGCGCGTCTCACGCCTCGCAAGACACGCGCCTGAGATGCGCGTCTCATGCCGGTGGTGTGGCTGCTGTAACCTGTTAACATGGGCGCCGAAATGAAAATCAACAGGTAATGCCATGCAGACGCAAGATGTGTGTCCCGGCCGTAAGAATTGGCTTGGTATCATCAATGGGTTTGTATGTTATGGTTCTGGACGAGAAGCTTTGGGCCAACTCCTAACCTTCATCTGAGTTTATAAATAAGTTGTTAAAAGTGCTTGCTATCACATCACATCATGATGTTGGATTAAGATTCCATTTACTTTAACTCATTGAGTGCCAATGACGTCTAAAGACGTCAATTCAAATAGTAACGTAGAGTGCCAATGACGTCTAAAGACGTCAATTGCGTTTTTTGACGTTGGGACGTGGATCAAAGCCTGATGCATCTCCTGTAAAAATATGGTGGATGTTGAAGGTGTATAAGCTATTTTACGGATCCATTAGGTGGCGACAGTGCTCTCCAGATTAGAGAAAGGTGAGGAAAAACAGCAGAAGAAGCCCCGTGATGAAACGGAAACCGATGCATGCTGGAGCCAGAGCCGTATAGATTGCTCTGGCTGGAGCTAACGTTAGCTGCGAACAGCAGCCAATCCGCTCCCACAACTGAGCCCCTCTGTCTCTGCTGCATAGTTTCTCCACACGATTAGCCGCCAGAAAAGCAGCACCCGACACCGAAAAGCCAAACCATTCTCAGCAGTCCGGTTTGGCTTTTCGGTGTCGCGCTGGGAGCCGGCGCACAAAAACGGCGGAGCGCTCCGAAAATAGACGCTGGGTGCGTGTTAGGCTGTGTGTTAGTGTGGGGATGAGTTTCTCCCAGCTCCGCCGGCATGCAGGCTGTGTGTTAGTGTGGGGATGAGTTTATCCCAGCTCCATGCAGAGATTCGTCGCCTGACGCAGGTAGCAGAGATTCGAGCAGAGCCACCAGAGACACTCCCACGGAGGAGGAGTTTGCAGTTGAGGGGGGTGGGGCACGCAGGGCACCACACAACTACACCACGTCACTACATCAGAAAATATTAGCTTCAGAGTCAGTGATGTGCTTGAAATGCTTCATTTCACAAAAGGCTCATTATCTCAGCTTCTAGTTTGAAACGTCTGTTTTTGGTGAAATCAACCTATCTTCTACTGCTGAGAACTAAAGAACGGAAAATGATATCAATAAACTTTTTTTTGCTGATGATACAAGAGAGTCTCATCGTTCTTTGGGCGTGTTCTGTGTTTACATAGTAATATCACACAATATTCTGTGGGTCTTGAGAAATCACTGAAAACGCTCTGAAAGGGCTG
The DNA here is from genome assembly GCF_964638095.1 of Poromitra crassiceps. NCBI lineage: Eukaryota > Metazoa > Chordata > Actinopteri > Beryciformes > Melamphaidae > Poromitra > Poromitra crassiceps. Next base: position 3,883,116 of record NC_139624.1, on the reverse strand, counting down.
GCACTGGGAGCATCCGTTTTCCAGAAATGGCTGGCACTCAATGAGTTAAGTTCAGGTTCCTTGGTTCTCTGATCATTATTTCCTCCAGTTAATTTATAAGTTGGTTTGTTATAAGTTAGTTGTATTTTATGTGTGTCTTGTAAACCCATGAGGGTTGGGCACTGTGGAGTGCATGACACTTAAAAAATAAAAAATAAAAAAATCATTAAGATTTTTCCATATCAGTTTGCCATTTCCCCTTGCATCATTAATCACTTTAAAAAAATCAGCTTTAGCCTTCCTTATATTCCTTACTACCTTATTTCGAAGGGATGTAAAAATATTCCTGTCATTACAGTACTAAGGCCAGATTGAAGTGCTCTTTTGAGCACAGAATCTCTCTCTTTCATCTGTCACCAGAGGGCACCATTGAGCCATGGCAGTGTTCTTTTGTCTAGGTTTGCTTTGCACCTTCTTTGTGAAGGAAGATATCACTGTACTAGCTGTTAAAAAAGTTTTTGAGCTATCCTCAATGTCTACACTGGACAGAAGATTAGACCAATCTATTGGTTTTAGAGTAGTTTCAAGTTGTTTTTTTTCATTTTTCATTTTTAGGAATTCTCTGGTGGTAATATTTAAAAGCGCTAATGTATTAGGCTACTGCATGACTCACTATGGTTTACTTTTCGAAGGCACAACATTATGTTAATTTAAAACAGGTTTATGTGCAAATGTGTTCTTTATTTCCTTTTTGGTACTCGGGGTATTTCGGATCACACACACAAAAAGAACAAAACAAAAAACATTGCAATGGTACACTTTTATTTTGAAAGTTGTAACAGGAATTTTCCATTTTATTCTGGTAGACTTGACAACTGTGAGCAAACAGCTTTTAGCGTGTTGTCTTTGATGTTAATTGAGTCTTCCACTCGCTGCATCATTCACGTGTGCTTTGGTATCATGTGTCAAATTGGGGTAAATATCTTGTAGTGTAAACTAGGCATTAAAGGATTGTGCTATTCTCTCAGGTCTGTCTGTAAACATGACATGAGCATACCTGCCAACATTGGGCTGTGAAAAAGAGAGATTTCCTGGGGTATTGGTGAATGGCTTACCCTCAATGACCCCCCCCCCCCGCCGCACCCATATAACCCATACACCACAAATTACTAGAATAAGTACAATGATGTACATTAAATTGCTTTTAATTAGTCTTAAATTCATAACTCACAGTAAAATAAATAATGATACGATAAAGTAAACATACATGTACAAAAGATGGGATCAAAAGTCAGCATCTAATATTTACATCACCAAAAATATCAAGTGCAAACATTGTGAGTGTCAGTGAATCTGGAATATGTTAGAAGTTTGCCTCTGTGCTTCCACGGCTTGTGTTTGGCATGAGCATGTTTGCGAACGTCATTTCCCCCTCCGTGTTCGTTAAAGTCGGCCCGACATAGCTTCCAAAACGCATGGTATTTGCTAATGGTGCCCCGTCTATGTGCCGACAGCCCGTAATGCCGATAGCCCACAAGCAGAACCAGCTGAGCGAGGCGGCATGCAGCGTGTTGGTGGACTGGCTGGAGCTAACCTCTCCCACACCCCACGCCTAAACCTAACCTCTCCCACCCCCCACGCCTAAACCTACCCTCTCCCACCCCCACACCTAAACCTAACCTCCCCCAGAGCCTAACCCTAAACCTAACCTCTCCCACCCCCCACATCTAAACCTAACATCGGCATTGCGGGCTGTCGGCACTGCGGGTGGTCGGCATAGCGGGTGGACCGCTTTGCTAATGTGGCTAGAGGTTATCTTTCGATTTTTCCAGTGGAAAAGCAGTCCTCCCCCGAGAGCATAAGTAACTCCAGTGACGCACTTATGCACCGTCATTCGTTACTGCCCCTGGGTTGGTTTGCCAGGTACCATGAGACATATCCTACAAATCGGGAGATTAGCAGGAGAAATTGCTAGGTTTATTGAGCTATAGCTACAGTAGCTACTCTGCTCTGCCCTGGATGTGCTTCCAACTCGCTCTGTTGTGAAGTGCTTTCAACCTTTCAACTCGCCCTGTTGAGAAGCACATCCGGGGCAGAGCAGAGATAAAACCCAGTAGCTAGCTATAGCTCAATAAACCTATTATGCTAAAAACACTTCTGATATTTATTTGATTTCGAGATCATGGACAATGCAGTTGAATTTGATGGTCGCGTTGTGGTGGATGGATTTGGAAAATTTATTTTCAGGGTGAGTTAAAAATCATAAAAAAAAAGCCTAAAACAAGGTCCAGGTTGTAAAAAAACTGAATTCTCCTTTAAAGCCCTTAGAGCCCAGGGGCCTGTACTACGAAGCTAGTTTAACAGATCCGCGATAAGTCCCTTTGATCTGGTTTGACTGAACAGGATCAAAGCTATCTAGTTTAAGGATACTACGACGCTGGTTTTCTAGTCGATAACTGAAGCTGGGATCTGCCTGTGCACGCGCACGTTTTTCGCTCGTGCACAGGCGCGCGTCCACGCGAAAGAGGTGCGCTAGCCAATCACATTATGAACAGCTGAGTTGATCCACGCCCACACCCATTTCCACACCCATTTCCTCGTTCCATGAAAGCGCAGTGCATGATCAGAGTTTTAGCGGATATTTAATGTATCCGCGATTTAATGTCAGAATGAAAATCCGCGTTGGATAGTCTGCTGAAGGGCTGTCTAAAGCAGCAGCTTGTATTCACATCAGTCATTTGATTTACTTTGATCAGCGATTTCTGTCTGATACAGCTGCATTGATACAGCAGCAACAAATGTAAATGTGTAATCTCAGTCTATACATTTCCACAATCTGTAAGCCTATTTAGACCATAGATTTAGAAACGCATGCTCAATGAATAATGATCTCTATCACTCATGTGTGTGGTTGCACTGATCGAATAATTCATATATAAAATAGCCTAGTATAAAGCCTAATAGCCTACTATAAAAGAGAAAACTGCTGAACTGAATTGAGACGATGCGGGCATAGTTATCATTGATAAAAACTAGCCTATTTTTGCTCATATATTGGCATACAGCCTACAGGACACAGTTCCAGCTGAAAGATGCAAGAATAGCCTGCATATTTAGTATTGGGGCTATCCCATATTTATATTATATGTATAGGCTTTTCTGGCATGTAGGAGAATATCACCCTCACTCCATTTGAGGGTCCGTTCATGATATGCGCCGCGGTGATTAATAGTGATCATATTTCTCCACGCATCGTTGAGCTGTTAAGACATAAAGTGGTAAGTAGGCTTAATTTAATTATGTAGCCTACAGAGCCACGAATGTTTTGCTTGTTCTATTCTCAGTTGACTGCAATCTATTTTTCATATGGCGATCTTATGAATGGTGAGTGACTCCAGAGAGCCGATATTATATGGGTCTCTCATGGATTTTGATCTTATCCTCTGAAGCTAACCTGGTCGCGACCAGGTTAGCTTTGCAGCGTCAGTTGCCATGGTGATTGAAAGTTAACTTGCTTTGTAGTACGGCTAAACCAGGTTTAAACTCAAACTTACTCGGATAAGGCATTAAACTAGCTTCGTAGTACAGGCTCCAGGACAGAGTAGTACAGAAAGACTCTCGCTGCTTGAAATGTAAGTGTTGAAACATTGACTGTGTGTTTGTAGTTTCACACACTACAGACAGAGTGAAGGTGCAGCAAAACCATGTTTACCATGTTGAAATATTGACTGTGTGTTTGTAGTTTCACACACTACAGACAGAGTGAAGGTACAGCAAAACCATGTTTACCATGTTGTTTCCACATAATCCACACTTTGATTACCACCTCGGGTCCAGTGGACCCAAACACCACAAATGTAATATAAATGTGTAGGGGGGTGCACAGTGTGCACTCAATGAAAATATGATCTTTTATATGTTCTTCACAGAAAATGAGCTAAGGTCAATGAGTATCAGGTTGAAAAAATAATTAATTGCATGATCTTTCTTTTAGTAAACATTGAAAAGGCAGACCCGAACACCACACAAGGGTTAATGTAAATTAAAAACAACAATGGCACAAGTATTGATCCTTGGGGAACCGCACACCTATGTAGCATGACAGACCAATCACGGACTCTTATCCAAGCATATTTTATTTCTAAAAGTTCATAAACAATCACAGTTAACACGTTCACTGCCAATGACGTATTAATCCCTAAAAAAAAATCCAACGGTTGACTGCCAATGACGTATTAATACGTCAAAAAAATGAGTGGGATGTGCATCTAACCCTTTTACATCTCTTATATCAATATTGGAGCCACCGAACATGTACAACCCATTCCACCGCCCCAATAAGTGGCGACAGTGCTCTCCCAGACTAGAGGAAGGCAAGCAAAAAGCAGTGTGAGGAAGCCATTCTCGTGAAAATGGATTGGCGAAAACGCTTTCGTTTTCGCGCTGATTGCTGGCGGTGCGGGATTGCAAATTTGCATAATAGATTACGGGTGGAACACACTTTGAAACACGCAGCATAAATAAGACCAGAATCGCAAAAGCTTCATCAAAGCTCTCAACACAAACCACAAGAAACGAGCGAGCCGATCCAGACTTGCACAGCGGCCGCCAGCAGACAGGCAGCAGCAGCAGAAGCAGTGAGCCTGGTGACGCGAGGTTACAGCAGCAACAGAAACGAGCTTGTGACATGCCCGCTGCAGCCAAGAAGAACACACACGGAGGGAGGAGTTTGAAGGAGAGGGGTGTTTCCTGCTGTTATGGAGGAAATTACTGTTCAAAACTATTGTTTAGATGTCTGACGTCTTACTGATGCCAAAAATGAATGGTTAAAGTGACTGTTCTATCGAATTTCACCAAAAGCCGTTTATCTCAGAATAATTTTTCAGACGCTGAAACCATGCTGTATTCAACTGCTAATGCTTACATAACTACTAACTCTACAAACTAACTCTTTTAGACAGAGAAAGCACACATTCTATTACGGTAGTTCTTTTGAGATATTGTGTGTTCACAAAATCTTAGCAGAAAAGAATCCTCGGGTCTTGAAAGATGAGCCAGAATCCTCAAAAAAAACCTCTGGCAGAACCTACCTACAGTAAAAAAAAAAACGGCTGGCAGTGAATGTGTTAAATATCCCCACTTCCTATCTCAACAAAACTGTTTGATTGTCTGGCATGTTATTAATGTACTTGGCAAAAACATGAGTGAACTAGCTGGCCAGCTAGCTTGTGCTGCCTGTCACTAGTAGGAGGAGGGGTGGGGGTTGTACGGATGCCTAGTTGGCCATTTTCGAGTCATGCTTTGCAAATACAGAATAATGTTAAAATACAGAAAGTATTAAACTCTTTATTTTATGGGGGCATTTAAATTCCAATTCCAAGGGCAATTCTAGATTTTTTATGTGCATTTTGCCCCGAGCCCCCACTAATTTCCTACGCTGCCGCACAAGTTAATTTAGATCTCCCTGAAGACCAGTTATTGACACAGACATATTGCTCTGTTTTGAATATAATTTAATAACCATCTGTATGCACATTCATGAAAACCATATTTAGATAGCAAGTATGTCATGGTTCACAGTATCGAAAGCTTTGGATAAATCTAAGAAGATACCCAGAGCATATTCATTGTTATTTAAGGCAAAAATTGATTTTATCAACCAGATTTAGTAGTGCTGTATCTGTCAAGTGATTCTTGTGGAATCCATATCGATGTGCACAATATTATGGTTATTTAGATGATTCAGAATTATTTTATATACAAGTTTCTTCAAAATGCATAATTAATGTCATAGTATAATAATAATGGCTTTTCAAAGTCTGAGACTTGATTTATTCTTATTTTTTTCCCCATTTTCCCCTTTCTCTCTAGTACTCACTGTTGTACCTCCACATACCCCTAGGGGTACTCTTACCCCAGTTTGGGAACCACTGATCTAGTCTCCGGTTTGACCTTTGCCCTCTGGCCCCTCAGGCCCAGCTGGAGGAGTTTGGGGCCCGGCTGGACACTGCAGAGCGAGCCCTGGCTGCCAAACAGGAGCAGATTGACGACATGAAGAAGAACGAGCTGGAGACCATTTCCGTCTTCCAGGCCCAGGTGTGTGTGTGTGTGTGTGTGTGTGTGTGTGTGTGTGTGTGTGTGTGTGTGTGTGTGTGTGTGTGTGTGTGTGTGTGTGTGTGTGTGTGTGTGTGTGTGTGTGTGTGTGTGTGTGTGTGTGTGTGTGTGTGTGTGTGACGTGCTGGCTGCTGTGGGTGGTGCGGCCATTGCACGTTTTTGGCCATTTCATCGGCCATAATGACCTAATTACAATAATAATTAGATTTGTCACTGACACCTTCAGGGTGCTTATCACCACCTGCTGTACAAGTAGGTTACTTGCATCCTTTCAAAACTCCAGTCTTCACATGTCCACATTCCCATTCCAACCCGGATTTTGATGACGGCCGCCGAGACCGGAGCTTTTGTGTTTGATGCTCAAAACAATAGAGGTACAGTAGTGTGGAAAATAGATCCAAACAAAGTGCAGATCCCTAAAAACGGCCTAATGTAGACATGGCCTGTGAGATACAGCCATGCAGTTAGTTAGATTCACAAATGAAAGGGAGTTAACGGTACAACTGCCTACTCCCTTTCAGTCGCCTAAAATACACAATTTCTACAGCTCCAGAAACACTCCTGTCACCACGCAATAAATAAGAATCCAAAGTTAGTGAAACGACCATTTTCAGAGTAAATCCACACCGAGATCTAACAAAGATTAACCAAACTAAGCAAGATTAACTGAAGTTACTTCCTCGTTTGTCATGATGCACTACACAGGCGCTTGCGCTGTGTACAGCGCCTCATGGCAAACGAGGAAGTAACTTTGGTTATACTCTGTTATTTGGGTTACTCTTTGTTTGTTTTCAGCTTTTGAGGCGCTGTGTGAAATCAGTGCGCCTGGCGGCCATGTTTGGAAAATAGTTCTGGCTATATATTTACCTTCAAAAATGACCTCTTGTAAAAAGTTCTGCTTCCGCAATGCTTTCTGGGAAGTATGCAAACACCGCTGGTGTTTGGTAGGAGAAGGGAGGGGAGGGGTGGATGGGAAGAAGGCAGCAAGAGGACAGGTCCGTTCACAGCGCTAGCTGTCTGTGAATGAAAAACCAACGTCCGATTCTGGGGAGCTTGCTGGGTATTCTGGGGGAAGGGGGGGAGGAATGTTCCACCTCTAGTGAGCCCTCTGAGTGAGCTGCCGGTCTCCATTCCGTCCGGCTCGCTAGATGACAGTGTCATGACAGTTCCCTCTTATCAAAGTTGTGTGTAGTCTCTTCACAGCGTCGGCTGACTTTGAATGAAACCACGCATCCGCAAGCAGGAACTGCACAGAGGTCTGCCATTGGCTCTGAAATTTGCCCACCCCACAAAAGTTTTTTTTTTTTTTAACGGACAGGAGCCACGGCTGACTGCTGCCTCAGTAGTAATGTGTTGAGTTCACTTTAAGTCGTAAAACTGTGACAGTTCACAAAACTTTAACACTACATGTATATCAAAACCTTCTGCTACTTCTGCTCTCACTCACAATGTCAAAATATCAGCGATGTGATGTATAGTTTTTAGGATATTAATGATTGTTTGACACTAGTGTTGCACTTTTTTTCACAGTAGCCTAGTTTAGTACTAGGACTAGTAGTTTCTGCTGTCAGCTCAAGAGTCAAACGAAGCGTTTCAGACAGACGCTGACCTGAGGGCCTGCATAAAGGGACAGTACAAGATAAATAAGGACTTTTTTGAAATGTAAATCATGCAAAGCCACTCTAGTGGAGTGCCAGAATAAAATTATAATAAAATATAGAACTGGAAATTAGCATAATAACGTTAGGTCGCCTTTAACATATGTCTTGCAGGCGGAGGTTTACTCCTCGGATTTCTATGCGGAGCGAGCAGCGAGGGAGAAAATCCACTCACAAAACGAGCGCCTGCTCACTCAGCTAGAGTTCATGAAGAAGCAGAACAACCAGCTGCAGGAGGAGGTGGACTCACTGGGCAGGTAAGAGCAAATAACTAGAGATGGAAGGAAATACCACTCTTAAACTGCACAGGAATGGCACAAAATGTAAAATCGATGATGTAGAATACCCTCACTTTCCTCCTCACTAGTGGAGTGACGAGGACACATACCCGCATGGTTCATGCCCACCAAAAGGGATCCGTCCACCTAGACTCACCTTTGCCCTGTCAAGCCCTGCCCCGCTGGTGCAACTTGGTTGGTTGGTTGCCTTGCTGTACTTCCATCTTCAATTGGTCTATTTTGATTTTGGCCCCTCCTCTCGTCTTGTCGTTTGCAATGTCCTGACGCCAGGTATCCCAGCATGCTTTGCAAGGTGATGAGCAATGGATGGCAGCAACGAGAGGAGGGGCCATTTAGAAATGGACCAATTGAAGACGGAAATACAGAAAGGCAGCCAACCAAGCTGCAGCAGCGGGGCAGGGCTTGACAGGGCGAAGGTGAGTCCATCGCCCTGTATCGCTTTCGGTGGGCATGAACCGTCATTACAGCTTCCTTCCCGCAGACACAGCCAATCATGTGTGTATGAACGCCCAGCCAAGCCGGACGTAACAAGGGGGTGCAACACACCCGTTCCCAGAACAAAATGACAGGGGGGGCATTCAATATCTTAGGGGGGGCACTACAAGGGGGCTGCGAAAAAATTTGGATGCTTTTAAGCCTGTTTTTAAGCCAGATCTCATTTCTCAGCATTCACTGTAGTAGCTGTGTCAATATGTATATACTGTCTTTTATTTCAATATATTGTTTTTCTAAGTTCTCACTGACACCCACCTCTTTGTGTGTTTTTGACATGAGTTAGGTTGTTGTTGCTGTCATTGATGATACTGCTGCTGTAACACCAGAATGTCCCTCTGCGGATGAATAAGGCACTCTATCTATCTATCTATCTATCTATTGTATCTATCTATCTATCTATCTATCTATCTATCTATCTATCTATCTATCTATTGTATCTGTCTACTCTATATATCTATCGATCTATCTACTGTATCGATCTATCTGTCTATTACTGTATCTATCTATCTATCTACTGTATCTATCTACTCTATCTAACCAGAGAAAAAGGCATGTAGGAAAGATCTTGAGGATCACTCTGTTGGGCTTCTCTGTGCCAAGATCACTTGGCGCTGTAGCCTAAAATGCCCCATTAATCCTAGCATAGCACTGCTAGCTTCAGTGGTGTTGTTATTTACATCAGTGCTGCTCACGTTTTTAGCTCCAGGAGTGACGCTGCCCGTTGCTGCTCCGCTGCTCGATGACGATGCTACGTCATGTGCTCCTCTGCCGGTGTTATGTTTAGCTTCTGATAACTATCGTTAATTTATCCCTATTTCGCCTTTCGCCATCCTAGGAATACCTAGGATGGCGAAACACAACCAAAGTTGGTGACCCACCCTACTCTGCCTGTGATTGGCTAATACGTTGCCTTCCTTAGTTGGGATTGGTCAGGTTTTAGGCATGAGGAGCAAGATTGGTTAGAGTAATATCAGGGTACACCAACCAGATGCAGAGTAGCCCGTGGTCATTCCAGAGATTTAAAGAAAGCCCTCACTCACCACTGCACCCTATATGCCAGGGTTGAGTGGCCCTCTCTGGCTGCATGTAGGCTCACCCATTGGTACATGTTTATCTATAAATCCATCCTTGGATTAATTCCACCGTACCTCTGTGGCTATATTTCTAGAGCCCACAGTAATTACCGCTTACGCTCAACCGATTACTACCAGCTAAATGCCCCCAAAATTCATACGGATCTTGGCAAACATGCTTTCATGTATTCTGCCCCTACAGCTTGGAACTCACTTCAGAGCAACCTCAAACTGAAGGAACTTGTTCCACTTGGAACTTTCAAAAATCTAATGAAGGACATAGAAGTAGATTCTTTTCGTATTTGCACGTTTTTTTATTAACGTTGTAACTGCTTTTGCATGTTTTATTTTTTATTATTATTATTATTTATTATTTTGCTGTTTTATTGCATGTTTGTGCATTGGTGTTTGTCTGTTTTAATGTTGTAACGTTATCTCTTTTATGCTGCTATCTTGGCCAGGCTTCCCTTGAAAAAGAGGTCTTTGTACCTCAATGGGACCGACCTGGTTAAATAAAGGTAAAAAAAGAAAGAGACAGTACAACAGTACAACGTCTCATGGAAATAATAAATAAATAACAGCTTTTCGTCAGGGCGGGCACAGCTGATTCAGTGGGCGGGCCCGGCCCCTCAAAGCCCGCCCTTGGTTACGGGTCTGGAGTGCAAACCTGCGACCCTCGTGTTGGTAGGCAAGGAATCTACCGCTACACTACCCGGAGGCCCTGCTGATGTTATATTTAAACATAAACAAGAGTTAGGGCTCTTATACATTGCTTCTAAATTGTACAAAAGCCTGTTGTTTCCCAGCATGATGTCAGAGCCACGGACTCTCACGCATCGGGAGCACATTAATTTACTGTGCAGTGTGAATCCTAAAGTGGACTCAGCTAATAACTTCTTCAGTTTAGTGTACGCCTTCATGAAACCATGTCGTTTTAATGCTCATACTTCAAACTTTTCAGGCATGTTCTGTCTTTGTATTTGAGTGTGTGTGTGTGTGTGTGTGTGTGTGTGTGTGTGTGTGTGTGTGTATATCTATGTATTTATAGGTTGAGACTGAGGCTCTGCTGGCAAACAGAAGCATTAGTGATAAGTCGGTCTCACTGGTTCTCAACATGGGTTCAGGGGACCATCAGGGGTCCTTGAGGGGGTTTCAGGGGGTCCCCAGCATATTCAGAAACTTTGCCATCATTTCAGGTAGCACAATTAGAGAATGTGTGTGTGCGTGAAGCTAGGGGAGGGTGGGGCGGCGTCAACAATGCTGCTATGAAGCATACCGGCAATAACTTGAATCCACTTTCACCCCAGACTAAAGCCAAGCATACACTGTACGGATTGAGCCCATTTCTGTCCCGATTTGTGAGCTGCACGACTCATGTTACACTCTGACCGAATAGAGAGCCAAAGTGAACGTCACTTCCTGCTTCAGCACTGTACCAGAGATTTTCATCCGCCATTTATTTTCCCATAGACATTTCGTAAAATGCTAATAAAAGGTTTTACTTGTTCAAACCAAACGGTTCAGATATTTTTAGAAACAGGAGAGACCATGCACGTAACATTTCACTCGGACCAAAATGTTTTAAAAAAAATGCGGATTTAAGAAAATATTTTTTCGATGATGTTTTTTAGGCCGGCGTGAGACAGTCTCGTTATTAGGCATTGTCGTCTCATTCTGTCACAGATTTACAAGCCGATTTGGCTTTGGCCAATCCTGCCGTGTTCCCGCCCCCAAATCCAGTGGGATTGTCACGGATTTAGAAGCCCATTTGGCTTTGGCCAATCCTGGCGTGTTCTGCCCCAAAATCAGTGGGATTCAGCGTGTTGTGGTGCTACGAGAGTGAGAGCCGCAGGCAGCAGCCAGCTGCCTTTGTGTGGAGCAGAGCGAGTGCAGCCTGCCGGCCTGGAATCTCCGAGGGGCCGGGGTCTGAATTCGGCCTTAACTACGTTAACTAATGTTATCCTGGAATGTGATTTTAACAAGCCAGTTAGACATTACTGTTTGCTTTCTTTTGTATGTTACATACAATTGCCCAACTTATGGGCTAGAAATTCTGCCAAGTTACATTGCACTAGGCAGACATTTCCTCTATTTCGAGGAGAAAAGCCAGCTGCCTTTGTGTGGAGCGGAGCGAGTGCCTTTCACTGAAAAATATCTGAATTTGACAATTGATGGTGTTTTTCTTTGGACTACGTGGGTGACACTTGTTTCTGAACTGTGTTGTATTGATGCTGTTGTGTGGATGTGTGGAGTGCAGTGTCATGGTGTTTGCTGGATAATTGCCTTATAAGGGAGAGCGATTCTGTGCTCAGCTGATGGCATGATGCTTATCCGCTCTTGCTTTCAACCTATTTGGAGTTACTACTGAAGTTTGTGTGTTGATGTTGACTGATAAATTAACTGCTAAGTTACCTACAGTAGGAAGCTTCTGTGATGACGTGGGTTTGATTTCCACAAAAATCTGAAGAAAACTGCACTGCTGGATAATTTCTTGTAATCACATTTTATTGGTGGAAGTAGGCCATTTTTAGAGCAATTGAGTTTGTCTTTTCCATTTTCACATTTTTCATCATAGTAAACACCCTCCCCCCCCATTGCCCATTAATTAGTTGTTAGACAGACACACAAAAGTGGGGTAACAAAATATACCTGCGTGGTAAACAAATGTGCATGGCTGGTACAATTTCAAACTGACCAACCTAGCCTTGTTTAAGTGAAATACTCTCTCCCGATTCTAAATATATCTGAACCGTTTGTTTTGACCAAGTAAAACTGTTTTGATAAGCATTTTACGAAATGTCTATGGGAAAATAAATGGCGGATGAAAATCTCTGGTACAGTGCTGAAGCAGGAAAAGGACGTTCACTTTAGCTCTCTATTTCACATTCGTTGGGCGTCGTTTTTGCTGTGCAGTGTACAGGGGGAATGAATTTCTGACGTGTCAGTTTTTCCACTAAAACTGTTATTTCTTCCTGTTTGTTAAATGCTCTGTAAGTGATTCTGGAGGAAGGATTGAGTCAACACGATTTTCATTCTCAAGTAGTCAGATACTGAGGCTTTGGGTTGGTGATCCGTTCCAGAACACCAACCCAAAGCCTATAGTATTTGACTACTTGGGGATGAGAACCATGTTGACTCAATCCTCTTTGTGGAGTTCTCTCCTGATTAGATAAAGTGGGATGGGATAGCAGAAAAGTTTATCTTTGTAATAATAATAATAATAATACATTTATCTTATATAGCGCTTTTCTAGATACTCAAAGTCGCTTTACAGAAACACACAAATTTAATACTTTAATTAAATACATTCATGTAAATTAAAGGTGGGGACAGTAGGTAGAGTGGAGTGAGGTTAGGAGGAGAAGGCGAGGTTGAAGAGGTGGGTCTTGAGGGCCTGTTTGAAGGATGTTATGGACTTATATTGACGGATGTGGATGGGGAGAGTGTTCCAGAGGGTGGGTGCGGCAACTGAGAAGGCCCTGTCGCCCCAGGTCCGGAGCTTGGTCCTGGGGATCGTCAAGCAGATGGTGTCTCCGGACCTGAGGCTGCGGGTGGGGACGTGGCGGGGGAGGAGATCAGAGAGGTAGGGGGGGGCAGGTTGTTGAGGGCTTTGTAGCTGGCGAGTAGAATTTTGTAGTTGATCCGGTATTTGACTGGGAGGCAGTGGAGGTTATGAAGGACGGGAGTGATGTGGTTCTGGTGGCGGGCGGAGGTGAGGAGGTGGGCAGTGGAATTCTGTAAATGTTCTAAATTTATATTGCACTTTTTTCCAAAGCGCTTTACAATGAGTAGGTATTCGCCCATTAAATACACTGATGGCGGCAAGCTACCACACAAGGTGCTGGCACAGCCATCGGGACCAATTTGGGGTTCAATATCTTGCCCAAGGACACTTCCACATGCAGAGTGGGGGAGGCGGGGATCGAACCACTTACCTCTTTTATCCAAAGCGATTAGTGGACGATGGGCTCTACCTTCCGAGTGGGGTTGTCAAAAGTATCGATACTATTGAAAAGTATCAATACTGAATTTTCAAACGGATACAATACTCATTGGCAACAGGTATCGATAGTATCGATAAGTATATATACTAAAAAAAAAAAAAAAACTTTTTCCCCCTCCCTATCATTGGTGGGTATCTGTTGCTTCAACGAGCTAGATGTGTTCTGATAGGCTGATGGCTAGAGCATGGGTAATCTGCTGTCAGTGCAAAGTTTTTAATGAGTTTTATCGGAACTAGATTATGGAGAAGTGTGCTTCTGTCCGTCCATCTGTCTAACTTTATTTCAATCATGAGAGACTAGAAGAGAGTACAATAAACTTTAATGATACAATAACAAATTAGATTTGGCGTATGACTCCATGATACGATGACGTATCTCCTGAGACGTGAGGACGTCAGTGATTTATAGGATAGAGAATTCCCCCCCATAGGGAATTATTCATGAATCATGCCAATGGTGGTGTTCAGGGGAGGAGGTGGGGTGAAACAACTGCATCGCCGGAGATCAGCACTGAGGGTAACAGGACAAGGTTAGTTACAACCAGTAGGTACATGGGAGCTGATATACTCTCCAGTTAAGTGATTGGCCAGCAGGCCAGCGTGGAAGACTGTGAATGGACAAGGAATAAAGGGGCGTACATATCAATGAATGAGTGATATGACCTGAACAGGGCGTTGACAGCAGAGGGAAGAGAGATGAATAAAAGGGCTGCAATCAATGAATGGGATGGTTGATCAGGCGTTGCTAAGGGAGGTAGTCTTCATTATTGAAATATAGTCCAAGACATTATTTTTGATCGTCATCACGTGTTATCGAAAATGTTATTGAGTATCGATATTTTCCGGTATTTTTCGGTATCGAAATTATAATTAGAAACTCTAGTATCCATATAGTACCCATGTTACTGGCCAAACACTCTATACCAGTGATGGCTGTCAGAATAGCAATTTTTAGGTTTTTTCCATTCCAGTTGGGCTGAAAAGAAATACAATGAATGTGTGAAACTAACTGAAAATACATCCTGCTATATTCCTGTAAACATTTGCTGACCCTTCTCTTGCTCAGGCAGTCTCTGAACGAGATGCAAAGGAGACACGAGTCACCGGGAAGACATCCACAGGGGGGCGCTGCTGCTCCGGTGGGGAGAGGTACATGTTTTAACCCTGTTCACACAGCCAACAGAGGACCCTGCTTTAAAAAAAAAATCTGGGGATAACCCTGAAAAATCTGGGTAAACCCTGCTACAAGCATGGCCAGCTAGCCCTGGGCTAAAATTGGGGTTAACCCACTTTAGAATTTGCTTGTGTGAATTGTTTCTTAGCCCAGGGCTAAGCATTGCATGAAAACCACTAGAGTGGTTTGGAGTAGAGACTAGGGCTAAAGACAGACAGCTCATTGTGTCACAGTAACTTAGTGTTTTGGAGTAGAGACTCGGGCTAAAGACAGACAGTTGCCTGTGTCACAGTAACTCGTAGGCCTCTATCTTCCGACAGGCGATATCCCTAAATAGTGCTTTGCACACTGTTTGCGCATGCCTTAAGGCACGGAAGATAGCGTTCCGCCTTGCGCCGTCTGCCAGGTGTTCTGCCGAGTTTTGCTCCCCCGCCGAGCAGCAAAAAAAAACATCCTCACCTCACGGGAGCTACTTGTAATGATTTATACAGAAATGTTACTGATTCAAAGTGATATAATTTCTGGTAGACATGACCTCCCTGATTTCTAAGTTAAAACAGCCCCGAAAAATATGTTGGGGATGGGCATGCGGAAACGTTCACGGCACCTGTCGCAAGCGCAAATTAGAGCTGTGCCAATTCTGCCAAAAATCATCTGCGCCCCAAAATGCTGGGATTTGGGCGGTCTTAACTACCAGAATTATTCACAGGTGTGGCCAGGCAAGGCTGGGCATTACGTCAATCAAAACCAATCAGGTTCCTGTCTCGCAATGGTTGTTTGCGCGAGGTTGCCTCACTGAGGCATGCAATATGCTGTAATTCTCTCCATGCGTAATAGAGTGTACTCACTCGTGCGAGGACAGAGGGAGCTTATTGACAGATCGTCTGTGGTGCCAATGACCCTTCAGGTTATGAAGGTAAATAGCCTATGTCCATTGTCCCACAAGTGTTCTCAATTAATTTCCCTCTTTGCGATGTGATAAAAGTTTCTCAGTGAGTTATAGTTGATTGCCTCACTGAATTATCTGCTAATACCCAATTTTAGCAGCATAATTTGATGTCTTGGCATAGCAAGGCTGTGCTTAATGACATCTCCAAAAGGAATTCCACTTTCCACTCCGCAAATACCTCTCTGCGCTGCGATGGGAGCGCAGCCGTAATCTCCGTGCAGAGCGCCCAGTGCAGAGAGGTATTTGCGCGTAAGAGGTCCTTTTCAAAGCTCTTAGCGCAAAGTAATTGCGCGCTGCTGACGATAGGGTAACGCCTTCTATCCCACATTTTAGCGCTGAAACGCCTGCTTTGGCATGGGGCAGCCAATTCCCAGGCATGTGCTTGTGTCCACCCCCAATTTGCATTGCGCACAGCGTTAAACGAGCGCAAACGCAAAATTAGCACTTTTGGGAAGATAGAGGCCAGAGTGTTTTGGAGTAGAGACTAGGGCTAAAGACAGACAGTTGACTGTGTCACAGTAACTCAGTGTTTTGGAGTAGAGACTAGGGCTAAAGACAGATAGTTGACTGTCACAGTAACTCAGAGTGTTTTGGAGTAGAGACTAGGACTAAAGACAGATAGTTGTCACAGTAACCTACATTTTGGAAACAAATCCACCTTATCGCACTATTCACTTTTACAGCCTCTGCACAGTGCTCTGTGCTGAAACACGTAAGCGTTTTTCTATTGTGATGTGAACCAAATGAATAATCAAAATGTTATTTTGTCCTCCTTGACTTGGAAATCTGAGCGCAACCTCTTCTCTCAAATAACTATTCGCTGTTAATGAGAACTGTTTCTAGCCTGGTTTAGGCTGTGACCAGAAGGTGTCTGTCTGTTCCAGGCACTGGCAGCCAGCAGGGGGTCATACCTGACCACAGCTGTCCCCTGTGTAACCAGATCCTGCCGGACCTGGACTCCCTGCAGATCCACATCATGGACTGCCTCACCTGAACCTCCGTCACTATAAACATCCACCACCACCACAACAACAACAACAGCAACAACCACAACAACAATAACAATAACACCTTCATCTGAGTCTTCCTCTGCTTCCAAATGTACCAAAATGCTCCACAGTCCCCAGATACGGACGGAGTCATGGAATTTGCAGAATTTTCCATAATTTGGCTGAAATTGGTCAAATAGGCCTAATAATCCAAATCAAAAGTAAGCCTATTTATTGCAGTAACCTAAATGATTTCATAATTATAAAATAGGCCTCGAGAAATAATTCCATTTTGGATTGGGGTGTTTCGAGAGGGGGGTCAGTCTTGCATGGGACCCTTACGTCACCTCACAACTTGGTTTTCACATCTGAGAGGCAAGTCATCAAATAGGTGTGTGTGTGTGTGTGTGTGTGTGTGTGTGTGTGTGTGTGTGTGTGTGTGTGTGTGTGTGTGTGTGTGTGTGTGTGTGTGTGTGTGTGTGTGTGTGTGTGTGTGTGTGTGTGTGTCTCTCTCTCTGTCTGTGTCTGTCTGTGTGTGTGTGTGTGTGTGTGTGTGTTTCTAGGTTGAGAAAGGCTCTGCTGGCAAACAGAAGCAGTAGTGATTTCATAAGTCGTCCTCACTGGTTCTCAACGTGGGGTCAGGGGACCCCAGGGGACTGTTCTGAGCTCTGTCAGGTTCTCATCCAAATTATGGAACCACTGGCGCTTTAGCCTGTATGTAAAATGACCATGGTGGAACAACTATAATACCTGTGCTTTCATCATCTGTTTCTCTATATATCTCAATGTTTTATATATTTCTATGCTGTGTTTGGTGTTTGTTGTTCTATGGACCCCCCTGAGCTGTGTCCTGAATAAAGTTTGAATTTAATTGAATTGACCACCAGGGGTCCTTGAGGGGGTTTCAGGGGGTCCCCAGGTATTCAGAAACTTTGCCATCATTTCAGGTAGCACAATTAGAGAATGTAAGAATTACTATTTTAAGCAAAGTTTCACTGCTATCTCTCCACCTACAATACAGACATGGAATTCTGGACAAAATGATATCTAAAAATAAAAGTATTCTCAGAATTATGTTCGAGAGACACAATCTCATCAAATGGGGTGTCCGAGGTCCTACTGTATAGTAAATTAGGGACCCTTGATTTGAAAAAGGCTGAGGATGTAAGTGCTCTATGCTGACAAAGTTCAGTGCAGACAAAATAAACAGCCAAAGTTCAGGCTTTAAAAAAGTCACATGTGTTTTTTGACAGGTTTTGTAGGTTTCTTTTTCAAATCAAAATGAAAACTAGAACAAATCAAATGCATCATTTGATTTGTCATAAAGGAGGTCATGTACAATGTATTTCATTCCACATTGCATAATATTAACTCTTTTAGGCCGTGCCAGCAAAACCAACTGTTTATGACTATAGGGGTCATGCTGGATGAGAACATCCATTGAGCCTTTGCTCATTGGCATGTAGAGATTCAGAGTAGATGATACACATTGGGAGGTGTGAAGGGCACATTTTGCTGCTGATGGTCTGATGGTAGTTAAGCCTATTTGGATCTTGAGCGTCCTACCCTGAAACATGCACAGAACATTGTGCATGGCAAACCAGGCACTCCACAGTTGCACTTATTGGAGTTAAAAGGGTTTTGCAGCCACACCTGATCATCTCCAAAATGTAGTCTGGGACAAGTTTGCAATCTTCCGGTAGAGTGGTTGGGCTCAGTGACCTGTTGCATGTGTCTTTTTTTCCATCAAAATTCCTCAGTGTTCAATGCTAGTGGCAGATTTACATTGCTATTTCAATATATTGCTTGAAAGTGGGCCCTCTTAACATTCTCAATGAATGCTTCATTCGCTGGCGGTAGAGCAGCTAAGTTTGGAGCAGACGTGTCCTTTCCCATTCTTTTCCTCCCAGACAAGTAGCCTTGTGTGTGACATGTCTGTGCTCTCCTTTATACCAGAACAGGCTGAGATGAAGGCAGTGCTATGAATTCAGCCGTGTCTTATAATTTTTTATGAAATCGGCTATGGTGCCATCAGCTGACCAGTGGATGTCCAAAGAAGGGCTGATCCATCAATGACACTAGCATTCCTCCTGGAGATTTTGACTTGGAATGAGAGAGAGCCCACTATCAGCCATCAGTGAACATAAAGCCCCAACAAAACGCATCAATGCGTGCATACCCCCAAGACGCTTTAAGCAGCGCAGCCACATCTATAAGTGACGTGTGTCTGTTTGAGGCGAGATGTGTCTGAGCCGAGATGCAGTGTCCCAACCATTTTGAGTGGGGTGGCCCAGGTGGGGCACAGACTCAAGCAAGGGTGGCACTGATTGCGGCATTTAGGAAGGATGTAGAAAGGTTTTCCCTCGCCCAAATTTAGCCTAACGTCACTCTAGCTTAAAGATTAGCCCGCTAGAGCCTCTGAAAGACAGTGTTGTTGGCCAGCACCCTCAGGATTTTGGGGTGGCCAAATTAGATTTAAGGGGTGGGCAGTGCCACCCCTGGCCACTCCCTAGAAACTCCCCTGCCAAGATATGTGCACAGGATTTGAACAGTGCACCTAGACCCCTCTCCCCCAGCTGTACAAGGAATTGAGAGTGGAGACAGAAAGTGCCGCGGCTCAAAGCCGGTGAAACATGCACATACGCGCACATGCACGCACACACACATGCACACACACAGTGCCAGAGAGAGGGGAGTGTGGGAGAAGGGTCTGACTTGCGCAAACCTGCACTGCTTCAACACCTAGGATTGATTTATCAGACTAAAAGTCCTCTGCTTATTTCATGTTTTTATTGGGGGTGGGGGGGGGGGCACATGGCACGGGAATCAAATAGGCTAC
This sequence comes from Poromitra crassiceps, assembly GCF_964638095.1. NCBI lineage: Eukaryota > Metazoa > Chordata > Actinopteri > Beryciformes > Melamphaidae > Poromitra > Poromitra crassiceps. Next base: position 3,863,544 of record NC_139624.1, on the reverse strand, counting down.
ATTATACATGCCCTCGTTGGTCCTTTATGAATAAACATTGGAGAAAACAAATTTGATGCATTTGATTTGAGGATTTTGCATGAAATCTCATAAATCCCGATTTTTATGGGATTTTGGCACTTAAGGGGTTAATATCTAAAAATGCTCAAGGGTGCTCACCAGGCACCCTGCTGTATTTTGAATAGGTACCCCCAAACTACAAGAATCAGCCGAGAAAAAAACTTTATCCGACGAAACAAGGTTCATCAAAAAAACAGCCTTTGGCTCCTGGACTATATGTGAAATGAGTGCAGCAGCCATTTTGTGTTGAAAATCAAAATCAATGCAGGTGCATTGGCTAACGTTCAGCGGTGTTTCTGGTTTCTTTAGAAACCAACCATGTGTAGTGTGTACCATGTGTACCTTCCATGTGGTCGCTACCACTAGGGGAGCCGCAGTTTCTTCTCCTCGTGCACCAGACCATAGGCCTACCTACCATGTTCAGAACAGTGGACCATGCTTTGCGGTCACAGGTGAATCACTCATTTCGTGTGCTATTTTGGAGGTTATTTAAACGGACTGGTTGTTGAGATTGTGACATAAATTCAACGATAACAGTAGACTTGTGAAAATTGGTTCGAAAAATACTGGCGCAGACTCCGAAGACCTTTTAAGCTAGCTAGCTTAATGCGTCGGGCAACGTGCATGGCGCCAACGTTATTTTCCAATTGACTTTCCCGACCACACCTGCACTCATCAACCCAAGTGTGTATCTGTTGCCACAATTATTTACGGCACAGGCCAAAATATGTGCTCTCCCAGGGTTCAATGTTCACAGGGTTTCATCAGCTCTATCTAAGTTGAATTTGTCATTGAAAAACATACACACACGGCAAATCCTGAAAAGCACCTCCCCAGGTCGAATCTAGTTGAAAATATAAACGATACACAAAACCAACAGTTCTATTAGGCTAATTTCATCTTGGTGCCAAAAATGTGTCTGCTGTTACCTAATCATAATAACTAGGCCTTGATCCTGCCTATAGGCTATTCTAGATTGTCATTCTTCCCTAGAAGCCTTTACCTTGGATTTTTACATGGGAATGTAACAGTAATTGGAACCACCAAATTATGCACTAACATAATCACAGATATTAACTTGGCTCAGAAAATTAGAATGAGTCTTTGGGCTCTTTCGTCGCAACGGCGGTAATTTTGCCTTAGCGCCCGTTTTTCACTGGAATAGCGCTGCGAAAAGCCCTAATTGTGGTCATGTCGGGCCGCTGCGCTTGGCGTCATCTCGGCACAAAGCTCCATATAGGCGTGTTTATGCCCAAAAGCATTTTGTAGGTGTGATCATGCCCATAAAAGCCATAGCGTCACGTCAGCAGCTGCCTCCTTACTGAGAGGGACAGAGTGAGAGAGAGAAGAGGGCGAGAGAGAAAAGATAGCCTAGATGGGGAGAGCGAGAAAGGGAGAGAGATAGAGATGTGAGGCTGTCATGCATAGAAATCAAATAAAACGTGCTCATGCTCACCTGTGAATCATCTGTGTATTATTGCCATTTCACACACTGAAGAAATGCTGTCCTCCTTTCTTGATGGCTGTCATGTAGAGGAGTTCTCAACAGTCCTAAAAAATCGAATGCGACCCAACCCAACCCGCTTGAGACGCGGACCGAGCTCAACTCGCATGCCGTTGTCACATACATTCAGCACGAGACCGACTCAGCCCGATCAAAACAAACAGTTTCCAAGTCCTGCACTCAGCATTAATGAAAATGCTGATCATACAGAGATTTCCAGACTCCTCACTGAAGAATATCCCACAATCAGTGCTGTAGTGGTAAAAAAAAAGGTGGGTAAACCAGGGGCGTATGCAGAAATTGAATTATAGGTGGGCCTGGATCAAATTGGGTGGGCCTGGATAGGAAGGGGTGCAGATGCCCGGCCAAAGGCCGGGCCCACTCGGGCGGCCGGGTGGGCCTTCGACGTGTTATTTTACTAAAAATAATGCATTTGACCATCATTTCAAGTAGAATGATACCACCCAAGCAAGAATATTTCAAGTGTTTCAAGTGCTTTACTGAAATATTTGGACCATATAATGATAATACAATTATCTCAACCTTAAAAGGTTACATATAGGTGCCAAATGTTGCATACATGAATGCTTATACTTGTGTGTATACTGTTACTTTATACAGAAATTAGAACCACTGATCCATATACTGCTGTGAGTTTAAAAAATAACAACACTGAGGCTGCTTCAAGTTTGAACAAGACGCCCTCTGGTTTATTTATCCACAGAGAGAACAAAATTCCTAGATGTCATGAAGTTGTCATGCATTAGACTCTGGAGATGATGTGCCCTGCGTTTTTACAAAAGTAACAAAACCATTGGCTAGCAATGCAGCAGCAAGTTTGCCTCTAGAAAACAACCAATTAAAAAAAAAAAAAAAAAAAAATTTTTTTTGGGTGGGCCAGGGCAAGAAGTGGGTGGGCCTGTGCCTACCCAGGCCCACCCGTAGATACGCCCCTGGGGTAAACTATACTTTTGACTCGAGGCAGCTTTCTCACGCGGCACCGGCAGTGTTATAACGGCAGATAAATAAGCTTCCGTGACCGATATACAAGACAAAATATGAGAGTATATAGAACAACTTAATCTGAATCATATAGCCCTATAAGGTATATCAGGGGGTTCCCCCACATTTCTGAGTAGCCAGCCAGATAGAAAAAGTAGCTGGCTATGGGATGGGCCTTGCCCATCAAGGGGGGTCCGGGGGGATTCTCCCCCGGAAGATTTTTTTTTTTACATTTTAAAGTAAAATTCATCAACCTGGTGCATTTGAGAGCAAAATGAACTACACACATCTCTAATGTGTTGTGACTTTACAAATAATTAGGCCTAAACAATCAATATAAAATGTATTTATTGAACATTTGTTGAATTTCTCCAGGTATGAAAAGTAGTAGGTAGCCTACTTTAAAGGACATTGTATGAACCCAGTATATACAGTTTGAAGAGTAATATAGTTCTCTCTCTCACACACACTGTACCTGTGATTGTCAGCTTCAGCTTTATAGCTAAAAGTATGTAGACAGATTGAATCTGTGATTCTTGAATACCAATATATAATTCAAACTGTCCACAAACATATTGGGCAAGGATAGGTAGACAACATACTGTACATGGAAATAAAAGTGGTTCTGCCACTCTGGCCACTAAATTTTAGTCAGCCAATATTTATTTATACAGATCTCGGCACAACAAACACCAGTGTGTTTCTAGATAGTTTTCAACATGGTCGCGTTATATTGGCTTTATACAGTAGCACCTGGACTATTCAAGTCGACTCGCACGCACCTAATGTTACAAACTTTACTTGATCAGAGGGAAATCAATCATGTTTCTTACACCAGTGATTCACTCTTCAGTTGTAAAACGGTGAGCCTATATGATTTCCCCACTCCGGACACACATTTTTAACCAACCTTACCTATGTTCAGCTCACCATGAGCTGGTCTCCAAATGCGCATTGCGCATCGCTGGTACAATGGCACCGTTAAGTTGTTTGAAGGGAGCGCTGTCTGGGCAGGCAAGCACAGCTCGATAAAGGCACCAACGTGACCGGGGCCATGTACCTTTCCCGCGGAGCGCTCCACAAAAATAGGCTACGGTTCGCGGAGATCCTGGTCAGTGCCATGCCCATGTGTAATCTTTTTTCTTTTCTTTTGGTGTGTGACGTGCTTGGCGTGGTCTCCGCATCAACGGAGTTTACGCGAACGTATTAAAACTCGTGCAATAATAAGTGTGCATAAACGATTTAAACATGTGAGTAAACGATCTTAAAAGGTGCCTAAACGCTGCAGAGCATTGAAAAAGGTACGTAAACACCGTTTACGTGCGTTTAGCCACCACTCAGCCCTGCCCACAATGGCAGATCTTACAGGAGGATGGCTCCTATACAAACCGGCAGGTGGTAGCGGACAGAGGACGCTTTCTGTCCTGGCCCAAGGCTACACCGCCAAGATGCTTACAGGGATAGTTCGGTTTGTTTGAAGTGGGGTCCTATCAGCTAGTTGCATACGCTAACTGAAATAGGTAGGCTACAGTGTTCTCTGATGCTGAGCGCACCGTTTATCGAGACCCAGCACTCAAGCAACAGCCTCCACAGCTCTCTCAAGAACTAAAATTTAGCCACCTAAAACGCCGTCCACCTAAACAAATCGATATCCGTGTACATGCACGCTCTATTTTGACAATTTTCAGCGCTTTACTTTTCCGCCAAACAGCGGTCCCATTCGGCACTGCTTTTTCTCCCAACTGTACAACCACCGTATTCCTCCGCTAAACTCCTGCACAGAGCCGCAGCGCTGGATTACTCCGCAGATCAACTGTTATATTGGGTTATTTCTCCCAGCTTGTTAGTGAAGACAACAAATAGAATACGAACGAAAATATGAGTGATTTTGATAGCGAGGACGATATGCCATTCACCTTGGTGACAAGAGGATACAATTATGAACCAGAGGGAGTAATATACAGAAGAGGAACTTTTGCAGAGTGAACAGGCAGAAAGAGAGATACGAGGAACTGCCATAATATGCTGCCTAAATGCCGGGGTGTCCTGCAGACCTTTTTCACCATTCCAGGATAAATTGGGGAAAATGTCCCAGACCAGAGAGGCCAGGTGACTTGTTGTCTCTAAAGTAAGTCAGTGTTTTATCTCTCTTCTAAGCCTTCCTGTTTTGTAAACCGCGGCGGCTCTGTGCTCTGTGCAGGAGTTTAGCGGAGGAATATGGTAGTTGTACAGTTGGGAGAAAAAGCAGTGCGGAATGAGACCGCTGTTTGGCGGAAAAGTAAAGCGCTGAAAATTGTCAAAATAGAGCGTGCATGTACACAGATATCGATTTGTTTAGGTGGGTGTTGTTTTAGGTGGCTAAATTACGTTTTAGTTCTTGGCCCCATGTACTAGAGAGACAGAGCTGTGGAGGCTGTTGCTTGAGTGCTGGGTCTCGATAAACGGTGCGCTCAGCGTCCAGAACACTGTACCTATTTCAGTTAGTGTATGCAACTAGCTGATAGGACCCCACTTCAAACAAACCAAACTATCCCTTTAAGTCGAGCACAAGCAATGGGAAAGACCTCTTATATATAGTTCCTCTTCAAGATAAATTGGACACTACACCTCTTCCTCCTGATGCTGAAGAGTTCATCAAAATGCCTAAGAAGTCACAGTGCAAGAGTTGTGGGATCACTATGCCCCTTCAGTTGCTTGTCAGCCATATTGAAAGGTGTGAACATGACACTGAAGAGCTCCAGGAAGGTGCTATGGAGATGCATGAAGCTGAAGGTGACATAGAGATGGACGAACCTCAAGATGACATGGAGATCCAAGAAGAACCAGATGTGGTTTGCATTGAAGATAAAAAAAGAACCAGAAGTCCAGCCTACCTGTCCAGTTTGTAATGTCCAGTGTTGATGTTCAGTTCATGTGTTGAAAGTGCGCCTGAGAACCTGCCAGGTTCATCAAGCAGAAATGAGGACTTCGGAACTGATAGGGGTGGTATTGGAAACGCTTTGGTCAGCGGGGCATTGCAGAGAGAGGTTGATCCAATTGAAGAGAAGCTTTTCTGATTGGAGAACGGAACCAGATCCCTCAAAGTCTGCAAAGCGATTCAAACAGGACGTTTTGAATCAGCATTTCACCGGAGACCCACTACGCAGGTTTGGATCTCAACGACAAGACAGTAAACAGGGAAAGGGCAATCCTGTCTTTCTATAAGATGGCCCATGTTGACTGGGGTTCCCCTCTGTGGTGCACAATGAAAGGAGATCCAGCAGTCCGTGATGGTGTGATTCGTAATTACTTTGCCACAGCCATGTCCATACTTGTGAATGGCTTTACTATCGGAGGAGATGCCAAACGTGTTCTGTTCAATGATGCGGATGGGTACTTGATTCCCTCAACATTGAAAGACCTACTGGACAGTGATTTGTTTGTTGTTGCTGGTCGAATGATCGGACATTCCTACATGGTGGGCCAAGCTTTGGTGGTCTCAGCCCTGCTATCCTCCATGTGCTGTTTGGTGGACCTCCAGAAGAAGCACCAATAGAAATTGAGGACATTGCTGACATTGATATCCAGGCCACAATCAAGTTGCTGGATGGCACAAAGGAATTGTCATCGGAAGAGAAGGGCCCTATCAATGAGCTGGCAGTGTCCTGGGATTTCCCTCGACTCACATCAGAGAATAGGAGATACCTTCTGGAACAACTTATTCTTCATGCTGTCCTTCAGAGAACCTCCAGACAGGTGAAACAGTTCCGACAGGGTTTAAAGGAGACACAGATCTGGCCTTTGGTGACAGAGAGGAGAGACACAGCTTCCCTTCTTTTTCCAAGAACGCCTGATCTTCAGTACACACCACAGATGGTCTTGGACAAGATAACCTGGCCCACAGAGGATGAACAAGATGAGGAAGACAGAGGTCTCTGTGGAAGACACATGTAGGATCACAGGATTCCTTTGTACTTTAATTGCAAATGCATCTTCAGACCTGCTTGGGAAACTTGTGCATTTCTGGGTGGCCTGGAATGTGCTTCCCAGTGCCTTGCGTGTTGAAGTGGTCCCGACTCCGCAGGATGGCTTCGCATACCCAAAGTCTTCAACCTGCTTAAACTCCCAGAACGTTACAAAGACTACGAAAGATTTCAAGAGGAAATCCTTGCCGCTATCACGAGTGTTGATATTGACCCGGGTTATGGACTGTCGTAAGGAGATGCATACTTGTTCTTGATGAATTGTTAATGAGTTTATTTCTGCAGTAACTGCACTTATGGTTCCGTTTACTCTAACATTTGGTGAGGCATGCTTGATTACCAAGAGCAAGTTGTCAAGCTCATCGTCAGTCATTTTGCTGTAGCGTTCCCTCATTTCCATGGGACCAATGCCTTTTCACTTTTGCAGTGTCCTTGAGATTCAAAACCAGCATGTAACTTTAATCCAGAACTTGACACAAATGTTCCACAAGTCCAATTCTTGAAGACAACACAAAATGGAAAAAGGTGTCCGAGTACAGCCTGAAGAACAAACATAGATTATGCATTTAAAATAGAAAAGATTAAAGAGACGGAACATGCGTTCTGAACATTGATAGTTGATCTCCAAACAGCTCATCCCTCTGAGTCTATTGATTTTACTTCAGTCTGCTGCAGTGTAGCTGTATTTCAAGTACCTTATGTTTCCCCAGAGTGTTCCTGGAACCACGTAGTGGACAAGAGCAGTGTAGATGTCTGCCCCATAACACAATGAAGGTGCAGTTTGATTATAAAGTTGATCAGGCTAGTGGTGGGCTGGAGGAAAGACTGAATCCACTCCACATAATGTGAGTTCACGTGACGATAGTTTACCAGGCTAGTTGTTTGTTGCAGCAGCTGAATCCAGCAGTAGCAATTTTTAGTGTCAGTTTTAAAACACTTTTAAATGTTTTAAAAAGTTATCATGGCCATTTTGTGTCCGACTCTGGGAGAGTGGGGAAAGCAGTGAAGTTCCCCAATACAGTCTCTGAACTATCTTTGACCAAATCACACATTTGGGCTATTCTCCTTTTGAAAACTGCATTTTGAGAAAACTTAAATAAAAAAAGCCAAAGATGGCCACCGACTGTTAGTGCTGTCACCAGACCTGACAATCTTATGCATTTTTAACCTATTTCTCGACATTCGTTTTATACCATCTCGTGCACATTATGACATTTTAACTATTTTATGCACCACTCTGAAAGCCTGTGACGATCGGCTGTCCGGATGCTCTGTTTTTACTCCTTGCAGCCAAGGGCTCGTCTGACTCAGACGTAGTTGTTTTTAGCTTAGCCACGGCTATCTCCCTACCCTACAATCTCCAAAGTTTGCCGCTTCCACCATCTCTACACCGACGACTCTACCTGGGACGAATACTGTCCCGATTGCTCCTCGATCACTTGCCAAAGCTTCATCATCGCAGCAGGCCCGTATACCCGACCTCTGCCGGTAAGTGATCGATCCCTGCCTGTCATCCACCTAGCATTAGCCTCTGCTGCTAACACCAATATCTACTGATTCCTGCTGCAATCAAGGCAGTGCACATCAATGCAGCAGGTCCGGTCTTTCGGGCCTCTGCCGGTAAGTGATCGATCCTGTTCTGTCAACCAGCTAGCATTAGCCCTATGCTGCAAATGTAACAGTGACTTGATGTTTAAAATACTGTTTCAAAGTATACCGACAGACCGACTACACCACTCCCTATTGTAGAAGCGGGAGACACTTCCAATAAAACACACAGGTTCTTGATCAGTGAGGTGGTGAGTAATATTCCCAAAATAACAACAACCAATGATTGTCAGAAAAAGGCGAGGATTTTTTTTCATACTAAATCTTTTATCATCAAATTCCCCTGGACTGACAAGAGAATATTTGTCATTGGGCAATATGACAAAAGTTATTTTCCAGTACAAAAAGTAAAACAGCAGATACAATATTTTTTACAGTGTACACAGGAGATGCATCTCAATAGAAAATAGCTTGGCACAGCACAGTGATAGAGTAGGCCACAAAACTGACTTCCATGAACACAGAGGTAAAAGGTCTCTGTCTGCTCCAACAACTCACGTCGTCCGGCGAATTAGCTTACCCTTAAAAACAGAGGAAGGGGTTGAAGAGTTGTGAGGAAGTAGCCTGCACTTGCCCCAGCTGATTGCTGTTATCTGTTACAGGTGCGCTGCCTCTGGTCCTGTGCTTAAAAGCCAATGGCAAAGGACAAGAAACAAGACTGTTTAAGGCAATCACTCACTCAAGTAGCCAATCATTCACAGCAAATCCAAATGAAAACTCTATATTGTCGATGGCATGGAATGAGCTCCAGAAGGACCTGAAATTGCAGGAGCTGGTCTCATTAAATGTTTTTAAAACAATGGTTAAAGGTAGGGAGGACGGTGAAAGTTGCAACTGTTTTTTCTTCTTCATAGTTTAACTTGTTTTTATGAATCACTAAATGTGTGTGTACCATGTAGTGTTGTAATGTTATGAGATGTTTGTTGTGGCGTCTGCAACTTGTATAATTTTATGCTGCTTTTCTTGGCCAGGTCCCTCTTGAAAAAGAGATTCTTAATCTCAATGAGGCTAACCTGGATAAATAAAGGTTAAATAAAATACAAAAATAAAAAATATTAAAGTATAAGAGTTGAAGCATGCAAATAACTGAAATCACACCAAAACACAAAATAATCCAAACCCAGCAGACCTATAAAGAAGAAAAGAAAAGAACAAAACACCATACTGATAGCACAGCAAAAATATACAAGGGTATTTAGAACCACTAAGTCAACTAACTGTGTATAGTTTACAAGAAAGAGACCATATGGTGTAATTGAGACCAGGGGGGGACATGGCTTGAAGCCTATGGATCCAACGACTCTCTTTTTGATTGAGGGTCCTCTCTCTATCCCCTCTTCTAGGGGTTAGGGGGTCATGATCTATGCCCAAAGCTGTAAAGGAAACTGAACAACAGTTATCAACAGCATCAACATCAACAGCATCCTTAAGATGCTTGGTTATAGCATAGTCAGTGTTACCAGATTTTACAGCATATTTATGTTCCGCTACATGATCCTGGAGATGATGTTTAGTTCGTCCAACATAGAAAGCATTGCATAAAGTACAGGAAAGAATATAAATAACATGTGTTGTCTTGCAATTTATGAAATGTCTATTTGTGTATCTATGTTGTGTTACAGGGTGGATGAAATCTTTAGATTTCGTTATCATGTCACATTGTCTACAGTTACCACACCTGTAAGTGCCATTGGGTGCTCCTGCTCTAGACAGCCATGTACTTGGTTCCTTAGCTGGTGTGCGACTGTGAACCAGCTTGTCACTTAGAGTTGGAGCTCTCCTAAAAGAAAAAATGGGAGGGTCAGGGAACACCTGTCGTAGAGACTCATCACATTGGATGAGATCCCAATTGTTTCTAATAATGCTGCGTATGTTATTGGCCTGCGTGCTATAACCAGTAGAGAAGAAAACTCTGTCTTGATCGACCTTAGGGGGTTTCCTCTCCAAGAGAGAGTCCCGTTCAAGGGAGCTAGCCCTAGTAAGGGCTGCATCTAGGACCTCGGGCGAATATCCATGTTCCCTAAACCGGCAATAGCCTACATCTCTGTGCTTTTCAGCTTAAAGTCAGTATTGTCATCACAGATCCTATGTAGCCTTTGGAATTGTCCGTAAGAAATGTTTTTGATTAAAGGAACAGGGTGAAAACTCTTGTCATGGAGTAAAGTGTTCTTATGCGTTTCTTTTCTATAAATCGAGGTATGTAGAAAGCCATTCACATCTTTACAGATTTCAAGATCTAAGAAGTTGATTTTCTCTCTCTGTCATATTCAAGCGAGAGTTTCCCATTGGTGTTGGCATTATTTAAATAAGAATGAAAAGAAAGCAGTTCAACTGAGCCATTCCACCACAAAAGTATATCGTCAATGTAACATGTCTTTTTTACAGTTTTTAATAGTTGTTGGTTTTATTGTTATTTTATTTAAAAAAATTTGGGTTAGGGTTTTATTTTGTTTTACCCTGTTATTGTTATTGGGTTTTTTTTATTGTCATGGCTGTGCAAGCACCCCCCCGAAAAAAAAAAAAAACACTGCACTTGCAGGAGGAAAAAAAACTACTTCGAGTTCCCAGGAGCACACTCCCCAAGTTTGAAGTCGATCAGATGAATGGCTATCGAGATAAACTGCTTTTTGTGTTGCCACTAGGTGGCGCTATGCCAAATTGCACGGAATTCAGCTCCCTGCACTCCGTTGAGTCCCCCTAAGCGCACTCCCCGAGTTTGAAGTTTGAAGTCGATCAGATGAATGGATGCGATAAACCGCTTTTGTGTTGCCAGTAGGTGGCGCTATGCCAAATTGCATGGAATTCAGCTCCCTGCACTCCCTTGGGTCCCCCTAAGTGCACTCCTCGAGTTTGAGGTCGATCGGACGAACGGTTCTAAAAATAAACCACTTTTTGTGTGGCTAGTAGGTGGCGCTGTGCTGAATTGCACGAAATTCTGCAGTGCACTGTGTCGAGTTCCCATCAGCGCACTCCCCAAATTTGCAGTCCATCGGACAAACGGTTCTGAAGATAAACCACATTTTTTGTTGCCAGTAGATGGCGCTATGCCCATAGGGCACTGTACTGCACAATAGGGCACACTCCTAAAGTTTGAAGTCGATCCGACCAACGGTTCTCGATGGCATTCAGCAGATGATGCTCATCCATAAGCAGTGGTGGAAATGGCCAGGTTTTACTCTGGGAACCCTACTTACACAGGATGGGGGTTCCCGAAAGTGGCGTGGCCCTAGACTAGAGGATATTATTTCTGAATGCGTAACTCATTATAGCCTACCATATAGCCACGTAAAATTATCTTAGAAATTGGAACCTGAGGAGGGATGCTGCCCCCCTCATTCTCACAGCAATGTAAACACAGGGTAAAAGTGAAGACCCTGTGTTTATGTGTGTGCCGAGTCTGTACCTCCTTGCGTTCCCGAGATATAAGCGTTTGACGCTTACCCCCGACACAAACGAACGTGTAAGACAATTTTTTTTAACTCTAACTTTGAAGTCAGGGCCATGAAAATGGTTACAGAGTGTAGTCTGACTTCTCTAGTTAGCCTCCAGCGAGAATGGAGGTTCCCTTTGGCCTCCAGAGGCCTTGAGGGTACCCAGCAGTGTGAAAACTCACCTAAAATCAACTTTTCCTATAGTGTATGGGACTTTGGTCAACTGTTAAGGGGTGTAGCTCTGTCAGCGTAGCACCGTTTTGCCTCAAATTTGCTGACAGTAGCCTTTGGGTTGGGCCATAGCTGTGTGCAACATTTAGTGCAGTTCTGATGTTGGGAAGTTGGTTTTCACCCGACAAATATGGTCAATCACACTTTCGCAAAGTATTGCAAATTTCAAATGGTCATAACTCCAAGGGAAATGGCTCAAACTGCTTGACATTTTTTGCCTGAACTCATCTCCAGAGATATACTGTATTCGGCACAGACATTTCGGGTAAAAAAAAACAGTAATTTTTTTTTTTTTTCAAATGTCTATATCTCGAAAACGGAATTATCGGTGAAGGTGAGACCCGGTTTTTTGGAAAGCCCGTCACCGACTTATATATAATAGGACAGTTAAATCATTCAATCAATTCTTTTTTTACACTTTTGAAAAAAATATTTTCAATTGCTCATATCTCGGGAATGGAAGCTGCTAGCGACTCACGCTTGGGCTGGTTAGAACCGCCGTGGCCAAATTAGGGGGGGTAGTTCGTGATTGACATTCGCCGATCAACGATAGGGGGCATTTTTCCGTCATGTTTGCCCCAGACAATAAAAAAATCGCTTTGTTTACATTTTTCAATTGCTCATAGCTCGGGAACGGAAGCAGCTAGCGACTCGCGCTTGGTGTGGTTAGAACCGCAGTGGCCAAATTAGGGGGGGTAGGGTGTGATTGACCTTCACCCATCAACGATAGGTGGCGTTTTTCGATCAAGTTTGCGAAAGACTAGAAAACACCATTTTGTCGCCTTTTGTTACTTTTGCTCATATCTCGGGAATGGAAGCAGCTAGCCACTCGCGCTCGCGCTGTGGCCTAATTAGGGCGGGTACGGCATGGCCGCCAGTAGTTTCTCAAAGATGGCGGCGTTATTCAAATCATAGCCATGATTTTCAATTCTCACTTTTTGCTTCTTTTGCTCATATCTCCGGAATGGAAGGTCGCACAGAAACGGGACTGGTACCGTTGGAACCGCCGTGGCCGAATTAGGGCGGGTAGGGCATGTTCTCAAGGATGGCGGTCTTTTCGCCATGTTTTTATGGCTATTACATTTCTGTAATAGTCAAGATGTTACTAACCTTCTGAGGTGGAATGAAGGTTACATTATATTCCAAGGAGGCGTGGCATCCTCTTTTGTGTGAACTGACCCAAAATCCCTTTTTTCTGTAACGTCTGGTATTATGGGACAAAATGTTTTGTATTATGGGACAGAATGCCTTATGATGGATTTAGGCTAGTGTAAGCATATTTACTGCATGAATTAACTCATTGAGTGCCAATGACGTCAATCGACGTCAAAGTAAATAGTGACCTAGAGTGCCAATGACGTCGATCGACGTCAAATGCGTTTTTTGACGGTGGGACATGGATCAAAGCCTCCTGCATCTCCTGTACAAATATTGTAGCTATTGAAGGTGTATAACCTATGTTACAGAGTCATTAGGTGGCGACAGTGCTCTCCAGATTAGAGAAAGGTCAGGAAAACAACAGGAAAAAGCCCCATGATGAAAGAGAAACCGCTCATGCTGCAGCCAGAGCCATATAGATTGCTCTGGCTGCACTGGCTGCAGCTGACGTTGGCTGCGAACAGCAGTCAATCCGCTCCCACAACTGAGCCCCTCTGCCTCTGTCTGTCTGTCTGCATAGTTTCTCCACACGATTAGCCGCCAGAAAAGCAGCACCCAACACTGAAAAGCCAAACCATTCTCAGCAGTCCGGTTTGGCTTTTCCGTGTCGCGCTGGGAGCCGGCGCACAAAAACGGAGCACTCCGAAAATAGACGCTGGGTGCGTGAGGCTGTGTGTTAGTGTGGGGAGGAGTTTGCAGCTGAGGGGGGGGAGAGGGGGGTGGGGCACGCAGGGCACCACACAACTACACCATGTCACTACATCAAAAAATATTAGCTAGAGTCAGTGAATGTGCTTGAAATGCTTCATTTCACAAAAGGCTGAATAATCAGCTTCTAATTTGAAACGCCTGAAAACACTGAAAACAACCTATCTTCTCCGGCTCATAACTAAAGAACGGAAAATGGTATTAATAAACTTTTTTTTGCTGATGATCAGTGTTGGGAACGTTACTTTAAAAAAGTAATTAGTTATAGTTACTCACTACTTGTTCCAAAAAGTAACTGAGTTAGTAACTGAATTACTCTATAATAAAAGTAACTAGTTACCAGGGAAAGTAACTATTTGCGTTATCTCCACCTTGAAAATGCCAAATTTTCATGGATTGCTGCAAACCTGAGGGTACCCTCACGGGCCCCTCGGGCCGACCAAAACGGGCCGAGGCCGGGCTTGTTTTTTATTTATTTTTAATTAATAGGTCCGGGGTCGGGCCGTTTCAATAATTCAATTCAATAATGTTGTATTAGCGTACTCGCTTGATTTTACACAGCGGAGCACAGTCAGACAAAGAGGAGGAGTGCACAGACACTCCCCCAGCCACACAGTCACACACAGACCCTCACAGAGAGAGAGAGAGAGAGAGAGAGAGAGAAAGAGAGAGAGAGTCAAATAGAGAGACAGACAGAGAGAGGCTGCACAGGACGGCCGCGCGGCGGCGCAGCACGCGGAACAGAGAGGGAGAGAGATGTGTCATTATATCGTAATATTGGCTTCGGGCCTCGCAACGGGCTGGACCGGGCACGGGTCTGCATGTCACGGGCCGGGGAGGGCTCGGGCCAAAATTTCAGGCCCGCGCAGCTCTCTACTCCGGACTCGCCATTTCTGCTGCTTCCTCGAATCTGTTTGGTGTGTCTGTGTGTGTGTGTGTGTGTGTGTGTGTGTGTGTGTGTGTGTGTGTGTGTGTGTGTGTGTGTCGCCCGTGTCCTGACTCCTGGCTCGTGTGTAACACTGGCTCCGAATGGCTAATGAAACACATGACTCTGCCTTAGCCAATCATAATCGTTTATCTCGTTATGTTAACCCACCCGGTCTCCTCACTTGACAACACTAGTGTAGGCTACGGGTAGTTTACTCAATCATTTCATAGTAACGCACCGCATTTAGCGTTCAGTAACGATAATGGCGTTGTAACGACGGAAACAGTAATTAGTTAGATTACCCCGTTACTGAAAAAATAACGGCGTTACCTAACGCCGTTCTTTTAAACGGCGTTATTCCAAACACTGCTGATGATACAATAGAGTCTCCTTGTTCTTTGTGCGTGTTCGGTGTTTACATAGTAATATCACACAATATTCTGTGGGCCTCGAGAAATCACTGAAAACTCTCTGAAACTCTGGCACTGGGAGCGTCCGTTCTCCAAAAGTGGCTGGCACTCAATGAGTTAACACATTGAGTGCCAGCGACGCCATATGGCGTCATTAGAAATTTACCGTAGGCTGCCAGCGACGCCAAATGGCGTCAATAACTCGAAATTGTTTTTTTGACGGGGGGGTGTCGATCTATGCCTCTTACATCGCCTCTTACAATATGAGAGCTATTGAATGTGTCTAACCTATTTTACAGAACCCTTAGGTGGCGACAGCGCACTCCAGATGAGAGAAAGTGGAGTAAAACACACAGAAGAAGTCGTTGGGGAAAAGGAAATCGCATCGCATCCGTCCGTATGCAGCTGCTTCATTGAAGCATAACGTTAGCTGTGCCCCTGCAGCAGCCAATCTGCTGTCACAATTGAGCACCTCCGTGTCCGCTGCAACAGCCCATTCGCATGATCAGCCGTGGAGTTGTTATTATTCTCAACTGGAAGCATGGGAGCTGGTGACAAATACACGCGGCTGTAAAAAAGCTGGATGTAGCGGACTTTTCAGTGCTGAGCACACGCAGAGCAAACGCACTCACAGCAGAGCCGAGCAGAGCAGAGAGACACTCCTCCCACAACGGGGGGGGGGAGGAGGAGGGGGGGAGGTGGGGCACGCAGGACACTACAGCATACAACAGACCCAGGCAGCTGCAGCAGGCTCGATGCACAGAGAGCAAACAAGCTAGAATAGGCTATCTGATGCCCACCAGCAGTAAATCAAGACCAGCATGAAGGTGTAGGGTCTGCGCACGCAGGGGCCAGCGCTGCTGGTTGCAGCTAAAAAATATTATTTGGCCAAACAAAATTCCTTTGTTTTCACTCTTTTATTGAAGGAAATTATTTTTGAGGTGTCATTACATCAGAAAATATTAGCAATGAGTCAATGATGTGCTTGAAATGCTTCCTTTCACAAAAGGCTGAATATCTCAGGTTTCTAGAAAAAAATGGCTGTTTTTGGTCAAATCAAGCTATCTTCTCCGGCTCATAACTAAAGAACGGAAAATGGGATCAATAAACTTTTTTTTGCAGGTGATAGAAGAGAGTCTCATCGTTATTTGTGCATGTTCAGTGTTTACATCTTATAAAACGGCTCTCTCAAATCAAGCAATCTGATTGGTTCACAGCCATTGTATAATTCCAGTAACCGAGTTCAATAACCCATGGCCATGGGTTATTGGTTGCCATGGCAACTCTCTTACTAAAAGGCAGCGCTGCGCTCGAGCCAAACAGCTTTCTCCTGATCTGCTGTATGGAGGGTCACTAGTCCTTCAAGTCTTTGTACAATGAGTCATTATGGACGCATGATGGCGCAACTCTCTTACTAAAAGTACCTCAAAAACAAAATGGCGGAGACAGCTTTCAGATCCTTGTGAATCGATCTTCGCTTATAACTTTACTAATACTTCGCAGAAAATGATGTTTTGTACAAGAATAGACTCGGGCTAATGTCTTAACCCCTCTCTCGCGCGCCCTCACTCTTAACCCCGCATTTCTAAATAAGACGTAACGTTACTTGGTGTCGGCATACGGCTCTGGTGTCGGGCTTTGCAAAAAGCTCTCAGCAAGCGCCAGGATTGGCCAATGTCGACTTCAGTCTCCAGAACGATCCAATCAAATCACCCGCACGTCTATCTTCTTGCTAGAGGTCCCGCCTTACAGTAGTGTTTCAACTGACTCTCAGAATACCATGCCAGTCGGACTTATAGTATTATTATTATTATATTATTATACTTAGAAACCGTTTTATAAAAGCAATATAGCACTCGAGCTGCGTGGTGTTGTGGAATATATCCCGCTGATAAGCTGTTATCCCACTCGGCCGCACAGCTTATCAGCGGGATATATTCTCCACAACACACTTGCTCTCATGCTATATTGCTTAAATATAACATCACAAACTGAGGTTCTGTGACCATCTTCTGGCAACAATGTTTTGATAATTGATTTGACCTCTATGGACCCTTTATAAAAGATTTAGCCCCCAAGTCCCTCGCAAAAATCCCAGCATTTTTTGCTAGAGGGCCAAATGCAAAATTGCGCCCGGCGCCATCTCTAAAAATTAACTTTCTAACACCCTCCTCCTCTGTGCATCATCATCATCATCATCCTCATCCTCCTCACTCTCAACTTCCTTGTCCCCTTCAACTGGCCCTGGTGCAGGTAGGTGTGTTGGGAGAGCAGGTCGCGTGTGGCGGACAGGACGACAGCGACCACCCACCAACACCCAACCATGTCCGAGTGGTGAGGTGGTGCTTCAGTGTGGGGTGGCGCACTAGATACGCCAAGTAGTTGGCGTGGAGGCAGTGTTGGCGTAGGCTATCTGTATCTGGAGGGAGAAGGATGAATGTTTTTTCTTCATTGTCTTCCACTTGGCAGCATGGGCTTCAGCCATGCTGCTACTCTTCTTGTCTCCATACTGTAGATCACCTGTCTCGTGAATGCAAAGAGCTCTTGTTCTACCTCCTTCTCAAGGTCAAGGCTATCTCCACACCGTGAGAGCTGCTGCCGTGCCACAGAGCTCTTTGCCACCTTGTCATACACTGATCATTTTCCTCTGCCATAGAAACCTGAGTTGGCATCACAGCCTGTAAAACAGTGTAGCTGCACAATGCAGTCTGCCATCTCTTCTGTCAGCAGGCCACGACAGAGGACTGTCTCTGTGTTTCTCTTGATGCATAGCAGCCAGGGAGCTGCTGTGAGATGACCGATGCTGCCACATAGACATCGGTATCAGCTGCATCAATAACAACAGCGCCACTATAGCCTGACTGACGGACCCACACGGACATCCTCATCATACAGAAATGTTTCTGTGCTTTGGGCGCCAGAAGCGAGGAGGTGTTGGCAAACCCAACGTCCAAAGCTCGAGGACTGAGGGAAAGCAACTAAAGCAAACAGGAAGAGGAGCAGGAGCTATGTAGAGCTGCGCCTGTTCACTGCTGTGGTCTGGGCTCGAATGACAGCAGAGCAGTAAATTAACAGCTTTTATTTATAACATCATATATCTTGTTGTGAATTCCCTATGTGCTGCTGAGAACAATGCCCCTAGAGGGCTTAGAGACAATATACATGCTACCTAACCCCCTGATTGCCACTGATTGGAGTGAGTTACTCCAGCCAGGGCTTGACGCTTAGCATTTTCCCAAGTAGCACGTGTGCTACTAAGTTGAAAAATCTAAAGCACACAAAGAATTTTAGGAGCACGATAAAAATGTATCAAATAATGTGTTTTTCTTTAATAAAGGGATATGAGGAGGCATTTATGAGCTAAATGATTCAATTTATTTGAATATAAAATGTACACATGGGCCCCTATCGTTGCATCGGCCTAGTTTCTACGCCGAGCGCCTGGCGCAGTGGGCGTGGACCAGCGCACTTGATATCTTGGTCTTGGCGCTAGACGCAGCCTAAAGCATTACAACCACGCCTTTTAAGCGTAAAATTATGCACCGTCATGCTCATTGGATAAGTGCAATAAACGAATCGCACGCTTGCCTTTTAAGCTCCATTCCAGCGGTCCAGCAAAACCAGACAGAAGCCAAGCGCTCTGCCCCCCCCCCCCCTCCCTTCATCCAGTCTGTCTGTCTCCATATAGGCTATTATTCCATATTATTATGCTTCTCAAACCAATCTAACTGCAGTTTAAATACTGCAAGCATGTAAATACGCTACACTATAGCAAGATCAAAGTGAAAAGAATGTTATAAAGGCATCATCTAGAAAAATATAGCCTATCCCTATATGATGAGATTAATTTTATATTGGTGAAAGTTTGTCCAGAACGATATCGTTTTCTCTCCCCTGCTGCAGGTAGAATGATGCACATAAATATACCCTACATTATGTAAAGTCATTGCATAAATGTGTTTTATTGTAAAACTAAATGTGAAGTAGGGCCAAGTTATTGGAGCAGTATAGCACATGACAGTAGAAGCGCGTTCCAAGCGCATTCCGCTAACACTTATCTAAATGATGTTAAATCTACAAGAGATATATATAGGCCCAGGAGGACATATATGTTTCACTTAGGGTGGTGTTTTAATTTCGATGTTTTATTTGGTCCAATATTGAAATGTTCTACAATTGCAGGCTGTGTTACCATTACACATTATTTTAGATCGACCTTTTATATCTGTTTCGCCTCATTTGGTTGCTATTTAGTAGCGAAATGGAGTACCCAATTGCATGCTGGGACATTCACAGGCAGTGAACTTACAACTGCTATTTCCTATAGGACGTGTGTTGTGTCTGTCTGAGCGAGGGAGTCAGAGAGAGACAGTCGTATTGTGCCTGTCAGACTGAGGAGAGAGGGAGAGAGTGACACAGAGAAGGGTGACAGAGGAGAGAGCCAGAGGGGAGGGAGAGAGCCAGAGGGGAGCGCTCCGCGCAACTGGCACACTGAAGGGAGCGTACCTATGTTCCCCGGGTCCTATGTTCCCCGGGTCCTATGTTCCCAGTTTTTCACT
Source organism: Poromitra crassiceps (assembly GCF_964638095.1). Lineage (NCBI taxonomy): Eukaryota > Metazoa > Chordata > Actinopteri > Beryciformes > Melamphaidae > Poromitra > Poromitra crassiceps. Next base: position 3,843,983 of record NC_139624.1, on the reverse strand, counting down.
AACCTCTCCCAGCCCCCACGCCAAACCTAACCTCCCCCCATGCCTAAACCTAACCTCCCCCAGACCCTAACCCAAAACCTAACCTCTCCCACCCCCACGCCTAAACCGAAGGTCGGCATTGCGGCTTCTATGTTCCCCGGTCCCACAAAAACGGGGAACATAGGACCCGGGGAACATAGGACCCGGGGAACATAGGGATGACCCCACACTGAATAGGCCTGGTTTTCAAAAGCGCAAAGCGCTAAATTTACGCCAGGTGGGAAGATAGCAGTACGCCGAGATTTAAGGCCGACAGGCCCACTCTGGCCCATTCTGGGACCGCGCCACGCCCATTCGGCCTAAAGCGCATTTGGCAGCGTAAAGCCATATTGCTATCTTCCCGAAACAGGCGCAAGGCACGTTTTTTTGCGTTTAAGGCCCGTTTTAGGGGGGGGGATCAAATACTGTCTGGACTGGAATACCTTGAAAATAGACATTTTTTAACAAAGTGCTTAAAACGTTATTGAATTTCAAATGAACCAACTAGTTAAAAGCAACTAACCTTTTCTAAATGCAAAATCAAAAACAAAGTCTGCTCAGTCAGTCTGTTTAGACACAAAGAATATCACTGGTCCAGCAGCTTTTGTAACCAGGTCGTCTGGCCCGTTTGGAGCTCAGCCAGCAGTCCACAGCAGGATTGGGATCAAAGTTCTCGACTGAAGGCCCCTCCAAGCTGATCCACATCAAGTCTTCAGTTGTGGACACTCCAAGGCTGCTTCTTGTAGAATTCTTCATGCGGTTTTGCGCTGAAAAACCTCTTTCACACTGGGCAGCTGAAATTGGGAGCACCAGCATGATCCGCGCACCACAGTGGCGTAGGCAGAAATTCAATTATAGGTGGGCCTGGATACAATTGGTTGGGCACCCACAATCCATAAGATCTAGGAATTTTGTGCGCTTTGCGTGCAAAATTTTAAAAATCACTGGTCTTCAGGTAAGAGGCAACAATAAAAATACCTTACACTCAGTAGAATCCAGCACAAAAAACAGCATGAAACTACACATTCCTCACAATTACTGACTCCCTCAACAGCCCCCCAAAATAATAATAATCCAATCTAATCAGCACTGCAGTCACTACAAGTGTTTTTGAACCAGCAGCACATCAATTGAAATGTAACACATCAAATACTGTAGGGACAACGAAACAGCTTCACACAGTGACTGCATAGGGTACTATTAAGCATCAATCAAAACCAAGCCATGTTATATAATATGCACAGCACAGCCACATAGACACAAAATCAACATTATTCACAACCAACATTGCAAAGTAGGCTATTGCATGTTATCATCACTATTTTGGTATGATGCAGAAACACACAACAGGTTACAATATTAATAGCCTGACAAATTGACTATGCAAGAAAATGTTTTTTTTAAATTAGCCTACCTATAATGTCTAAAGTTTCTGGGGTCATAATAATCCACAGTCTAAAAGAAGAGGAAGAATAATCCACAATCATGTTTTTCTGAAAGTTTCTGGGCCTGGGGTCATCTTAATCCACAATCCAAGAAAAGGAAGAATAATCCACAATCAGGCCTACAGGACGAGGCGTAGACGCCAGGGCTTGCTGTTGAAGATGGAGATGATTTCATCATAGTCCAATGAGTCTGACACTTCCCGTTCAAAAGACAAAATGGTTAAGTTGTTCAGGCGCTCTCTGGTTGAGAACAGTCTCTCCACTGTACATGTTATCGGCAGGGTTATAATAACCTTTAAAGGTCCCATTCCGTGCAAAAGCTTTTTTTACTTGTAAATGCATATATACTGCTGTCAGCCCTCCCTGTAATGAGTGGTCACAACCTCAGAACTGCCACAGTTGGATTTGTCCCTATCCAGCTTCCCCCTGCAGTCTCCTTCAAGCCACACCCCCAAACGCTCTATTTCCCAGACGGGGTATCGGGACGTCACGAAGTTCCTCAGGCATACTGCGCGGGTCTCTCTCACACAAGCTACATTACATTACATTACGTCATTTGGCAGACGCTTTTATCCAAAGCGACTTACAATAACACATTTTTTGTCAGCAATAGAACAGTCAACTATGGAGCACAGTCTATGACAACTACAGCTTCTGAAGGAACAGTGGTACAAGTTTAGGTTAGTGGTACAAGGTTGGTTAGGTTTTTTTTTTTTTTTTTTTTTTTTTTATATATAAGGAAAGAGAGAGACGAAGTTAGATCAAGAAGGGCCCAGATGGAGCCTGAAAAGGTGTGTCTTTAGTCTTTTCCGAAAGATCGGCAGTGATTCAGCAGTCCTGACCGAAGGTGGAAGCTCGTTCCACCATTGAGGTGCCAGGGACGAGAAGAGTCGAGATCGGGATGAGCGACTTTTGAGCCCCCGTAGTGAAGGAGGGGCGAGGCGACCTGCACTGGTGGAGGAGCGAAGGGAGCGGTGAGAGGTTTGGAACCTGACCATGGATTGCAGGTACCGGGGAGCTGTCTGGTGTACTGCCCTGTAGGCCAGTACCAGTGTCTTGAATTTGATGCGGGCCGAGATGGGAAGCCAGTGGAGCTCCTGGAAGAGGGGAGTGACGTGAGAGAATTTGGGTTGGTTGAATATCAGACGGGCTGCAGCGTTCTGAATGAGCTGAAGTGGTCGGATGTCGGTGGCAGGTAGGCCGGCCAGAAGCACGTTGCAGTAGTCCAGGCGGGAGGAGACAAGAGACTGGACCAGGAGTTGAGTCGCTTCTCTTGTGAGAAAGGGACGGATTTTGCGGATGTTGTAGAGAGAGAACCTACAGGAGCGCGCTGTAGCAGCTATGTTGGCAGAGCAAGACAGCTGGTTGTCAAGGATCACCCCAAGGTTCTTGGCTGTTTGGGAGGGAAGTACAGTGGTGTTGTCAATGGAGATGGAGAGATCTGCAAGAGGGCAGTCTTTTCCTGGAAGGAAGAGTAGCTCGGTCTTACCAAGGTTGAGCTTGAGGTGGTGGGCAGACATCCAGTCGCCGATGTCTTTGAGGCATGCAGAGATGCGAGCCTCGATTTGAGTGTCAGAGGGGGGGAATGAAAGGAAAAGCTGGGTGTCGTCAGCATAGCAGTGATAAGAGAAGCCATGAGAAGAGATCACATAGGCAAGAGATCTGATATAGAGAAGGAAAAGTAAGGGGCCCAGGACTGAGCCCTGGGGGACACCGGTGGTAAGAGTACAGGATCGGGAGAGGGACCCTCTCCATGAGACCTGGTATGAGCGGTTAGAGAGGTAGGAAGCAAACCAGGAGAGTGCAGAGCCTGAAATGCCGAGGTCAGACAGAGTGGAAAGAAGGATTTGGTGGTTGACTGTATCGAAGGCAGCAGACAGGTCAAGGAGGACAAGAACAGAAGAGAGGGATGAGGCCTTAGCAGTGTGAAGGGCCTCTGTGACAGCAAGAAGAGCTGTCTCAGTGGAGTGAGAGGCCTTGAAACCGGACTGCAGAGGGTCCAGGAGGTCATTTTGGGAGAGATAGAGAGAAAGTTGTTCGGACGCTGCTCGTTCGAGGGTTTTGGAAAGGAATGAGAGAAGAGAGACAGGTCTGTAGTTGTGAATAGCAGTAGGGTCAAGGGAGGGTTTCTTAAGCAGAGGCTTGACTCTTGCAGTCTTTAGAGCAGGCGGGACAAGACCAGAGGACAGAGAGGAGTTAATGAAGGTAGTGAGGAAGGGAGATATGTTAGGTGAGATGGTTTGGAGGAGAGAGGAAGGGATAGGATCGAGGGGGCAGTAAGTGGCTCGGTTTGAGCTGATGAGTTTAAGCACTTCATCAGGAGAGAGAGGAGAGAAGGAAGGAAATCCAGGGACAGGGGGCTGAGGAGCAGGATTGGAGTCGGGAGTGTTAGTGAGGGTGGCTGGAGGATGGAAGGAGGAGCTGATGTCATCCACCTTTTTTGTAAAGAAGGTGACAAAATCATCAGCAGAGAGGGAGGAGGGAGGGGGAGGGGAGGGAGGGTTGAGGAGCGTGGAGAAGGTGGCGAACAGTTTACTGGGATTGGATGCAGAGGACTGGATTTCAGAGATGAAGAAGGAGGTTTTTGCTTTAGAGACAGCATCAGTGAAGTTTGAGTGGATAAGGTGGTAGGAAGAGAGATCTTCAGGGAGATGTGATTTTCTCCATTTTCTCTCAGCTGCCCGAAGCTCAGTTCGATAAGTTCGCAGAGATTCAGTCAGCCAAGGAGAAGGGGGAGAAGATCGGGCAGGCTTAGTGCTACCTGCACCATTTTGTCTATAACCACAAAATTAACACTTCTAGCTGGAGCGACGCCAACTGTACGTGATCCAGCAACTGCGGAGGTGCATTCGGTAAGTCTAGGCATTTTGAGATGTCCTCTTTAGCGTAGCAATGTTAAGTTAGCGATAGCGTTAGTTGTAGACACAACCTAGCGTGCTGGTTCACAGACGCTAATCTGATTGGCCGCTGGGAGCCTGGGGCGGGCTCTCCCTCAGCGGCCAATGGGAACTGTTAGTTCTGAATATATTATAGAAACAGACCATTCTTGGGACGAGGAAGGGACAACTCCGTCACAACAAACGGGGTTGCTATATTTTCGACAAATTAATCCAGAATCATGTTTTATGGACCAGAGACACACGTTTTTAAGAGGTTACAGCTGCACGAATTGGGACCTTTAACAGTGTGCTGACATTGGGGAAAATAACTGATGGACAGTTGTCAAGCACTTCCATTAGAGATGGATACTTTTTTCCGACATCCATTTTGCGTCGTATCTGTTGTATGAAAACTGAATGCTCCGCTTCTGGGATGTATGTCAAACCCGCCGCGCTGTAACTACTTTTACGTAGGGGGTGCTGTAAGGTAGGGACTCTCAAAAAAGATTTGACGTTTTTGGGACTTTTAGCCATAGTTAGAGGAATATTTCATTTTAAATTAACATTAGGTAACACAGCACGGATTTACTTTACTTTATTGTTTAGTTGGACAGGACAGTGCACATTAATAAAACAGTTTACACATATAGAATCATCCATACATGTCAACAGTAAATGTGCCGGGATTAGCCGAAGCTAGTTTTCACCCGCAGTCCTCAGGACATAAAGAACTAAAAACTACAAGGTAACTACAGGAATAAAAACAATACGGGAATAAAAAGCAATACGGGAATAGAAGCAATATAATAAAATAAAAATGCACAAGGGATAACAATACATACACAGGATAAAAACAATACACACAAACAAGATAAAAACAATACAGTTAAAGTGCACGCGAGACAAGATCAGTACAATAAAGTGCTGATACAGTACAATAAAGTGCAAAATCAAGGAAATTATGAGAGGGCTATTGGTTATTGGTTATGGGTGCAGTGTTGGTTAGTTTTGAACCATTCCTTATGTTTAGCTTTGAAGGTGGGGTATGTGGGGCATTCCCTTACTGCGGCTGGGAGACCGTTCCATTTATGTGTATGCTTTAAAGGAGTTGATTGCCAAATATGAAAGTCAAAATTCCTCTGCATTTCTTTGTTTTATTGATTTATCTAAGACAGAGTTAATCATGAAAAATTATTCATTAAACTTCTTGCAAGAAGTGTCCCAAAATACATTATTAGAATTCTGATATTTTGGTATGCCCAGCAAACCTTTCAGGTAAAATGGGATAATACTGTCTCCACCCCCATTTCATGTGGGCAACGGGGTCCGTCAAGGTGGAATTTTATCTCCTTTTTTATTTAATGTTTATATGGATGACCTCCCAAGTCAGCTTAGGACTTACAACAGGTTGTATTGTTGGTGAGAATGTTATTCATCATCTCATGTATGCAGATGACTTAGTCATTATTAGCCCGTATACTGCGGGGTTACAACAGTTACTGAGGATATGCTCACAGTATGGCAAAGAACATGACATTACATATAATGCCAAAAAAAGCAGCATCATGGTTGTTAGATCCAGAGAGGACAAGAAATCCACTTTTCCAGTGTTCCATCTCTCAGATGCTGCTTTGGGTGTGTCTCCATCTCTCAGATGCTGCTTTGGGTGTGTCTCCATCTCTCAGATGCTGCTTTGGGTGTCTAGGGAGTTAAAATATCTTGGACATATCCTCTCAGAGGATCTCAGGGATGACAGTGACATTCAACGACCGTGTCGTAAAATATATGCTCAAGCTAATATGCTTTTAAGGAAATGTTCTATGTGCACTGTTCAGAGCATATGTCACCCCCTTGTATATGGCTCATCTATGGTCCCATTACAGAGTGAAAAGCATGCAAAGGCTTAAAGTGGCATACAACGATGCCATGAGGTTACTTCTCTGTGTTCCCAGGTGGCATAGTGCCAGTCAGCTGTTTACCTCTGTTGATGTGCCCGCCTGTGAGGCTTTGTTAAGGCGACTCATGTGTTTACCTCTGTTGGTGTGCCCACCTGTGAGGCTTTGTTAAGGCGACTCTTGTACAATTTTATGCAGCGCCTGGAAGTGTCAAACAACAGCATTATAGTGGCGCTAACAAACCCTATAAAGAGCTCTTACCGGGTCATGTCCAGGCTGCGCAAGCACTGGCTCAGCAACTTGCTACTGATTAGGTAGGAGTGCACTATAGTACTTTTATTGCACTATTGTACTTTATTTTATTTTATTTTATTAATTTCTCTTTTACCTTTTTCCCATGTTGTATGTTATTGTATGATACATTTATGTGCTATGGACTTTTGTCTGAAATAAAGATTATACTATTAGGATTATACTGTTGTGATGTCATTATTCAGTATCTTCTCCTCTTCTCTGCAGCATTACTCAATTTGCCCTCAGGAATCAGGGACAGTGATAGCCTGCCTGCTATTCCTCCCATCTTCTTTTTCTTTTTTTGTCAGTCTTGTCATCTCGTATCTCTTTCTCTTCACAAAGCTGGGATTTGACTGCGGCAGAGTCGTCATTTTTGTCTCCGACTCCGTGAACAAAGTAAACACAGCTATGTAAACACTAGTTTCAACGTGAGGCTAAGTAAACAAAACTTCAGCATTTCCCGGAGTGCACTCTTCACATTGTGTGGATCCTATTTTTACCCAAGAACCACTGCATTGAGCAAAGATCGTCTATGGACAAGATATCCACTACACATCACAGACTCATGCACAGAAACAAAGTAGGGCCAAATCCAACAATTTCGAAAATTCCATCTCTTGCCACCAGGGGGTGCTGCCGCACCCTTAGCACCCACCTTTCCGCGCCCTTGTGTCAAACTGCTTGCATGGGCTCCTCAGCAGCAGCAGATCAAGTCTATCGATAGCAGACAGGTCCGGTGGTGCCCTCTGCGGCTCTGCTGGCCTATATTGGGGTGCTGGTGCTGGGGCCGGGCTGCTGCTTCCACCCTGTGCACTTGCAGGCCTGTCGCCGGCTCGCCCGGCTGTGGAGGTGGATGGCGCGGTGTCGTCCTCCTCGCTCTCCCCCGACTAACATTAGCAGTGGCCTGCTCCTCCTCCTCAGTGTCATTCCCTTCAAAAGACACAGAAACACAGACAGACACAGGCACACACTTTGCATGGCTGTGTGATCTCAGCTGCATTTCCCTCATCCTGCTGTGCATCTAATACACTGATTCTGAAAGTGCCTGCCATAACCTAAGACAACCTTAACCTTAAGACAACCCTTAAGCAAATAGCCGAAATGGACGGGGAAAAGGAAGTAACGGTGGCTTTTCCGTCACTTCCGCTTTCCTTTTCCGCGTCCGTTTCGGCTATTCACTAATAACGTTAACGCATAAACACACTGCATAGAAGACGTCAACTCGTCTTGCAACAACAGTGGAGAATTACTGTAAAGTTGCGGCGCAAGTTGCTATTTAGAATGTAAACAGGGGAGCACGGACGTGGAAAAGGAAGTGATGGTGGCAGGAGAGGCGCACTGTACAGGAAGCTGGGAAAAATGGTAGGGCTGTCCCAGAGTCTATTTTTCAAATAGAAATAGACTCTGGGTTCCCAGATTGGGGCATTTCTATTGTTTTTTATAACAAAAGTAGCTAATCGATTAGGTGGAACAGATGTATTGTCCCAGGTTTGAAGATAGAACTGTAAAGACTCCAAGCCACCATCATGTGGTATATTGGTGTAAAGGCTGGCAATATCAAAAGTCAACAGGACATCATCAGGTAGACTACTAGGCTATATCTTGACATCACATAATACTTGCTCCACGCGAACCGGTCACCAAGCCAACTCTGCCCCTCTCTCTCTCTGTGCATACCTGCCCGTCTCTTTTCTCTTGGAGAGAAAAGTGGTGGTGTGCTGGGCGTGCACGTCTATTTGTACCCAGTGTTGGGCAAGTTACTTTCAAAATGTAGGCTAATATACTAAATATTAGCTATAGTTACTTTCATTTGAAAGTAATAAGTTACTTTACAATATTACTGTCTGTGTAGAGTAACTTGTTACTTGTTACTTTTGCATTACTTTCACCCAAATAACAGCAGTATAGAATGAAATCGCTGCCCTGGAACCCTCCCGATTTTCTCCCCCGACCCTCTTCAAGTCAGTGTAAACCATCCATAATTCTATAAATGTGATCCTTTTCCTTTGTTATTGTCATCTATAGTGGTTATTTATAAAATAAAATAAAAATAAAATGTTTGATTAGGAAATGATTGTATCTTTATTTAAATATGTGCTTTGATTTTAAAAAAAAGTAACTCAATTTGTAACTTGTGTTACTTGACAGGTATAATATTACTGAAATCCTATTGGTAATAAGTCATATTACTGAGTTACTGCTAAAAGTAATACATGTAATGTGTTACTTTTGTAATGAGTTACCCCCAACACTGTTTGTACCTGGGTAAGAATAGACACTCCAAATGTATTTTCACTCAAATTCCATCCATACAGTAAGAAGAATGACAGAATGTATGACTATTTTGGTCATGGGTTTCATACACTTTCTGTAATAAAACATCTGAAAGCAAAAATCTTATCGGATGGGGGACCCTGGGACAAAATCTGTGAATGGTCTAATTTGTGACAGTTTAGGGTGAACAACTGGATTAAGCTACCTACTGCTGCCTCTCTGTGTTTTCTGAAAATCACTTGTTTCTGCATCATCCATGTAGTTCATTTTTTGTAGTTCATTTTGTGTTCACAAGGTGTCGCTCTTGGCTTACAATCCTGCATGTTAAACCTGTTAAAGTATTTACTTCAAATCTCTTTTGTGACATTTTCACACATAACATGTATCACTCAGTGCATTTTCATCACTGGCAGTGGCAGCAATGATCAAATGATCAAACCATATCATGATCACTTCCTCACTTTATTTTTTCCCTGTGTGAATGTGATCTGCTGGATTTAATTTGGATAATGTGTAGCGTTTTGTTCCCATTTTTACCTGACTGTTCTAACCCATAAAGTGTTTTTATTATTATTATTATTAGTAGTAGTAGTAGTAGTAGTAGTATTAATAATAATAATAATAATCATAATAATCATAATAATAATAATAATAATATCATATACACCTCATAACTTCTGGATCCATGTAAATCTAAGTCTATTGATGCATAGGTAGGCACATCTGATGTAAAATCAGGTTTTCCTGTGTATTTGTCACATCAATATAGGGTAGGCTACACATAAGGATGTGTTACATGTATTTTCTCTCAGAGATTGCATTTTGTCACCCATCGCATTAACCCATCTCCAGGGTTTTGCCACTACATGGCACCCTCTTCCATCGATGACTAAGCAGAAACACACCTCACTGTCCACTCCAGGGATGCATGATGACCGCACCTCACTGTCCAGGGATCCAGGCAAACAAAGGACTCATAATTAATCATTTACAGCAGCTGATATGTAAACAAATTGTGTGTGTGTGTGGGGGGGGGGGGGGGGACTATTGCTGCACTAACCTCTATATTACATTTTGGAATATTTTAGTAATAAATATCTGATTTTGTTTTTACATAGCCTATCTATGCATAATTACATTTAATTGTATATAATTGTTATATTACATAATTATATAAATTATTAAATTTTCGCAATACATTCACAATTAATTTTAGGATGACAATCTATCTATGTATTTATTTATGTATTTATTTATTTATTTGAGAGAGAGAGAGAGAGAGAGAGAGAGAGAGAGAGAGAGAGAGAGAGAGAGAGAGAGAGAGAGATGAATAGCCTATCGGTTTCCTCGCTGATCCTCTCCAATCAGCTTCCTGCGCCGACTACTGCGGTAATGAACACGTTCGATTACACCCCCCTCACGTTCCCGGCATGCATTGTGGGCAGGAGAGGGAGGGAGAGAGAGGAGAGAGACGAGCGTGAGAGAGAGAGAGAGAGAGACGAGCGTGAGAGAGAGAGAGAGAGAGAGACGCAGCAGAAGAAGAGGAAGAGCCATCTGACACAGTGACAGCCTCTCAGGTAGGCTAAATCGTGCGTAATTTACGCAAATCTCCCCACACGGTTATTTTGTATCCATACGGCATGATGTAAGCGCGCGTGCGTGTTTGGTGTCGGGGTGTAGTTTATTTTCGGGTGGATCAGCTGCTCAAACAATGCATCACAACGTGTCAGCCTCTGTGCTTCCTGCAGATCAGAGGGGGGCTATTGCATAAAACAATGGACACTGTCTCTGCTGTGGGGCTGTTTTTACTATCAGTCAGGAGGAGAGACTAGCTATAGGTTGGATGCTCAATGGATATCTGTATTGATAAAGCAGGCTGACTGCATGATGTAGGCTACACAGGCTATGGGATTCCCTCAGCCAGCCCTGGTTATGCTGCAGGCTGGCATATATTGCCATTTCACTGGGGCTAGGGGGTTTCCATGACACGTCTGTGATTATCCCCCTTTTTCAACCTCTAGCTCAGTGGTTCTCAACATGGGTTCCGGGGAGCCCCCGGGTCCTGATGTTCCAGGGGGTCCCCAGCAAATGATGAATCACCATTTACATGAAGCAAACACAATTATAGAATGTAGCAGAATGACCGTTCTGATCTTTAACTGTTATCTCTCTACCTACAACACAAGACAGTCATGGAGTTCGCGACAACATCAAATCTAGGAATAAAAATGTTCTCAGATTTGTGTCCAAGAGACAACTTCTCAGTGGTGGACTGTCCAAATGGGGGTCTGTGGCTTTAATGTGGATGAATTTAGGGGTCTTTAATATGGAAAAAGGGTGGAGAATTACTAAAGACCCTCCTTAAGCCAGTCCAAAGTACAGCCACAGAACCCCATTTGGACAGTCCACCATTGAGAATGTGTCTCTCTTGGACACAAATCTGAGAATATTTTTTATTGTCCAATATGATTTTGTCCAGAACTCCATGACTCTCTGTATTATAGGCATGGGAGGGGGGGCTGACCCCCCCCCCCCCCCCCCCTAGTAGTAAAAAAAGAAAATGTCTGGCTGAATATGATCATACAATTTATATCCACTTTGACAAGAATCACAGGTATCTCTTTGCTAAAGCTGTGACAGGGGGCCCTCTGACAGGGCCTTGCTGCAGCCGCCCCCTCCCTCTGGAATGCCCTCCCCAGGCACATCTGACAGGCCAAAACTCATTGTCTTTCACACTCATTATGTCATCTTTCCAAAAGAGCCTTCAAAACCCACCTTTTCACTGTTGCTTTTGACCTATAATATTTCTCTCTCTCTCTCATCTATTTTAATATTTTCTCTCTTTATTAAAGTTGTTTTATCTTGTATTTGTAAAGTGTGTTTGAGCACGGTCAAAAGCAACAGTGAACAGTGAAGCACTATATAATATACATTACATTACTAAACATACAATAATGAGTATTAATGTTCTGTAATTCTACTCATATTCTAATATTTCTTATATTTCCATTCTTATACTTATTAAACAATAATTAGAGAGACCATGATGATGCCAGCCTTAAAATGAGATATTCCTGAGCATCTGACTCCTGCAGTAAGTGGCCCCCCAATGCTAAAAGTCACACTCTGCCTATGATTATAGGTAGAGAACAGATAAACTATGATTAAAAAAATAATCATTCATCTACATTCTCTAATTGAGTTCTTCTTCTGTAAATGAAATAATGCTGAAGTTTAACGATTCATCATGCTCTCAAGGACCCCCTGATGGTCCCCGGACCCCACGTTGAGAACCACTGCTCTAGAATACAGTTACCCTCTCTTGTAGGGCTGATATGAATCTTTGTGGATCATAATACAGGGTATCAAAATGATGCAGAGAGAAAATCACAAGATAAATGCATATTTTTCTTATTATTCGCCTCATGTTGATGGTTACAGGTTACCCAGCTGTTTATTTGCCACTACAGAAAGAAGCTGTTATGGCCTATATAATACTGAATGAAAATGGGCATGCCGTTAATATTCAAATGACTACTGACTGAGCTCAGCCCATCACAAGGGGCAACGCTGCCTGTTGGAGTGTAATAGTCAATCATCTCAATATTCCTGCCTTGGCTTCAGGTGATCTGTAGTGAGTTTATGGTGACCTCATGGTCATTTTAGTTCATGATGTTTTTCTCTGTTGTGGTACTGCTGGTGGGTCTTACAGGTAGGGCTGGGCATCATGGCCACATTATATCAGCATGATATGAGACTAAATATGGTCTTAGATGTTGGATATATGGTAATATGGTGATATGAGACTAGATATGGTCTTAGATGCTGGATATTGTAATATGGTGATATGAGACTAGATATGGTCTTAGATGTTGCATAATAATATGGTGATATGAGACTAGATATGGTCTTAGATGTTGGATATATGGTAATATGGTGATATGAGACTAGATATGGTCTTAGATGTTGGATATATGGTAATATGGTGATATGAGACTAGATATGGTCTTAGATGTTGGATGTGGTAATATGGTGATATGAGACTAGATAATAGATGTTGGATGTGGTAATATGGTGATATGAGACTAGATAATAGATGCTGGATATGGTAATATGGTGATATGAGACTAGATATGGTCTTAGATGTTGGATATGGTAATATGGTGATATGAGACTAGATAATAGATGTTGGATGTGGTAATATGGTGATATGAGACTAGATATGGTCTTAGATGCTGGATGTGGTAATATGGTGATATGAGACTAGATATGGTCTTAGATGCTGGATGTGGTAATATGGTGATATGAGACTAGATAATAGATGTTGGATATGGTAATATGGTGATATGAGACTAGATAATAGATGTTGGATAGTGTGATATGAGACTAGATAATAGATGTTGGATGTGGTAATATGGTGATATGAGACTAGATATGGTCTTAGATGTTGGATATGGTAATATGGTGATATGAGACTAGATAATAGATGTTGGATGTGGTAATATGGTGATATGAGACTAGATAATAGATGTTGGATATGGTAATATGGTGATATGAGACTAGATAATAGATGTTGGATATGGTAATATGGTGATATGAGACTAGATAATAGATGTTGGATATGGTAATATGGTGATATGAGACTAGATATGGTCTTAGATGTTGGATATGGTAATATGGTGATATGAGACTAGATAATAGATGTTGGATGTGGTAATATGGTGATATGAGACTAGATAATAGATGTTGGATATGGTAATATGGTGATATGAGACTAGATAATAGATGTTGGATATGGTAATATGGTGATATGAGACTAGATAATAGATGTTGGATATGGTAATATGGTGATATGAGACTAGATAATAGATGTTGGATGTGGTAATATGGTGATATGAGACTAGATAATAGATGTTGGATATGGTAATATGGTGATATGAGACTAGATAATAGATGTTGGATGTGGTAATATGGTGATATGAGACTAGATAATAGATGCTGGATATGGTAATATGGTGATATGAGACTAGATAATAGATGTTGGATATGGTAATATGGTGATATGAGACTAGATAATAGATGTTGGATGTGGTAATATGGTGATATGAGACTAGATAATAGATGTTGGATATGGTAATATGGTGATATGAGACTAGATAATAGATGTTGGATATGGTAATATGGTGATATGAGACTAGATAATAGATGTTGGATATGGTAATATGGTGATATGAGACTAGATATGGTCTTAGATGTTGGATATGGTAATATGGTGATATGAGATATGGTCTTAGATGCTGGATGTGGTAATATGGTGATATGAGACTAGATAATAGATGTTGGATGTGGTAATATGGTGATATGAGACTAGATAATAGATGTTGGATGTGGTAATATGGTGATATGAGACTAGATATGGTCTTAGATGTTGGATATGGTAATATGGTGATATGAGACTAGATAATAGATGTTGGATAGTGTGATATGAGACTAGATAATAGATGTTGGATATGGTAATATGGTGATATGAGACTAGATAATAGATGTTGGATATGGTAATATGGTGATATGAGACTAGATATGGTCTTAGATGTTGGATATGGTAATATGGTGATATGAGACTAGATAATAGATGTTGGATGTGGTAATATGGTGATATGAGACTAGATAATAGATGTTGGATATGGTAATATGGTGATATGAGACTAGATAATAGATGTTGGATATGGTAATATGGTGATATGAGACTAGATAATAGATGTTGGATATGGTAATATGGTGATATGAGACTAGATAATAGATGTTGGATGTGGTAATATGGTGATATGAGACTAGATAATAGATGTTGGATATGGTAATATGGTGATATGAGACTAGATAATAGATGTTGGATGTGGTAATATGGTGATATGAGACTAGATAATAGATGCTGGATATGGTAATATGGTGATATGAGACTAGATAATAGATGTTGGATATGGTAATATGGTGATATGAGACTAGATAATAGATGTTGGATGTGGTAATATGGTGATATGAGACTAGATAATAGATGTTGGATATGGTAATATGGTGATATGAGACTAGATAATAGATGTTGGATATGGTAATATGGTGATATGAGACTAGATAATAGATGTTGGATATGGTAATATGGTGATATGAGACTAGATATGGTCTTAGATGTTGGATATGGTAATATGGTGATATGAGACTAGATATGGTCTTAGATGCTGGATGTGGTAATATGGTGATATGAGACTAGATAATAGATGTTGGATGTGGTAATATGGTGATATGAGACTAGATAATAGATGTTGGATGTGGTAATATGGTGATATGAGACTAGATATGGTCTTAGATGTTGGATATGGTAATATGGTGATATGAGACTAGATAATAGATGTTGGATAGTGTGATATGAGACTAGATAATAGATGTTGGATATGGTAATATGGTGATATGAGACTAGATAATAGATGTTGGATATGGTAATATGGTGATATGAGACTAGATATGGTCTTAGATGTTGGATATGGTAATATGGTGATATGAGACTAGATATGGTCTTAGATGTTGGATGTGGTAATATGGTGATATGAGACTAGATAATAGATGTTGGATATGGTAATATGGTGATATGAGACTAGATAATAGATGTTGGATAGTGTGATATGAGACTAGATAATAGATGTTGGATATGGTAATATGGTGATATGAGACTAGATAATAGATGTTGGATATGGTAATATGGTGATATGAGACTAGATATGGTCTTAGATGTTGGATATGGTAATATGGTGATATGAGACTAGATATGGTCTTAGATGCTGGATATGGTAATATGGTGATATGAGACTAGATATGGTCTTAGATGCTGGATATGGTAATATGGTGATATGAGACTAGATATGGTCTTAGATGTTGGATATGGTAATATGGTGATATGAGACTAGATATGGTCTTAGATGTTGCATAATAATATGGTGATATGAGACTAGATATGGTCTTAGATGTTGGATATGGTAATATGGTGATATGAGACTAGATATGGTCTTAGATGTTGGATGTGGTAATATGGTGATATGAGACTAGATAATAGATGTTGGATATGGTAATATGGTGATATGAGACTAGATAATAGATGTTGGATAGTGTGATATGAGACTAGATAATAAATGTTGGATATGGTAATATGGTGATATGAGACTAGATAATAGATGTTGGATATGGTAATATGGTGATATGAGACTAGATATGGTCTTAGATGTTGGATATGGTAATATGGTGATATGAGACTAGATATGGTCTTAGATGCTGGATATGGTAATATGGTGATATGAGACTAGATATGGTCTTAAGCTGGGCTCAGACTACAGGATTCTGACAATCTTAGCCGATTTTGAAATCTGGCTGTGACACGCACTACAGGAGAATCTTCCCAGATTATCTTCCCTAGAATCTCAAACATGCACACACTACAATATTTGTAAATGTGGCGCACCACGCACTACAGGATATTATTAAGATTATCGGCAGGATAATCACCTTGATGCCCGGCCATACGAACCTGTTTCGTTTTTGGGGTTCCAGCAGTGACCAAAGCGCTCCGCCCCCACCTCACCTCTCTCTCTCGTTTCCTCATTTTCATGCCCGTCTCGCCAAACAAATGAATCTCACGGTAGTTAGCATGCGTGTAAACAACGCGACTCTATTGTCTGTACAAGTGAGAACACAAACACATGGCCTACCAAAATATATTTCCCTGCTGCATGTCATGAGATCGGCAAAAGTTTGGATAGACTGGATTGCTTCCCGCAGCAGCAATGCCTTTCTCCCCCCACACTGCCTGGCTGATAGACAGGTAGGAGATTACAGCCTCTGACTGGCAGGGGCTCAAAACTACGATATAACAACTTTTTATTCATTGGTCATTCATTGTGATATAAATGAGTGACATTTTCCCCCAAATACTCGTGGTTCTGTGCTGTTGGTATTTGGTAGCCTATAATGCCTGCAGTGCAGCACATCAAATGAGCCGCGTCAATTAACGACGGGAGTCTCGCGCAGCAGCAGAATGATGTATTCGCACAGATTTTCAGTCCTAAATATCAAACATGTTTGATATGATCGGGACGGCCCCGATGAGGCTTTGAGCAGATCGGGAGGCTTAAGATTGGATCTGCAAACAGCTCACACTACAAGATAATCGGTGCCGAACGTCGGGCCCGACCAAGCTTGGCAAGCTGCCAGGCCAGATTTCTCCTCCGATTCTCGGGAGGGGTGAATCGGGCATAAATCGGCCCGAAAATCCTGTAGTGTGAGCCAGCCTTTAGATGTTGGATATTTTAATATGGTGATATGAGACTAGATATGGTCTTAGATGTTGGATATTGTAATATGGTGATATGAGACTAGATATGGTCTTAGATGCTGGATATGGTAATATGGTGATATGAGACTAGATATGGTCTTAGATGCTGGATATGGTAATATGGTGATATGAGACTAGATATGGTCTTAGATGCTGGATATGGTAATATGGTGATATGAGACTAGATATGGTCTTAGATGCTGGATATGGTAATATGGTGATATGAGACTAGATATGGTCTTAGATGTTGGATATGGTAATATGGTGATATGAGACTAGATATGGTCTTAGATGCTGGATGTGGTAATATGGTGATATGAGACTAGATAATAGATGTTGGATGTGGTAATATGGTGATATGAGACTAGATAATAGATGTTGGATGTGGTAATATGGTGATATGAGACTAGATAATATATGTTGGATATGGTAATATGGTGATATGAGACTAGATATGGTCTTAGATGTTGGATATGGTAATATGGTGATATGAGACTAGATAATATATGTTGGATGTGGTAATATGGTGATATGAGACTAGATAATAGATGTTGGATGTGGTAATATGGTGATATGAGACTAGATAATAGATGTTGGATGTGGTAATATGGTGATATGAGACTAGATATGGTCTTAGATGTTGGATATGGTAATATGGTGATATGAGACTAGATATGGTCTTAGATGTTGGATATGGTAATATGGTGATATGAGACTAGATATGGTCTTAGATGCTGGATATGGTAATATGGTGATATGAGACTAGATAATAGATGTTGGATAGTGTGATATGAGACTAGATAATAGATGTTGGATATGGTAATATGGTGATATGAGACTAGATAATAGATGTTGGATATGGTAATATGGTGATATGAGACTAGATATGGTCTTAGATGTTGGATATGGTAATATGGTGATATGAGACTAGATATGGTCTTAGATGTTGGATATGGTAATATGGTGATATGAGACTAGATATGGTCTTAGATGTTGGATATGGTAATATGGTGATATGAGACTAGATATGGTCTTAGATGCTGGATATGGTAATATGGTGATATGAGACTAGATATGGTCTTAGATGCTGGATATGGTAATATGGTGATATGAGACTAGATAATAGATGTTGGATGTGGTAATATGGTGATATGAGACTAGATATGGTCTTAGATGCTGGATATGGTAATATGGTGATATGAGACTAGATAATAGATGTTGGATGTGGTAATATGGTGATATGAGACTAGATAATAGATGTTGGATGTGGTAATATGGTGATATGAGACTAGATAATAGATGTTGGATGTGGTAATATGGTGATATGAGACTAGATAATAGATGTTGGATGTGGTAATATGGTGATATGAGACTAGATAATAGATGTTGGATGTGGTAATATGGTGATATGAGACTAGATATGGTCTTAGATGCTGGATATGGTAATATGGTGATATGAGACTAGATATGGTCTTAGATGCTGGATGTGGTAATATGGTGATATGAGACTAGATAATAGATGTTGGATGTGGTAATATGGTGATATGAGACTAGATAATAGATGTTGGATGTGGTAATATGGTGATATGAGACTAGATAATAGATGTTGGATGTGGTAATATGGTGATATGAGACTAGATAATAGATGTTGGATGTGGTAATATGGTGATATGAGACTAGATAATAGATGTTGGATGTGGTAATATGGTGATATGAGACTAGATAATAGATGTTGGATGTGGTAATATGGTGATATGAGACTAGATATGGTCTTAGATGCTGGATGTGGTAATATGGTGATATGAGACTAGATAATAGATGTTGGATGTGGTAATATGGTGATATGAGACTAGATAATAGATGTTGGATGTGGTAATATGGTGATATGAGACTAGATATGGTCTTAGATGTTGGATATGGTAATATGGTGATATGAGACTAGATAATAGATGTTGGATGTGGTAATATGGTGATATGAGACTAGATAATAGATGTTGGATGTGGTAATATGGTGATATGAGACTAGATAATAGATGTTGGATGTGGTAATATGGTGATATGAGACTAGATATGGTCTTAGATGCTGGATGTGGTAATATGGTGATATGAGACTAGATATGGTCTTAGATGCTGGATGTGGTAATATGGTGATATGAGACTAGATATGGTCTTAGATGTTGGATATGGTAATATGGTGATATGAGACTAGATATGGTCTTAGATGCTGGATATGGTAATATGGTGATATGAGACTAGATATGGTCTTAAGCTGGGCTCAGACTACAGGATTCTGACAATCTTAGCCGATTTTGAAATCTGGCTGTGACACGCACTACAGGAGAATCTTCCCAGATTATCTTCCCTAGAATCTCAAACATGCACACACTACAATATTTGTAAATGTGGCGCACCACGCACTACAGGATATTATTAAGATTATCGGCAGGATAATCACCTTGATGCCCGGCCATACGAACCTGTTTCGTTTTTGGGGTTCCAGCAGTGACCAAAGCGCTCCGCCCCCACCTCACCTCTCTCTCTCGTTTCCTCATTTTCATGCCCGTCTCGCCAAACAAATGAATCTCACGGTAGTTAGCATGCGTGTAAACAACGCGACTCTATTGTCTGTACAAGTGAGAACACAAACACATGGCCTACCAAAATATATTTCCCTGCTGCATGTCATGAGATCGGCAAAAGTTTGGATAGACTGGATTGCTTCCCGCAGCAGCAATGCCTTTCTCCCCCCACACTGCCTGGCTGATAGACAGGTAGGAGATTACAGCCTCTGACTGGCAGGGGCTCAAAACTACGATATAACAACTTTTTATTCATTGGTCATTCATTGTGATATAAATGAGTGACATTTTCCCCCAAATACTCGTGGTTCTGTGCTGTTGGTATTTGGTAGCCTATAATGCCTGCAGTGCAGCACATCAAATGAGCCGCGTCAATTAACGACGGGAGTCTCGCGCAGCAGCAGAATGATGTATTCGCACAGATTTTCAGTCCTAAATATCAAACATGTTTGATATGATCGGGACGGCCCCGATGAGGCTTTGAGCAGATCGGGAGGCTTAAGATTGGATCTGCAAACAGCTCACACTACAAGATAATCGGTGCCGAACGTCGGGCCCGACCAAGCTTGGCAAGCTGCCAGGCCAGATTTCTCCTCCGATTCTCGGGAGGGGTGAATCGGGCATAAATCGGCCCGAAAATCCTGTAGTGTGAGCCAGCCTTTAGATGTTGGATATTTTAATATGGTGATATGAGACTAGATATGGTCTTAGATGTTGGATATTGTAATATGGTGATATGAGACTAGATATGGTCTTAGATGCTGGATATGGTAATATGGTGATATGAGACTAGATATGGTCTTAGATGCTGGATATGGTAATATGGTGATATGAGACTAGATATGGTCTTAGATGCTGGATATGGTAATATGGTGATATGAGACTAGATATGGTCTTAGATGCTGGATATGGTAATATGGTGATATGAGACTAGATATGGTCTTAGATGTTGGATATGGTAATATGGTGATATGAGACTAGATATGGTCTTAGATGCTGGATGTGGTAATATGGTGATATGAGACTAGATAATAGATGTTGGATGTGGTAATATGGTGATATGAGACTAGATAATAGATGTTGGATGTGGTAATATGGTGATATGAGACTAGATAATATATGTTGGATATGGTAATATGGTGATATGAGACTAGATATGGTCTTAGATGTTGGATATGGTAATATGGTGATATGAGACTAGATAATATATGTTGGATGTGGTAATATGGTGATATGAGACTAGATAATAGATGTTGGATGTGGTAATATGGTGATATGAGACTAGATAATAGATGTTGGATGTGGTAATATGGTGATATGAGACTAGATATGGTCTTAGATGTTGGATATGGTAATATGGTGATATGAGACTAGATATGGTCTTAGATGTTGGATATGGTAATATGGTGATATGAGACTAGATATGGTCTTAGATGCTGGATATGGTAATATGGTGATATGAGACTAGATAATAGATGTTGGATAGTGTGATATGAGACTAGATAATAGATGTTGGATATGGTAATATGGTGATATGAGACTAGATAATAGATGTTGGATATGGTAATATGGTGATATGAGACTAGATATGGTCTTAGATGTTGGATATGGTAATATGGTGATATGAGACTAGATATGGTCTTAGATGTTGGATATGGTAATATGGTGATATGAGACTAGATATGGTCTTAGATGTTGGATATGGTAATATGGTGATATGAGACTAGATATGGTCTTAGATGCTGGATATGGTAATATGGTGATATGAGACTAGATATGGTCTTAGATGCTGGATATGGTAATATGGTGATATGAGACTAGATAATAGATGTTGGATGTGGTAATATGGTGATATGAGACTAGATATGGTCTTAGATGCTGGATATGGTAATATGGTGATATGAGACTAGATAATAGATGTTGGATGTGGTAATATGGTGATATGAGACTAGATAATAGATGTTGGATGTGGTAATATGGTGATATGAGACTAGATAATAGATGTTGGATGTGGTAATATGGTGATATGAGACTAGATAATAGATGTTGGATGTGGTAATATGGTGATATGAGACTAGATAATAGATGTTGGATGTGGTAATATGGTGATATGAGACTAGATATGGTCTTAGATGCTGGATATGGTAATATGGTGATATGAGACTAGATATGGTCTTAGATGCTGGATGTGGTAATATGGTGATATGAGACTAGATAATAGATGTTGGATGTGGTAATATGGTGATATGAGACTAGATAATAGATGTTGGATGTGGTAATATGGTGATATGAGACTAGATAATAGATGTTGGATGTGGTAATATGGTGATATGAGACTAGATAATAGATGTTGGATGTGGTAATATGGTGATATGAGACTAGATAATAGATGTTGGATGTGGTAATATGGTGATATGAGACTAGATAATAGATGTTGGATGTGGTAATATGGTGATATGAGACTAGATATGGTCTTAGATGCTGGATGTGGTAATATGGTGATATGAGACTAGATAATAGATGTTGGATGTGGTAATATGGTGATATGAGACTAGATAATAGATGTTGGATGTGGTAATATGGTGATATGAGACTAGATATGGTCTTAGATGTTGGATATGGTAATATGGTGATATGAGACTAGATAATAGATGTTGGATGTGGTAATATGGTGATATGAGACTAGATAATAGATGTTGGATGTGGTAATATGGTGATATGAGACTAGATAATAGATGTTGGATGTGGTAATATGGTGATATGAGACTAGATATGGTCTTAGATGCTGGATGTGGTAATATGGTGATATGAGACTAGATATGGTCTTAGATGCTGGATGTGGTAATATGGTGATATGAGACTAGATATGGTCTTAGATGCTGGATGTGGTAATATGGTGATATGAGACTAGATAATAGATGTTGGATGTGGTAATATGGTGATATGAGACTAGATATGGTCTTAGATGCTGGATGTGGTAATATGGTGATATGAGACTAGATATGGTCTTAGATGCTGGATGTGGTAATATGGTGATATGAGACTAGATAATAGATGTTGGATGTGGTAATATGGTGATATGAGACTAGATATGGTCTTAGATGCTGGATGTGGTAATATGGTGATATGAGACTAGATAATAGATGTTGGATGTGGTAATATGGTGATATGAGACTAGATAATTGATGTTGGATGTGGTAATATGGTGATATGAGACTAGATAATAGATGTTGGATGTGGTAATATGGTGATATGAGACTAGATAATAGATGTTGGATGTGGTAATATGGTGATATGAGACTAGATAATAGATGTTGGATGTGGTAATATGGTGATATGAGACTAGATAATAGATGTTGGATGTGGTAATATGGTGATATGAGACTAGATATGGTCTTAGATGCTGGATGTGGTAATATGGTAATATGAGACTAGATAATAGATGTTGGATGTGGTAATATGGTGATATGAGACTAGATAATAGATGTTGGATGTGGTAATATGGTGATATGAGACTAGATATGGTCTTAGATGTTGGATATGGTAATATGGTGATATGAGACTAGATATGGTCTTAGATGTTGGATATGGTAATATGGTGATATGAGACTAGATATGGTCTTAGATGTTGGATATGGTAATATGGTGATATGAGACTAGATAATAGATGTTGGATGTGGTAATATGGTGATATGAGACTAGATAATAGATGTTGGATGTGGTAATATGGTGATATGAGACTAGATAATAGATGTTGGATGTGGTAATATGGTGATATGAGACTAGATATGGTCTTAGATGCTGGATGTGGTAATATGGTGATATGAGACTAGATATGGTCTTAGATGCTGGATGTGGTAATATGGTGATATGAGACTAGATATGGTCTTAGATGTTGGATATGGTAATATGGTGATATGAGACTAGATAATAGATGTTGGATGTGGTAATATGGTGATATGAGACTAGATATGGTCTTAGATGCTGGATATGGTAATATGGTGATATGAGACCAGATATGGTCTTAGATGTTGGACTAGATATGGGGCCATATCTTGGTACAGGCGATATCCCCTATTTGCGCTTGCGCACCTGTTCCCTGTGTGCCTTAAGACAGGGAAGATAGCGGTCTGCCTTGCGCATTTGTCCAGGTGTTATGCCGAGGTTTTGCACCCCCGCCCGGCAGCATCCCCACCTCACGGGAGCATATTATGATTTATACAGAAATGTAACTGTTTAAAAGTGATATAATTGTCTGGGTAGACGTGACCTCCCTGATTTCTAAGTTAAAACACCCCCGAAATATGTTGGGGATGCAATTCTCTGCAGGGATGCGGAAACGTTCACGGCACGTGCCGCAGGCACAAATTAGAGCCATGCCAAAATCATCTGCGCCCCAAAATGCCTGCGCAAACGGGATTTGGGCGGTCTTAAGTACCAGAATTATTCACAGGTGTGGCCAGGCAATGCTGGGCATTACGTCAATCAAAACCAATCAGATTCCCGTCTCGCGATCGCTGTTTGCGCGAGGCATGCAATATGCTGTAATTCTCTCCATGCGTAGGCACGCAATATGCTGTAATTCTCTCCATGCGTAATAGTGTATTCACTCGTGCGAGGACAGAGAGAGATGGAGAGAGCTTATTGACAGATCGTCTGTGATGCCAACGACCCTCCGGGTTATGAAGGTGAATAGCCTATGTCATGGGTGCCCAATACGTCGATCGCGATCGACCGGTCGATCGCGAAGGTAGTGTGGTCGCATGGCATTGAGGAAGGGGGGAAAAAAAAATCACTGTTTTTCCACTGTTTCCACTGTTTTTCCACTGTTTTTCCACTGTTCCACTGTTTTCCACTGTATACTCAGTGTATATATATATAAATAAATATGTTTGGTAGATCACTTTGACTTGGTCATTTTAAAAGTAGCTCCCAAGCTGAAAAAGTGTGGGCACCCCTGGCCTATGTCCATAGAGAGCCGCAGGAATGAGTCCGGAAAACATTGATGCTAACACTTCCGGGTTCTTCACTGTTTCTGCCTATGGGATTTTTGAATGGGTTTTTGGCGCGATGCTTCAAATGAGGTCTGTGGTTAACGCAAGCTTATTCAAACGCGAACCAGTGTTCAGCAGGATAATCTTCACACATGAGGACCACTTTTGGCCAATCCCCCCCCCCCCCTGTTGCCCCGGTTGCAGACATGCACAGTTGCCAGCCGCTTCTTTCCACCTGACAGCGGGAGCTTCAACGGTAGGGCTGCACGATATTGGAAAAAACTGACATTGCGATATTCCCCGCCCCTGCGATATATATTGCGATATGAAAAAATACAGATTTTCACCAGATTACCAGAATAGCTCTATTTTAAAGAAAAGAATACTTCTAGAATGATTGGGATGATTTTGTAGAGGAGTCCATCTGATTTTGGAGGGGAAATTAGGTATTTTAATGTTTCTCAACCACTGGGCTGTCGCCTACTGTAGGCCTCAGAGCGTCATCTATCAGGGTGCATACACATTTTGACCAATGGATTTCCATGACTTAGGCTACATACATGAAAAAGTGAGTGAGTTATGACATTCTACTTTAAAATGTCACTAGCCTACACTTCACTTAGTGTAATGCAGCCTTTAAAACCAGGGAAAGACAACATGTATGCTGTATCCCCATATTACCATATCCAACATCTAAGACCATATAGTCTCATATCACAATATTGATATACAATTGATATATTGCCCACCCCTAATATTGAGTGCCAGAATCTCCCAATGATGCTATTTGCAGAAAAACATTAGATTTCATTGATTATAATCACTGCTTTCAACTTCTTTCGTTCTTCTAACGTTTCAATAAATCAACAATGAAACACCCCTGCCACTTTACACACTTGGTCTGACCCCCCGGAAACCCCCTCCAGAAACGACCAAGTGGTACACTCCGCATCTGCGGAGTTCCGGTTTTTGAGCGCAAGGCTGGCAGACAGTACAGAGAGATGAGGATTCACATGCAGCCGACCGGTGACAAACAATTAATTCGTGAAAAGTAATAAATATACATTTAATTGCCCAGACATGTCTCTTCTCTTTTTATTTTCACTGACATGTTTTGTGTAAATAAGTCGCTATGTATGATTAACTCTACCGTAACGTTACTGCTATCATGTGATGCAACATCAGAGACTTGAAGGGGAGAGACAGCCGCAGTGATACACGGACAACTTCTCAGTAATCACTTTAGCCTTCGTGTCATAAGTTGCGGTCTTGCTTTTTGGTGTTTCAAGAGTAAATATCTCCACTCCACGGACATGTTGAGTTACAGCAGCCAGCCTGCTGTATGCGAGTGCGCTGCAAACTGTGGACAAGTCTGCCTCCGCAATCACATCGTTTAAAGACGGGCTACTGTCAGCAACGCAACATAAGCAAAAATAATTCAATTTAGGTCTCTGTGCATGTTTGTTGTGTTGAAGCTAAGCACTAAATGAGTGAGTACAGTAGCGGGGCGTCTCTCTCCTTTGAGAGAGCCTGCATTTCACTCAGTAGGCTACCCCTAAAGTGAGAGTTTATCAAGCAACATGACGAGTTAATTTGCTTTTGACATCGCACGTCCTGCGATGTGACTATCGCGCATGCGCACATTGCGATGACGATGTGTAAACAATATATCGTGCAGCCCTAGGTAGGACGTAGCCAGATTCTGCTAAGGGGCCCTCCTACCTGGCCATTTGCCATCGCCACACACTGACAAGCCAGATTCACTCATCTCCTTGCATCATCTCCTTGTTTCCTCTGTGACCTTTGACCGAGGAGTCAAGGACGAGACGCAAGGAGAGGAGACGAGGAAAAATCGTTAGTAAATGGGATGCAGCCCCACCTTTAGCTGATACCAAACAGTTTTTAACCATCTTATTTAAGAATATACAGTAGTATCAGTAGGCTGTGCAATAAAATCGATACGGCAATATATCGCGATTTTTTTTTTTTTTTTTTTTTTTTTTTTTGCAGGCCATGCCATGCCAGGCCACCGGGCATCTGCATCTGGTGATTCCCACCCCTAATCGATACTGTATCGATATTTCCCATATCGATGTTTTTGCACAGCCGTGCGTTTAGTAACACACTCAACACTCAGTAGTTTTGACTAAATTTGTCCACTAAGTTATCAGTATAAAGTGATGTACATATTATTACACTACCTGGGTGGTACACAGTGTGTTGTATCTTTAGCTCTATTATTTAATTTTGAGTAAATTGTGTAGAGTATTGCAATATATCGCAATATGTATTGTATCGCAATGTATTGTGATACAATCGTATCGCGACCCATGTATCGTGATACGTATCGTATTGTGAGGTCCTTGCCAATACCCAGCCCTAAGTATCAGTGTCACACCTGACACCTCAGTGCTCCCAAAATTCTCCCTCCTGTACATCACCTGGCATTATTTGCTATAGCTGTATTGGGTTTTTGTTAGTAGTTGAAGCTGACTGTACTGGGTCTGTGTTAGTACTGGATGAGCTTGACTGTGGGTCAACTGAGTTTGTGCTTGTAATGACTCTGGCTCATGATCCAGCATCTCCTTTACTGACAAACCTAAGCATAGAACCTGTACATTCTAGAGAACAGCACTATTATCAATTTTATCAGTTGCATCTGGCCCTGTTCAAACTGCTCTTCCCCAGATTTCCTGTTATAGCCTACATGTTCAAATCTAAAATGCTTTTTATACTATGGCTTGGCTGAATACTTCATGGGCATTAGTTAATGAGCAGTGTTCATCCATATTGCACAGTATGCCCACACTTTGGACCTTGTTATTGCTTGTGTTTCTGTTATTTTGTATTATCTCTTTCTTTTTTGTGTGCACCACTCCCAACTATGAATATAATTTCCTCTCTGAGTATATCTTCCATCTATCTATCTATCTATCTATCTATCTATCTATCTATCTATCTATCTATCTATCTATCTATCTATCTATCTGTCTGTCTGTCTGTCTGTCTGTCTGTCTGTCATCCATCTATCCATCCATGAGGAGTGCAATGATGTTTTTCTGCCTGGTACCAACAAGTTGCTTAATGAAACTGCTAGTATAATTGTGTGCAGCCACGGCTGGTTATGCAGTCTATGTTGCAAATTGACATTTATCAAACTTAGTGAGAGAGCACACCCACCCTTCGAAGTGGCTGGCAGTGGCATACATGCACTGCGCAGCTAGCTGGGTTAGCAAACAAACACTGTTATAGACAGACTACAGTGCGAGATTGATATGCATTGCAAAGTTACGTTGCCGAAGTGACAACAGTGCAGCAGAGGTGACTGAGTGAACAGATTTATAGGTATAATCTTTTAGACAGCAAATATTCCACTATCCACCATGAGCTGTCTGACATTTCACTAATGCTTCGACAGCCATGCAGCTTCCTCCTTTAGGTCCGAATGTAAACAAATGCACGTCCAAAGTCACATGGCACAGATCAGCTGCCCCACTGACGCCAACACTTGGCTAGCCCGACTTAGCATAGCTAACAGCAACAGCTGGGTTCGCCTACCTGCTGTTGTCGGAGACAGATCACTTTCACGTTTTTTCTTCTTCTCTTTTTTCATTGCCAGAGGGATGAAGCCACTTCATCTTTCAGTCAGTTGGCAAACTTGACTTGTAGTACCCGTACTGTATTATCCACATTGATGCGTGCTAAAGCCCTTTGGAGGAGGCAGTGCGGCCAAAGAGTTGAAGGCAAGAGTTGACACATGCGCTTTGTGACAGCGCTGGTTTTGACCAATGGGACAACAGCACAGAACCGTGACAGCCAATCAGAGGTGACTCCTCCAGGCCAAAATGGCAGCTTTGCTGTGTTGGAGTTGCAATGGATCGATATATATATTTGTTTGGGGCCTTTCACTGTGTTGGGGCCTTACGCAAGCTGCGTAGTGAGCGTATAGGGCGGACCGGCTCTGGAGGTAGCACGTGGGAGGATCATGTGCCTGTATGGACGCCCGACCAAGCCGGAGGTAACACGAGGATGCGAACCTGCGTACCTTGGTAGGCAGGGAATCTACCGCTACAATACCCGGACGGCGGACGCCCAATGTCTTTTTACTTTCAATTTCACACTACCACTCTCTCTCTTAATGCACACTATAGGTATCTCGCTCTCGCTCTCTCTCGCTTGCTCTCTATCTCGCTCTCTGTCTCTCACTCTATGTCTCTCTCTTGCTCGCTCTCGCTTTTTCTGCCTGCCGAATCACATCAGTTCCTCGCAGACTGGCAGCAAATGCTTATGTGGACCGGCACCAGTCCGTGGCCCAGGGGTTGGGAACCACTGCCCTACACGATGATGCATGTGTGCATAGCGGCGGCACTGTCTGCGGTCACACATTTCGGTGGTCACAGATTTCCGTGCAACACCGTAATTGGTGATCCATCAGATTCTGTGACCTGCCCTGATATTCACCCTAATACCAACCATCTCACACCTAATTCCTAAACCTAATCAACCTAAAACACTGCAGGTCACACAATCCGATGGGTCATCAAATATGCTGTAACACCGCCTGGTCTCTTCTCCTGGTCTCTTCCACTGGTCTCTTCCCCATGTCTCTTCTCCTGGTCTCTTCCTCTTTGTCTCTTCCCCTGGTCTGTCTCTTCTCCTGGTCTCTTATTCCCTGGTCTCTTCTCCTGGTCTCTTCCTTTTGGTCTCTTCCCCTGGTCTCTTCCCCTGTTCTCTTTTCCTGTTCTCTTCTCCTGGTCTCTTCCCCTGGTCTCTTCTCCTGGTCTCTTCTCCTGGTCTCTTCCCCTGGTCTCTTCTCCTGGTCTCTTCTCCAGAACTCGGCTCGGCTGCTGTCATCTGGATAATATTGATGATAACGACGCCACGCTGCCAAATAAACAGTGAAATATTAATCAGCCAATCACGAAGCAGGCAGAAGCGCTCCTCCATAACCAGTCATCATACCGGCTCTGTGTCAAGTGAACACAACAACACTGACCTTTCTCCACATCAAAATGGAGAAAAAACAGAAATTGGAGTGTAACATCCTGTTTTGACTCTATGACGTGAAGGGAGGAGATAGCCTGGTGTGTAACATCCTGTTTTGACTCTATGAAGTGAAGGGAGCAGTGTAACATCCTGTTTTGACTCTGTGAAGTGAAGGGAGCAGTGTAACATCCTGTTTTGACTCTGTGAAGTGAAGTGAAGGGAGCAGTGTAACATCCTGTTTTGACTCTATGAAGTAAAGGGAGCAGTGTAACATCCTGTTTTGACTCTATGAAGTGAAGGGAGCAGTGTAACATCCTGTTTTGACTCTATGAAGTGAAGGGAGCAGTGTGACATCCTGTTTTGACTCTATGAAGTGAAGGGAGCAGTGTAACATCCTGTTTTGACTCCATGAAGTGAAGGGAGCAGTGTGACATCCTGTTTTGACTCTATGAAGTGAAGGGAGCAGTGTGACATCCTGTTTTGACTCTATGAAGTGAAGGGAGCAGTGTAACATCCTGTTTTGACTCTATGAAGTGAAGGGAGCAGTGTGACATCCTGTTTTGACTCTATGAAGTGAAGGGAGCATTGTAACATCCTGTTTTGACTCTATGAAGTGAAGGGAGGAGCAGTGTAACATCCTGTTTTGACTCTATGAAGTGAAGGGAGCATTGTAACATCCTGTTTTGACTCTGTGAAGTGAAGGGAGCAGTGTAACATCCTGTTTTGACTCTGTGAAGTGAAGTGAAGGGAGCAGTGTAACATCCTGTTTTGACTCTATGAAGTGAAGGGAGCAGTGTGACATCCTGTTTTGACTCTATGAAGTGAAGGGAGCAGTGTAACATCCTGTTTTGACTCTATGAAGTGAAGGGAGCAGTGTAACATCCTGTTTTGACTCTGTGAAGTGAAGTGAAGGGAGCAGTGTAACATCCTGTTTTGACTCTATGAAGTGAAGGGAGGAGTGTGACATCCTGTTTTGACTCAATGAAGTGAAGGGAGCAGTGTAACATCCTGTTTTGACTCTATGAAGTGAAGGGAGCAGTGTAACATCCTGTTTTGACTCTATGAAGTGAAGGGAGCAGTGTGACATCCTGTTTTGACTCTATGAAGTGAAGGGAGCAGTGTGACATCCTGTTTTGACTCTATGAAGTGAAGGGAGCAGTGTAACATCCTGTTTTGACTCTATGAAGTGAAGGGAGCAGTGTGACATCCTGTTTTGACTCTATGAAGTGAAGGGAGCATTGTAACATCCTGTTTTGACTCTATGAAGTGAAGGGAGGAGCAGTGTAACATCCTGTTTTGACTCTATGAAGTGAAGGGAGCATTGTAACATCCTGTTTTGACTCTGTGAAGTGAAGGGAGCAGTGTAACATCCTGTTTTGACTCTGTGAAGTGAAGTGAAGGGAGCAGTGTAACATCCTGTTTTGACTCTATGAAGTGAAGGGAGCAGTGTGACATCCTGTTTTGACTCTATGAAGTGAAGGGAGCAGTGTAACATCCTGTTTTGACTCTATGAAGTGAAGGGAGCAGTGTGACATCCTGTTTTGACTCTATGAAGTGAAGGGAGCAGTGTAACATCCTGTTTTGACTCTATGAAGTGAAGGGAGGAGCAGTGTAACATCCTGTTTTGACTCTATGAAGTGAAGGGAGCAGTGTAACATCCTGTTTTGACTCTATGAAGTGAAGGGAGCAGTGTAACATCCTGTTTTGACTCTATGAAGTGAAGGGAGCAGTGTAACATCCTGTTTTGACTCTATGAAGTGAAGGGAGCAGTGTAACATCCTGTTTTGACTCTATGAAGTGAAGGGAGCATTGTAACATCCTGTTTTGACTCTATGAAGTGAAGGGAGCAGTGTAACATCCTGTTTTCACTCTATGAAGTGAAGGGAGCAGTGTAACATCCTGTTTTGACTCTATGAAGTGAAGGGAGCAGTGTAACATCCTGTTTTGACTCTATGAAGTGAAGGGAGCAGTGTAACATCCTGTTTTGACTCTATGAAGTGAAGGGAGCAGTGTAACATCCTGTTTTGACTCCATGAAGTGAATTGAAGGGAGCAGTGTAACATCCTGTTTTGACTCCATGAAGTGAAGGGAGCAGTGTAACATCCTGTTTTGACTCTATGAAGTGAAGGGAGCAGTGTAACATCCTGTTTTGACTCTATGAAGTGAAGGGAGGAGCAGTGTAACATCCTGTTTTGACTCTATGAAGTGAAGGGAGGAGCAGTGTAACATCCTGTTTTGACTCTATGAAGTGAAGGGAGCAGTGTAACATCCTGTTTTGACTCTGTGAAGTGAAGGGAGCAGTGTAACATCCTGTTTTCACTCTATGAAGTGAAGGGAGCAGTGTAACATCCTGTTTTGACTCTATGAAGTGAAGGGAGCAGTGTAACATCCTGTTTTCACTCTATGAAGTGAAGGGAGCAGTGTAACATCCTGTTTTGACTCAATGAAGTGAAGGGAGCAGTGTAACATCCTGTTTTGACTCTGTGAAGTGAAGTGAAGGGAGCAGTGTAACATCCTGTTTTGACTCTGTGAAGTGAAGTGAAGGGAGCAGTGTAACATCCTGTTTTGACTCAATGAAGTGAAGGGAGCAGTGTAACATCCTGTTTTGACTCTGTGAAGTGAAGTGAAGGGAGCAGTGTAACATCCTGTTTTGACTCTGTGAAGTGAAGTGAAGGGAGCAGTGTAACATCCTGTTTTGACTCTATGAAGTGAAGGGAGCAGTGTAACATCCTGTTTTGACTCTATGAAGTAAAGGGAGCAGTGTAACATCCTGTTTTGACTCTATGAAGTAAAGGGAGCAGTGTAACATCCTGTTTTGACTCTATGAAGTGAAGGGAGCAGTGTAACATCCTGTTTTGACTCTATGAAGTGAAGGGAGCAGTGTAACATCCTGTTTTGACTCTGTGAAGTAAAGGGAGCAGTGTAACATCCTGTTTTGACTCTATGAAGTAAAGGGAGCAGTGTAACATCCTGTTTTGACTCTATGAAGTAAAGGGAGCAGTGTAACATCCTGTTTTGACTCTATGAAGTGAAGTGAAGGGAGCAGTGTAACATCCTGTTTTGACTCTGTGAAGTGAAGGGAGCAGTGTAACATCCTGTTTTGACTCTATGAAGTGAAGGGAGCAGTGTAACATCCTGTTTTGACTCTGTGAAGTGAAGTGAAGGGAGCAGTGTAACATCCTGTTTTGACTCTATGAAGTGAAGGGAGGAGGAGTGTAACATCCTGTTTTGACGCTATGAAGTGAAGAGAGGAAACAGCCTGCATTGTACGTTCCTGCAATACGTAGAATATCATCTTTCTGAACCAAAATAACTTTGCATATCACATTTCTAGATATGTGTGTCTCATGGTGAGAATTACACGGAGGCCATCAGGCCATGGCCTCTGTTGCCCCTCCCTCTGGCTATGATGCCCTGAGATCCCTAAGGCCACCTTGGCAGTGCCCTGCCACCAGCCTGCTACTGTCAGTTACTTTAAAAGTGTCAGTGGTCTCAATTTAACTCATTGAGTGCCAATGACGACAGTTGTCATCAATTCGAATACTAACGTAGAGTGCCAAAGACGACGATTGTCGTCAATTGCGTTTTTTGACGGTGGGACGTGGATCAATGCCCGATACATCTCCTGTACAAATATTGTAGCTATTGGAGGTCTATAACCTATTTTACCGACCCAGTAGGTGGCAACAGTGCTCTCCAGATTACAGAAAGTTCCGGAAAACAGGAGGAAAAAGCCGTGATCAAAGAGAAACCGATGCATGCTGCAGCCAGAGCCATATAGATTGCTCTGTCTGCAGCTGACGTTGTCTGCGAACCGCAGTCAATCCGCGCACACAACTGAGCTCCTCTGCCTCTGTCTGTCTGTCTGCATAGTTTCTTCACACGATTAGCCGCCAGAAAGGCATCACCCGATGCCGAAGGGCCAAACCTTTCCCTGCAGTCCGGGTTGGCATTTCCTTGTCGCGCTGGGAGCCGCCCGGCGCACACAAACGGAGCGCTCCGAAAATAGACTGGGTGCGTGAGGCTGTGTAGTGTGGGGAGGAGTTTGCAGCTGAGGGGGGGAGAGGGGGGTGGGGCACGCAGGCACCACACAACTACACCACGTCACTACATCATAAAATATTATCTTCAGACTCAGTGAATGCGCTTGAAATGCTGCATTTCACAAAAGGCGGAATAACTCAGCTTCTAATTTGAAAAGTGTCTTTTTGCTCAAAACAGCCTATCTTCTCCGGCTCATAACTAAAGAAGGGAAAATGGGATCAATAAACTTTTTTTTGCAGATGATAGAAGAGAGTCTCATCGTTCTTTGTGCGTGTTCGGTGTTTACATAGTAATATCACACAATATTCTGTGGGCCTCGAGAAATCACTGAAAACGCTCTGAAACTCTGGCACTGGGAGCGTCCGTTCTCCAAAAGTGGCTGGCACTCAATGAGTTAATGTAGCTGCCCTATGCAAAGGATGTGTAATTGGCTCATTTTAAGACACATTTCAGAAAAATCGCTCTTCATGATGTCAATAGAGAAAATACCAAGATATAATTTATATAATGTATCACCATTCAGCCTAAAAATACAGAGACATGTGTTTTTGTCCATATCACCCAGTCCTACTCAAGATCTTTGTTGTCGTCAGTGTTGGGGGGTAATGTGTTAAGAGTACTAAGTGACCATGTTAGTTTTCCAATTATTGTAATCTGTTATTTTAAAGTTAGAATACCATACTCATTACTCGCTCACTTTTTCATGGATACACCGAGACTTCACAAAATGGTCATGGAAATTTGGTTGAATGGAAATCCACTAGTCAAATGTGTATGAACCCTGGAGAGGATATAGCCTATATGAGAGGAGGGGAGAGCTGAAATAAATTAAGTTGCTTTTTTTCCCTTTTTCGGTTTGAAGGGAGTGAGCTGCACAAACATCATATTGCCTCACAGGGGCGGTTCTAGGCCTTTTTTGGGTGGGCTTTAGCCCACCCAAAAATAGCTCAGCCCACTCAAAAAAAAAAAAAAAAAAATCTCTCCAAATCCATGGTGGCCATTAGTAGCAGTTTCTGTTAAAATGATCTTTATTTATTATTTATTTTTGCTTTAAAACTATTTTTTAATTTTCTGCCTATAGTTCATGAAAAAAAGTGGCATTCTTGGTTTTTCCCACAATAATTTCATAATACCATTTGTAATGCCACCGTTGTAGTGCTGTTGTTCAAAATTAAAGTACATTTTCTCACATTTATTGGTGTCTTTCTAGTCACACAATTTAATAGTCAGTGTTTCCCATACACTGATCTATTTGTGGTGGTACACCCTACATAGATTTTGACCCCCACAAATACTGCCACATATTAATTTCAACTAGTTGACTGCAAACTCCTGCTTTAGTGCTTACAGTATATTATTATCTTGTCAGAATATTATTCCAGCCAATAAGTTAGGAAGTTCCCTTTTGATTTAATTTTACTTTTGTTTTGCCTACAAAGCAAAATGTTACTTTACTTGAAACTCCCCTGAAGTGATTTTGGTATTATTTATGCAAGCATAATTCTACCATATAGTAACCTGTATGCAGAATATATATAGTATATACTGTATAGGGAAACAATTATTTTTTCATCGCTGTAAAACCACAGAACGGTAAAGAAGATATTGATGTGTGTAGTTCTTCATAGATCTAGTCTCTTCATTTTGATCTCAAAGTGCGCCAGTTTGATCCATTTGTACTTGAAACTGTACAAAATTTTCTTCCGGGGGGCATGCCCCCGGACCCCCCTAGGGGTTCAGTGGTCCATGACCTTTGCGTGGGCTGAGCCCACCCAAAGCTCTGATGCTAAAACCGCCCCCCTTAATTAATATTCGACACAGTGTAGGGGAAATCCCAGATCATGGACAGACAGACGCACCGTGCACCTCGCTGAACAGGCAGGGAATGATCGACAATCCAGCAGGCTATTATCTTGTAGTTGTAGTATGGTGAATTGAACAGTCTCTCCTAACGATTCGTAAGTAGCCCTTTATTGTTCAATGAGGCATGTATCGTTGCCGCCGGGCAGGTTAAAAGCCGTCCTCCATGCCGCCGTCTCCTCTGTCCTTTCCCAGCTCATCCCTCTCTCTCTCTGCAGAGCAGCTGAATGTCTATCTTGCTCTCTCTCTCTCTCTCTCTCTCTCTCTCTCTATCTATCTATCTCTCTCTCTCTCTCGCTATCTATCTCTCTCTCTCTGCAGAGTGGCTGGTCTCTCTCTCTCTCTGCAGAGTGGCCGGTGTCTCTCTGTCATGAATAATAAAGCGCGTGTTGGGCTGCCTGTGGTGACACAGACTGCTCGGGCACACTGTCACACACACACACATGCACCGCTCGCCAGCTCCTCCAATGCTCCTATAAGCTCATTATTATTCACTACTATCAGATTGTGTGTGTGTCTCTCATCGGACCAACCAATGTGTGTGTGTGTGTGTCCGTGTGTGTGCGTGTGCATGTGTCTCTGCAGTGAGCCGAGAGCTAGTGGAGACTAAACAGATCTCAAGTCAGTTCAGCACCTTTGCAGACTGACATGAATCCTCTGTCATCTGCTGGAGCTACTGTAGCTAAAACTAATTAGCTAGCCTGCAGTTTGATGTCAGACTGTCGCAAAGTCACCAGAACGATGTAACGCTAATTTGAACTCGTGCTCTCTCTGTTCCTAACAGTGGGCTAGCTCGGGGTTTGACAGAGGAAGGTGCGGAAGTTCTACTGAAAGCTGTAGTTCCCCGAATGGCCACTTGAGGCTGACTTTGTAACATGAGCATCCAAGTGGCTGTGTGCTGTAAATATGGCGCTTCTTAATATATTGTGTATTCATCCAAGTGGCAGTGCACTGTGAATATGACGCTTCTTAACACATTCACTGCCAGCCGTTTTTTCAATACTGTAGGTAGCTTCTGCCAAGGTTTTTTTTTGAGGATTCTGGCTCATCTTTCAAGAGCCGAGGATTCTTTTCTGTTGGGATTTTGTGAACACAAAATATCTCAAAAGAACTAATAGAATGTGTGCTTTCTCTGTCTAAAATAGTTAGTTTGTAGAGTTAGTAGTTATGTAGGCATTAGCAGTTGAATTCAGCATGGTTTCAGCGTCTGAAAATGAAAGGTGAGAAAAATGCCTTTTTGTGAAATTCGATAGAACAGTCACTTTAACCATTTATTTTTGGCATCAGTAAGACGTCAGACATCTAAACAATAGTTTTGAACAGTAATTTCCTCCATAACAGCAGGAAACCCCCCTCTCCTTCAAACTCCTCCCTCCGTGTGTGTTCTCCTCCTCCCTCCGTGGCTGCAGCGGGTCTGTCACAAGCGAGTTTCTGTTGTCTGTGCTGCCTGGCTGCCCCTCGTCGGGCGAGTCTGGATGGGCTCGCTCGTTTCTTGGGGTTTCGGTTGAGAGCTTTGATGAAGCTTTTGCGATTCTGGGCTTTATGCTGCGTGTTTCAAAGTGTGTTCCACCCAGTCTATTTTTGGAACCCCCCACCGTTGTGCGCCACCGTTGTGCTCCAGCGCGAAAGCGTTTTCGCCTACAGTATGAGAATGGCTTCCTCACGCTTTTCCCTGCAGTTTTGGCTCGGCTTTCAATAGTCTGGAGAGCACTGTCGCCACTTAGTGGGTCGGTGGAATGGGTTGTACACGTTCGGTGGCTCCCATATTTTTATAGGAGATGTAAAAGGGTTAGATCAACGTCCCACCGCCAAATTTTTTTTTTTTTTTTTTTTGACGAGTTAACTCGCCAACGGCAGTGAACGTGTTAACACCTTAATTGCCAGCGACGAGTGTACTCGTCAAACACAATCCAGCTGTTAACTGCCAGCGACGAGTGTACTCGTCAAAAAAATCGATTTTTTTTTTTTGACGGTAGGTTGTGCATCTAAGCCTTTTACATCTCTTATATAGGTATTGGACGTGTACAACGTGTACAACCCATTCCACCGACCCACTAAGTGGCGACAAGGAAGGAGGAAGGCAAGCAAAAAGCAGTGTGACTGAAGCCATTCTCATGAAGGTGGATTGGCGAAGGCGCTTTAATTTTCGCGCTGATTGCTGGCGGTGCGGGATTGCAGATTTGCATAGTGGATTGCGGGTGGGACACACTTTGAAACACGCAGCATAATATGACCAGAATCGCAAAAGCTTCATCAAAGCCCTCAACCAAAACTCCAAGACGCGAGCGAGTCCAACCAGACTTCCTCAAAGAGCGGCTGCACAGACAGGCACACACCCGCACAGCAGCAGCAAAGCAATGGTGACAAGCGGGGACTGCCCCCTAGTCCGACACCAAATTGGAAACAAATCCCATTCTAAAAGGCTTTTAGAATGGGATTTTCAACCCATTCTTTTTTGTTTCTTTTTCGCTATAATTTAGAGTAATTTAATTTCTATTCAGAAATTTATTTGAGAGGTCGAGAGTATGAGAAAGTGCATTTGCAAAGGTAGGAAAGTGCTTGTGACAGGGCGCTGCACCCAAAAATAACGCCCACAGGAGGGAGGAGTTGAGCAGAGGGAAGTTTACTGCTGTTATGGAGGAAATTACTGTTCAAAACTATTGTGTAGGTCTTACTGATGCCAAAAATGAATGGTTAAAGTGACTGTTTCACAAAAAGCCGTTTATCTCTAAATATTTTTTCTGATGCTGAAACCATGCTGTATTCAATTGCTAATGCTTACATAACTACTAACTCTACAAACTAACTCTTTTAGACAGAGAAAGCACACATTCTATTAGTTATTTTTAGATGATTGGTGTTCACGAAGTCGTAACAGAAGAGAAACCTCGGCTCTTGTAAAATGAGCCTAGAATCCTCAAAAACCCCCCTGGCAGAAGCTATCTACAGCAAGAAAAAAACGGCTGGCAGTCAATGTGTTAATAATAATAATCCTCCCCAACGAGGAACACATTTATGACTCTTGAAGCATTTTCTGAAAATCGTGTTTTTACAAAAACAGATGTATGCTTCAAAAGTCATAAAAGTGGTCCTCGTTTGTGAAGATGATCTTGCTGAACACAAACTTAGCTGTTTCATAAACTTTTGTTAACCACAGACCAAGATTCAAGATTCAAGATTTTTATTGTCACTCCGTAGTACAAGTATCATGTGTGAAATTCTTGTGCTGTAGGCTCCGTTACAACATAGTGCAAAAAAGAAAAGATAAATAAATAAAAACAAGAGGCAACAAGCAATAAAGCAGTAAGACACGCCACAGACAGTGGCGTATTCACTGCCCATATGTGCAAATGGCATGAACATACTTTAAACATAATATCATTCTGTTAGGTGCAAATAGCATATACCTAATTAAACATACTATTGAACATTAGTCATACGTGATGGTAGCAGCTGCAGTGCGGTACAGTATGGCTACTACACTATTTGTATATGTTAAGGAGTCTCGTGGCCTGTGAGAAGAAACTGTCCCTCAAGCGATTTTCCTATCTAACCCAGGAGGGCACTGGGTTAGATAGGAGTGGAGGGTAGGTTGTGGGGCGGTGGGGTGTGAGGGGAGGAGGGGTGGTGGGGGGGAGAGAGGGGGAGAGAGAGAGGGAGGGGAGGGTGGGTTGGGGGTAGGGCTGGCACGGATCAGAAAACCCACGGATCGGATCGCGTGACGGATTTTGAGCCACGGATCACAGATTTTTCGGATCAGCAAAAAAAAAATATATAGGCTATATCAGATTTTTTCTCTCAAAATTAGATTTTCGATTTGAATTTTTAATACTATTATACTTCTCTAACCATTTGTTGCCCTGCACAGCTCAAAAAATATTTTTTTCTCATGACACAATTTATGCTTTTACTCTGAAGGCAGAACAACCCAACTTCCTGTTTTAGGTGGCACTGCGCCTAACTTCCTGGCTGTTGCTAGCTAACGTAGTCACTTGACGGGTACAGATCAGACCGGGTGAGTTTAAACATAACATTGATGCTACGTTAAGCTACTCGGTGGCCCCACGTGTTGTTTTGTTGTTATGTGTCCAAGGCAACATTTCACCGTCCGGTGATAATGTGTTTCTGAAACGTGTGTGTGTGTTGTGCTCTCGCTATCTTGTGCAGCCCGCAACATGCTGCTCGCATTCCTGTGCTTTTTCAGAGGTGTTGAAATAAGTTTGTTGTCTTTAGTAGCCACTAGCCACAGCCTTCAGAGAGACTTTACAGCAGCGACAAGGGATGAGGAAGCTCACTTGTGCTTGCCATGATGCCTGTCTGTGTCTGGCTGCGCTAACCCTAACCCAGGCGTTATCATACACTAACGTTAAATTAAACGAAGGGGGGGGAGGGGGGGTCGATGTTCCGAACCGTGTGCCGAACCGTGGGGGCTGATCCGTACGGGTCACGGATTATCCGTGATCCGTGCCAGCCCTAGTTGGGGTGGGCGCTCTGGCAGAGGGGTCGAACCTAGCGTAGAACGCGTTGAGTTCGTCTGGCAGGGTGGGTGACGTGCTGGGGTTCTGCCGTTTCACCCCTTTGAAGTCTGTGGCAGCATGGAGTCCACTCCACAGGTGTCTGGGGTTATTATTGTAGCTATTGTTCACACCCCCATTACCTGGCTGCCCAGGTGTGGAAAAACTTCTCCAGCTTTGAGGTTGATTTTCTCAGGATCTTGCTTTTAGGAGTATGAACATTCAATCATATCTTATATCATATCCCCCCCCAGATTATAGCGTGTGACACATCATTTGAAAGCTTACAATCGTCATTTTCATAATCTGTAAAAAACTGAAAAATGACCTTGGCCTATTTGTGGGTCAAGATACCAGCACCTGTCACATATAGCTTCTTCTAATCCAGAATATGTCTGATAAAAAGTTGCAAATGGCACTTCGGCACCCGCCTTGAGTTTGTGGCTGATAAATGCAGCTTTAAATACATTAATATGAGGAGGGTCTGTAAGCCTTCCAGTGTGCAGCAGTGGAATATCTCCATCTGTGTGTGTGTGTGTGTGTGTGTGTGTGTGTGTGTGTGTGTGTGTGTGTGTGTGTGTGTGTGTGTGTGTGTGTGTGTGTGTGTGTGTGTGTGTGTGTGTGTCTGGCTCTGGGCTATTTCATGCGTTGACTGCTTGACTTCATTCAGGCACTCATCATCTCTCTAGCTGTATTATCTCCCTTTCTCTCTCTGTCTCCCTGTCGGTCTCTCCTCTCTCTCTCTCTCTCTCTCTCTCTCTCTGTCTCCCTGTCGGTCTCTCCTCTCTCTCTCTCTCTCTCTCTCTCTCTCTCTCTCTCTCTCTCTCTCTCTCTCTCTCTCTCTCTCTCTCTCTCTCTCTCTCTGTCATCAGCAGTGTTAGCCATCATGTGGGCAGTGACAGAGGCCAGGCTTTCTGTGGCTGTCTGCCAGCGTGTGTGTGTTCAATCTGTCCAGAGGAACCAGGGCCTGGCTTTTAAGGCTTTAATAGCTTGAGATGTAAGCGGGGGCAGAGAGGTAGGGAGAGCAGCTCATAGGATGAGAGAGAGTGAGTGGGGGCAGAGAGGTAGGGAGAGCAGCTTAGGATGGAGAGAGAGTGAGTGGGGGCAGAGAGGTAGGGAGAGCAGCTCAGTGACGGTGGCTTTTCCGTCACTTCTGCTTTC
This sequence comes from Poromitra crassiceps, assembly GCF_964638095.1. NCBI lineage: Eukaryota > Metazoa > Chordata > Actinopteri > Beryciformes > Melamphaidae > Poromitra > Poromitra crassiceps. Next base: position 3,802,666 of record NC_139624.1, on the reverse strand, counting down.
CTTTACGCGTCTGTAAAGTATGTTGTTTTAGCAGCACCAAAGTCACACCATCTTCTGTATTCAGCATACAAACCAAGGGATTTCATCTGCCATTCATTTTACCATCTACATTAAATGTATAGTGATTCTTATAAAAAAAAGTTTTACTTGGTCAAACCAAGCAATTCAACTATGTTTAGAATCAGGAGAGACATAACATTTCACCCGGACTGGGAAAAAAATTATCAGTTTAATTTTTTAATTTTTATGAATTAAAAAATAATTAAAAATCAAATAAAAATCGAATATTAAAATAATAAAGCCAATGAAAATCAAATTTGATTATAGAGTAAAATTGACAGCCCTAGTTGTAGATAACCCTGATTGGTTGCTTTGGAATTTTTTAATTGGGCAAAAGGAGGGGAAGTCATTTTAAGGATCTTAACAAGATAATTTAACTTTTTTGTGTGTGGGGAAAAACCATAGAGACAGTCGGCATGTGTGGGAACGCCCACAAAATGTTATACGGCTGGCGCGTGAGTGGGGTACCGTAAAACCGCTCATATATCTCAATGGGCTGACTCACCAAAGGTCGGTGCTGCGGCTCTAAACTACAGGTTTGGGGATTCTAGAGCAGAACACAAGACATCTGTTCAGATGTGCGTTTACTGCGGGGGTCAAATCCCCGATCGTGTCTGCCTGGGCTGGGCTAGCAGCTAAATTCTAACTTTGCTGAATGGGTAGAACGGGAGATTTACCCCACCCTGACCACGCCCCCAGCCAGGCTGAGCCAGCTATCCCAGCGTCTATGACAAGACATCGCCTCAACCTATGAGACACAAATGTTTCAAAGTAGAGCATTTTATATATATCTTAAACATGACTTTATGGGGTCATTTACTCAGGTTTGAGGCTTCTTCTCCTGCAGTCGTCCTCTCAGCTCGTGTGTCTTTTCAAGTTAACTTGGCATCTCAGGCTACTGCACTCTGTCGGGTTCCCAGCAACGTACTTCCCCATTTTGAAGTCGATCGGACGAATCGTTCTCGAGATAAACCGTTTTTTTGTGTTGCCAGTAGGTGGCGCTATGCCAAATTGCACGAAATTTGGCACCGCCCTGGGTGTGTGTGTGTGTGTGGGGGGGGGAATGGCGTGGTATCGGAAGTGACACAAAACGTGACCACGCAAATCGTGACGCGCCGACCGACCGACCCGTCCACATAGGCAATGTTATTATAGGATTGAAAATGGATGTTCCGAACTTCCGAGCAATGTTACGTTATTTGATTCTATCAGTTTACAAGCGCACGACTTCTGCATGTCACCGCCCCTTCTGCATGAAGGGCCGAAAGGCTCTGGATTGGTTCTGCGATTATTATTATTTTTTTTTACTCTCAAACTGTTTCCTAACCTGACACTGCCAAATGGTTTGTTTGCACATAACCATCTGGGAATGAATCGCTTGGGAAACCGTTTCAAAGGGCAGGCACTTTCAAAAAATACCTGGCAGGTGATTGGATGAACCATCTGTCTATCATGTCTGTCACGGGCTGGCTCTCGTTGGCGTCACACCAAAGCCCGCCCCCTCATGTTGATTGGTGTTGATTGGTGTGAACTAGAGGTCTTCGGGTATGCCCGACCCCCCGAATACCCGAGGTTCCGACCTGGACCCGGCCGGGTCTGGGTCCATTCAAAAGAAGTGCCTCAGGGTCTGGGTCGGTTCCGGTAGCGATTGTCACGGGTCTCGGGGCTCTGACAGTGAAATGCCGGGTCCAATAAGACCCGAGTGGACCCGGCGATCAGCGCTGATCATGAGAGAAACGCATCAAAACAGCACACGTGAGGCTTGTTGTCACAAACTGCAAGTAAATCCATAGAGAAAATAACTAGCAGAGAGCGTTCCCATCTGCAATGAAAATTACTTCCTCGTTTACATGAGGCGCATGTGACCACATGCGTACACATGCGCACACATGCGCCTCAGGCAAACAAGGAAGTGATTTTCATTGCAGAGAGGTAACCCTCTTGCTGGCTCCTCTCGCTATGGATTTAATTGAAGATGACTGTTTCCTGTACTTTTGGATTATTATTCGATGATCGCATGGTGAGTACACAAGTCACAACATGTATGTGATTGTTAACATGTATGTGATTGTTTCTAGCGCTGTTGTGTGTGTTTTTGGGCGAAGGAACGGCGGTAGCATAGAGAGACTGCCACTGTACTATCTAACTAGCGTTAGGCAGCATCAACCAGGTGAGAATGCTATAACGTTAGTTAATAAAGATGCACAAAGTTTAATTTGATATACAACTTGTAGCAGTTAACAAGCAACTTTGACGTCGACACCACTAGTCTCTGCCTCGGTATTTCTCGGATCTGAACGGGGCCGGGTCTCAGATTTGTAATAATAGATGGGTCCACTCCGGGTCCGACATTTATCGGTTCTGAACGGGACCGGGTCTCAGATGTCTAATAATAGATGGGTCCATTACGGGTTCGGGCACAAATTCCCCGGGTCCATTAGGGTCCGGGTCCGTGATTTTGGACCCGTGAAGACCTCTAGTGTGAACCACAGGTGGTTCAGATTCAAACCAATAGATTGGAGCATGGCAAGATGGATTTGTCATGTGATTGTGATCTCATGATCTCATATGAATTGTTTCTGATCCTGTAGTGGTGCAGTGTGAGCAGAGCCTCTCTGTGTGTGTTTCTGACCCTGTAGTGGTGCAGTGTGAGCAGAGCCTCTGTGTGTGTTTCTGATCCTGTAGTGGTGCAGTGTGAGCAGAGCCTCTGTGTGTTTCTGTGCAGGACTTCTGGATCGTTTCCCCCTCGTCTCCTCTGGCCTGACCTCTGACCTCACCAGCCCTCTGTCACCATGAACTACCTGCGGCGGCGCCTGTCAGACAGCAGCTTCGTGGCTAACCTCCCCAACGGCTACATGACGGACCTCCAGAGGCCCACGCCCCCTCCCACGCCGGGCTCATCCACCTCCTCACCCGCCTCCCCGGCCACCGAGAGGCGGCAGCCACCCAGCCTGCCAGCACAGGTGTTACTTTTGATCAGGCTGTGTACTTCCATCAACATATTAAGTCATTTACCTGTACATGTTTTTTCCCCTCCACCTTAGGAACATTACCAAACTCCAACCCGTTCTCACTCCGAGCGCGTAGCATATTGACGCTTTGTCCCGTCCCTTGTGCGTCACTTGTTACTAACATGTTACCCTTGAGCGACACATGAAACGACTTGGGCTTTCCGACTAAACTCAATGCAAACCCATGGAAGTAATCTTTGACGCTTATGGCAACTGCTCCCCCGTTAGCCTAACTGCTCACCCATCAGCCTAACTGCTCCCCCGTTAGTCAAGTGCTCCCCCAGGGTCTGGAGGAACTAACCTCTCCCAGACCCTAACCCTAAACCTAACCTCTCCCACCCCCCATGCCTAAACCTAACCTCCCCCAGACCCTAACCCTAACCTCTCCCACCCCCATGCCTAAACCTAACCTCCCCCAGACCCTAACGCCACGTTCACACACACGCCTAGAGCGACGCTTTAAGCAACGCCTAAAATTTAGGCGTCCTTGTTAACAGACGAGAACGTTCACACATACCGCTGCCACGCTGTGCTGAAGCCACGCTCGCGCTGTGCCTACGCTGCGCTGCATTTATCGTTTAGGCGTCTGTTCTATTTTTCAGCTCTAGGCGCGCTGAACTGTCAAGCTGGCTGTTGTTTCTGGTGGACTTGGGCCATATTTTCTACCGAGTTTGCCCAAAAGGGAGGGTGGAGCGCGAATTAACGAGTGCATAGTAGGAGAGCTGTCCTTCATGTGTTCCTCTATTAACGTCTTTTCTGTCAGATGTATATATACCCCCCCTGTCTCAATGCAAGTATCACTCATGGTGTTGATGACTCATAGTCACATGATTACCCGAGGGAAAATAACAATTACAGCGGGCCAGGAAATAGACAGACATCCTCACTTGCACATTACAATAAAAAAGAGGACTCACCCATGCTATAAATCAGATCTGAAAAGTGTAAAAAAAACGCTGCTCATGTGTTCAGCGTAGCGCAGAGCGTGGCGTCCTGTGTGAACGAAAATAGGCGCCAGGCGTGCATGAAGCAATGCCTATATGCGTAGGCATAGGCGTAGGCATAGGCGTAGGCATAGGCGTAGGCGTGTGTGTGAACCGGCCGTGAACCTAACCTCTCCCACCCCCCACGCCTAAACCTAACCTCCCCCCAGACGCTAATGGGCGAGCAGTTAGGCTGATGGGGGAGCAGTTGCCATAAGCGTCAAAGATGACTTCTATGGGTTTGCATTGAGTTTAGTCGGAAAGCCCAAGTCGTTTCATGGGTCGCTCAAGGGTACCATGTTAGTAACAAGTGGCGCATAAGGGACGGGACAAAGCGTCAATATGCTACGTGCTCGGAGTGAGAACGTGTTGCAAACTCAGGTCTGTTCTGTCACAAGATGAGTTGGAGATAGGGGTGTCACGATATTTCGTCGCACGATATATCGCGATATCGAAACGTCACGATATGCGTATCGTCAGAAAAAAATGATATCGTAATTTTTTTTTTTTTTTTTTTTGCACCTGAATAATAATAGAACAACTTTGGCAGAATCAACACACATGAGTGAGGGGGTAGACTACTACTGGCATGGCAAAACAGCTCAAGGGGTACATAAGATTACATAAGTTTAGGGACCATTGAGCATGAGTTATTTAAGAAATAGATTGTATACTTTATTTTTCTTTCACCATGCAACAAACATTTAGTTTGTGACTCTGCTCCACCCCCTGGCCTCTGCTCCACCCCCTGGCCTCTGCTCCACCCCCTGGCCTCTGCTCCACCCCCTGGCCTCTGCTCCACCCCCTGGCCTCTGCTGATCTGGGGAGAGTTGCTTCCTCCAATACATGTGCAGTCGCCAGCCGCTTCGTTTCACCTGACAGCAAGGGGTTTCCCCAGTTCTCCTCCCCCGGTCACCGACCAGAGGAGGTGCTAGTGCCAGGACTCATACCCCACCGGCTTCCCACCCGCGCTGACACGTCCAATTGTGTCTGTATGACCAGCCACTTTATGTTGTTTCAGTGTAGAAAGAATCAGAATCCGTTAGGATGGTTAAAGATTTTAATAAGAGAAGCAAGGCATCCTCTAGCATGGCCGAACATGTAGTGGGAACTGCAACACACTTCTTCTACTCTACTTCCTGACTCTTCCTTAACGGGCCTTAGCCCACAGAACCGCCTTGTGGTATAATGTAGTATAACACTTACTACTGAACATAATATTGTGAATGGTCAGAAGAGGGGATATCCTCACCTACGCCTTACAGAGGGATTTATCAGACGCACGCAAAAATGAAGAAGAAAGAAAAAAAAACGTGTGCAAGATTCACATCTTCCAGGGTTACCCTTTGAAACAAACGTTGATTCGGGGCTGATACTACCTCTACTGGCATGAAAGGCATAACAAAATGACACGCCATTCCGTCCTTCCCTGACTTTTAAACAGGAGGCGAGGCGTAATGACACCGCAAAGAGCGCTGCTTTCACAGGTCATGTAAAAGGGGCTAATGTCTGACCAAGCCGGAAGGACCACTGCCGGGAATTGAGCCTGGGTCTCCGTGGTGGAGGGAGAGTGCTATTACCTCTACACTCCCCAGACGCCCCTATTCATGCCTTCATATCATCCTGCCTGGAACACTTACATTTTCTCTTCACATGCCTCAGCAAGTCATCCCTGGATGTCTCCAGATGGTCCAGAACGCTGCTGTAAGTGTGGTGACTTGGTCCGGCAGGAGATGTCACATCACACCCATCAGTTTAAGCTTCTTGTAATTACATACTGTGAGATCTGCACTCTCTGTTGACACTTTTAAAAAGCAGCTACAGATCACGTGCCATATCTTATGCCCAGTGCAAGGGCAAGCATTATCTTTGATAGTTTCTAGCACTGAAAATCTCCCTTTTCTTCTTTCATTTATCACTGGCTCAGTACATCGAAGGACGTGTTTCAGCGACCCAGTGGTAATTAAAAGAAAAATAATGAGATTTTGAGTGCTAGAAACTAAACTAGCAAAGTTAACGCTTGCCCTCTGGCCGTAAGATATGGCCCGATCTCTTCAGTCTGGCCTGTGTATAGCCTTTTTGTAACTCTCTTTCTGTATGTTTTTATGTCCTTTGTTTCTTAGTATTTGATGGTCTTATATAAGGTTTGTGACTCTGCTCTGTGAAAGGTGCTGTGTTAATCAAATTTACTTGCTTACAGAGCCAGGCCCCGCCCCCAGCCTCAGGCCCCGCCCCGGCCCCGGCCCCCGCCCCGGTCGCCGCACCCCCCTCCGCCCCGGGCAGCTTCCTCAGCTCCTTCTCAAGGTTATTATAGTTTTTGCATTTTTTCATTATTATTTTTATTTCATTTTGACCTTTTCTTTTCAATTTCAGGTTAGTTTGAATTACTTTTTAAACGGGTTTGCTATATTCAATTTTAGATTAGTTTTCATTAGTTTCAATGTTAGTTTTAGTCTCTTTTTTGGAATATGGGGCGAGATTCAAAAAACAAAGAAAACATCATACCATTTAAAACATGTATTCACTTAGGACAGATGAAAAACCATCCACAAAAGACAACTATAAAATGTGTGTCAGTCAAGTGTGTTTGTGCCACTAACCAGAATCCACCCCAAATATTACTGTAGGCTTATGGATGGAATAAATTGACAAATGAAAACTAAAGATATTTTCTCTATAATGTATTAATTTAGTTGATTTTGTACATACATGAAGCATTTGCATTAGTTCCTGCAGGACACTGACGCTCCAGCTGTGATCAGCTGACAGCCCACTGTTTGGATCAGGATTTCTAATCATTCATCAATCACAGCCATTCTCACAAGACGGTCCATTTAAATATGGCTGCCTCCTACGCTTCTCTTTGCTACACCCATGCTGCCTCACACACCAAAGCTTTACCTCCAGCCTCCACTTTTCTAGCTCATAGTCTGCATGGCTCAAAGGTTAACCCTAGAACACTAACGTCAATTAAAATCACAGCATCACGAACGTCGGGTATATTTCACCCGATACAATATACCCCATAAAAAATATTTATCATCTAAATATATTAAAGTACAATAATACATGGCAAATTGAGGTACTCTTCTTTTATTTTTCCCTGTAAAATATCACAAAAAACTAAGAAAAGATATCATGGGGGGACCCTATAAAAAAGCTGTAAAATTGGTAAAAATTTAGGGAATCGTTAACAAAGAATAATAATAATAATAATAATAATAAAAAAATTAATCGAGCTGGGAACTTCTCCTTCGGTCCACCCATTCCTGGGATATGTGAGCCTTGTCCAGTGAAGGCATTTTATATATAAAATGTATTGCCTAAATATGTACCCTCTATCACTAACGTCGGGTGAAAATCACCCAAACACGTGGCAAGGAGCAAGGAGACACACCTACCTTTGATGACGTCAGTGAACATCCTGAAGGTACCCAAGGACCCGCTCACCTCAGACAGCAGCAACACAATGAAAATCACATGAATTAATTTGTCTGGGTGAAAATCACCAGATGTTAGTGTTCTAGGGGTACACATGAAAAAAGGTCGAGACACGCACATCCAAGCCTGAATAGAGCAGGTGCAGAGCTAACGTTTCGGGCAGCACCCTGCCCTTCCTCAGACAAACTGAGGAAGGGCAGGGTGCTGCCCGAAACTTACTTACTTTTCCGGTGTAAAATAAATACGTTCAGTGTGCGAGTGTTCTAGGGGTAAACATGTATTTAATGTCTTCAGGTTTGAATCAATAGCCTTCGTATTCAGGCCATGGGAGTCCCGCACAAACTGAAAATACAGAGTAAAATAATTTGGACAAATTGATTGATTGATTGAGTTCTTTATTGATAATGAATACACAGTATATACAATATACATATATACATACACAGGCCCACCATTATCAAAAGGATAAAAACGCAATAAAGCTGACAGCTTATTTCCATTGCGGTCCTCATGATGACTGTTATAAAATGTGTACTGTTGTGTGTATGTCTGGATGTGTGTAAGTGTGTGATAGTGTGGGTGCCACAAGCACTTGTCAGAGTCTGAGGGTGATGCGTGGGTGTGCCTGCCACGCAGGGGGGAGAATGATATGGGAAAGTGGGGCACAGTGAATAACCAATAAAAATAAGCATAAAATAAGATAAAAGACAATTTGTGCTATTAAAAAAATAAACCCATCAAATCCTAATAAAAACATACATTAAAAAATAATCAAATAAAATAAATAAAATAAATAAAATAAATAAAATAAAATAAGATCTCATAACATATAGGGTCGGGTGAGACACCGGCTCAGTTACTGGCTGGCCGACAACAGGTCGCCCCCCACCTCATACACCTTGGCTACCATCAAATCCATCCTACATGTACCTATACTGGACAATATTTTATAATATACTATAGCATTACATATCATTACCATACAACATTATATACTATATAATAATATAGATATAATATAATATATGATATAATAATATAATACCACAATATAACACAACACATTAAGTCCAGGTTCTGTTTCTCCTGATCCAGTTCTTGACTTTACCTTTGAAGGAGGGATAGGGGCTGATCGTCTTAATCTCAGCTGGGAGACTGTTCCAGGCTACTGCCGCTGAATAACGAAAGGACTTTTGGCCGATGCATCTTTTGCATTTTACTGGGACCAAATCTGTGGGGCTCCCTCTAGTGCCGTGCCCATGTACGTCACTGACCTTGGTGAAGTAATGTCTAAGATATTTTGGGACAGCATTGTTAACTATCCTGTGTACCATGCCGAGTTTGATTTGTGATACTCTCTCCTCTACTCTTAGCCACTTGAGGCTGTCGAAGTGAGACTGTAGTAGGTGAGTCCTAGGATTCAATTGTAAAATGAGTCTGACTAATCTATTTTGTGCTGTCTGGAGCCTGTTTTTCAGTGACACTGCGATGCCGGTGTACCAGGAGGAACATGCGTAGTCGTATTGACACTGAACCAGTGCTCCCGCTAGGATTTCCAGAGCGTACCTGTTAACATAGGTGGAAATCCTGGAGAGGAATTTCACTCTCTG